>NC_064920.1:798626036-798936998 GCF_023897955.1 Schistocerca gregaria
CAACTGTTTTACTGTACAACAATGAAAGACTGCAACTACAAAGGAGATTCTCTCTACAATTACGCGCTAGCAATAAACAAAAGCTACACTAATTACACAAACTACAAGAAAAAATCAGAAGATTCCAGTGAGGTATCCTCCGCTGAGGGTCGACATATCAAACGTCCCCTTAGAAAAATTTATGAATGATTGTGCTGATAAACCTCTTACATTATTTGCTTTTCAAACAGATGAGCAAAACTGAACGTACTCAGCCATTACTCTCTTTACTTATTCTGATCAACACTAAACTGACACGTAATATTTTTAGCGCAACGCAGTCTGACTTTTAATAATCCGTACAAAAGAATGGCCCTGACTAACAATAACCTATACCTTTCATGAATCACTTACCTCACAAAAATCTTCGTTACTCAAACTACTGCAATACAGCTAGCGCCAATACTTCCAGCTAAATAAAACTTCTAACTACTGAAGTCACTAACTACTGATAGGCATAGTTAGCAAATGAAAGATTTTGATAGTGAAAAAACGATGTGTTTACCTTAATGGTGTTCAAAAGTCATAATATATATTATCAGTTCATGACATCCAGTCTTACAAATTTACTGTCTCTGATGGACACACGTCCAGATCATCCGCTCTCAAAACTCCGTCATATCTCTCCCCACATCCACCACTGCTGGCGGCTCACCTCCAATTGTTGAACGCTACGCGCTGTTAACTTCCAGCTGCCCAACACTACAATAGCGAATGTTACAACTATGCTAACCAGCCACAGACTGCACACAGCACAGCCAGTGATTTCCATACAGAGCGCTACGTGGCGTTACCAGTATAAAAACCTAACAGCCTACTTACACCGTATGACATCATGTGAGTGAACAGAGTGAGTAAAGATCGTAAATTAAAAATTAGCACTTCAACTCAGTACGAGCCCAACAACTGCTTGTGAGAAGCCCCCTCATGTTACAAATACTTGACATTCGTCAAGGCCATGACTTCCCAGTAATCCATCACACATATGTGCGGTATATCCATCACACGGAGCACTTGACATCGTAACTAAGCTGTTGTATTAATTAATCAACAGATATTTCTTAGCAGTTTCTTAGCAAAGATGAAAGTTCTTTTAGAAGTAATTGTAACCTCTTTACTTCATAACTGCTGTTTTAGCTGAAAGCTCTGCAAACTGTTGATGCGTTCTGCTGTTGATTGTTTCGAATAACGCACGAGTGGTATAACTGCGCTCAATGAAAATGCAGCTCGGTACCTGAACTGTTATTAACATACGTGCAGCACATAAAACACACATTTCATTAACATATTCTTGTACAGAAACAGTCGAAATGAACAGAAAAACAAAACGTCTGTTATACGGTCGAACAACGGAACAGTGTCTGTAGGAGACAACAGTACTTTTCATATGTTCTTCTACACTCTACAGGAAAGCTTAGGAAATGGAAAAAATAAAACTGTTGTGCTACGACCTGCTAACTGAAGCGAACGTCTAATACAGTTGTCATTGCCACATTTTTTCTACAGATTATCGTGCGAAATTAAAATAAAACTGTTGTTTTTCGATGTAACAACTTGAATTGGGCGTCTAGCAGATAAAAATAGATTCGCTATTAATACATTATTCTACATGAATAGCCCGCCCCACTTTAGCTGAGTGGTCAGCGCGGCGGAATGCCACGCCAAGGGTAACGGGTTCGATTCCCGGCAGGGGCAGGAGATTTTCTCCTCTCAGGGACTGGGTGTTGTCCTCATCATCATTTCATCCCCATCTTCGACTCGCAAGTCCCCCAATCTGGCGTCGAATGGAAAAGTACTTGCTCTCGGCGGTCGAGCTTCACCGAATGGGAGACACCAGACCCACAATGCCGTACGCTCGTTTCCATTCCTGCAGAAATGCGCAAGAAATGAAATTAATACAGAAATTTTGATGTAAAACCTAGTAATTGAGATAGGTGAAAAAAACATAAGACTGCATTTGCTGTTCATAAATCATTTCACACAGACATGTGGGAAAATAATATTTGTTTTGTAATCAAAAAGCTGATATGGTAAGCGTTATGTGGCAAGATCCTGCATAAGAAGCGTACACAATAACTTTAGACCATTTATAGGGGTGAACACATAGTTCTTCTCCACACAATTCTGCAGCATCGCTCACTCGATAGACCTCTTGCTGATGTCCGAAGCAGCTGTCTTTTTCGAATCTGAATCTTTCTCGTCAGATACAGCGCGACGAAATTTCACTTTCACTGTCTGATTCAAGTTAAACAATACCGGTCTCTGTACCTTCGTCCATCAATGCGCCTCTGTGTCAGTATTCGTCCATAATAGTTTTCCATTTTTCACACGCCTTCTTCCAATCGTCTATAGCAATGCTTTGTACTGCAGCCGCAGTCATTTAAATTGCGAAAGGATAACGCTGCTGACATCACTCGACGAATTTCTCCACGTAAGTTCGATGGGTTACTATCACAGCTGTTGCGTGGAAGACAAAACACTGTAAATCCTTTCCCGGATTCTATCAGTGCTCAGGTTGCTGTATGTTCTGGCTCGGGCTTCTAAAGTCTCACAACTTTCAAGAGCTCCCAAAGGGATTTTATGCTTATCATCCAAGACAATATATCTGCTTTACAAGAAGTTGTGTTAAGCGCTTTGTTTACGTGTACACTATGGTAGGATGCATCCTCTAGTACCACTGTACTTCCAACAGTAATATTTGGTGTTAGGCATTCTTGCAACCATAGCGATAACTTCGGATGCAGATCTCGCTTCTTAGATCAGCTCTGTACCCTGAACGAACGCCACTTCTCTTCCCGCATGAACCACTATTGTTGTTTGTCCAGAACTGGCAAGTCAGGAAAAAAAATCATTTAAATGGCTCTACGCACTATGGGATTTAACATCTGAGGTCATCAGTCCCCTAGGCTTAGAACTACTTAAACCTAACTAACCGAAGGACATCACACACATCCGTGCCCGAGGCAGGATTCGAACCTGCGACCGTGGCAGTCGCGCGGCTCCGGACTGAAGCGCCTAGAACCGCTCGGCCACAGCGGTCGGCTGACAAATCACTATGCTGCCAAAACTGACTAACAGTTTGGGATAATGTTTGCATTTCCATGTTTCATAACTATTTTAGTTTTTTTCTTATTGTTCTAGGAACAGCTACAAATTCGTCAGGCAATATACGGCGCTGCTCGAACTGTCAACACAACTGGCACTGCTAAGAGTATCCTACGACTTCCAAATCACTGGAAACAGGTTTTACTCAATGCTGGTGACTACTATGAAGGTCAGTAAAGCTTTGAAACACGTATTTATTTTGTACGAGCCGTAAATAAATAGTTGCCACTATTCAAGTTCCAACCCTCGTATATGTACATATTCCAGTCCACTAAAGATGCCTTGCCGAGAATAAAGGCGAAACGCATATGAATTGTTTCATTCAATTGTAATTAGAAGGTCCAAAAGCAAAAATTGTCAATACACTGTAATATTACTCGCTACTGAGGAAGACAGAACTACAAAAGTTGAAGATGTTGACTGTACAATGCTGAATTAGGCCCGTCAGTCGTTTACTATCGACTATTGTCTGATGTCTTCGGCTCCGTCTGTACGTAAACAGTGTTTAGTTCCACATTCTGCCGACGGCAGTTGTAAACTGAACAGGCTGTATATCATTCCGGTGTATGAGTTCCTCTGATGCAGTTAACAATCGAACGGGCTAGTCACATCAATGTTACTACCGCCTATATTCGACATCAACGTGCAATAACCACTTACAGGCGACTGGCGGCAAGACAAGCTGAGAAGGGTATGCAAAGTATACCGAGGGGACGCGGAAAACAGTGCAGTCGTTAGTTTAAAGCGGAAACGGACGGATTTACCGTCAACGGAAACGGTCCAAAATGGCTTGATCATTGGCTTTCGGGCCAAGGGTGAAAGCATTTCTCAAAAAGCTAGGTTCGTGAACTGTTCTCGTGCCGCCGTAGCTAGAGCGTACTGTGCATGACAAAATGGCTCTATTCAGTATCGGCGCCAAGACAACTATGGTGCACAACGCGCCATTGATGACAGGGGTGAACGATGGACGCGGAGACGTGTACGAGCGAATGGATGTATAGCTTTTACAAACTTCATCAGCGTATGCTTCAGTACATTGATGTTATAACAGTAACTTCTCAGAACCATCAAATGAATATGTAACTCAAAATATACAATCTTAAGAAAAAACACTGAATAATAGGACTACGAAGCTAAAAATTAGTCAGAATATGCAAATGTATGTCACAATTAAAACTTGCAAGCCTCAAATTGAGCAGAGCAATATTTTGGTCAAAATCGGCGTTTTTACGAAAATTTCAAGGCTCTAAATATTAGACTCAGAAATATGAAAATTTGTATGTAGCTTCAGTTTGATATATAAGCATTAACTATATGACACAAATAAGCTACCTTTATTAGTTTCTAGTTATTTACTAGAAATCAAATTTGGAATGAAAACGTTCTTGTTCATGATCGATTGTTGTTGTTGTCTTCAGTCCTGAGACTGGTTTGATGCAGCTCTCCATTCTACTCTATCCTGTGCAAGTTTCCTCATCTCCCAGTACCTACTGCAACCTACATCCTTCTGAATCTGCTTAGTGTATTCATCTCTTGGTCTCCCTCTACGATTTTTACCCTCCACGCTGCCCTCCAATGCTAAATTTGTGATCCCTTGATGCCTCAAAACATGTCCTACCAACCGATCCCTTCTTCTAGTCAAGTTGTGCCACAAACGTCTCTTCTCCTCTATCCTATTCAATACCTCCTCATTAGTTACGTGATCTATCCACCTTATCTTCAGCATTCTTCTGTAGCACCACATTTCGAAAGCTTCTATTCTCTTCTTGTCCAAACTAGTTATCGTCCATTTTTCACTTCCATGATCGATTAGGTATCAGTTTTATTTGTAATAGAAAGTTCTAAGTACAGCAATAGTTTACAATAATGCTATAAAACAGCTGTAACATATTTCAAGAATGTATTGTAAATAACTGTCTGTACAAGGAATTTTAAAGATGCTGTTCAGACGTCATATTTTACTGCCAGTGCGTTCTAAAATTTCTAACCAGCAAGGTTTAATTGCAGTCGAGTTAAAACTGTTTCAGTAACCAAAGCAAACTTACGTAAATCTTTAAATGAAAGATATTAATTAAAACATTTCCAAGAAAGGGGCCATTTAGATGCAACCTACCCGTGCGTAAGGCGCTCTGCGTCTCCCGTATACAAATATGGTTACAGGAGTACTGAAGAGGAGATACTTAGCACCGAGATGTCAATCTGTTTATGCCAACGCCTGCGTTATGCCTCGGATGAAGTCAGAGCTGGGCAGGAATATTATTATATTTTATAGCTGTGATGTTTTACTGAATATATCAATCAATTAAAACTCAAAACGTTTATTTATTGTCATAGATCCTGATCCCGCTGAGCAAACAGCATGTAGGAACATTTTCTTTTAGTGAGAACAAATAGTAGCGTGTACTTGCGGACTGGAAATTATGGATAGTATGTTCTCCAGCGGTTTCTGGCTGACCGTAGAAATAGTTTTCAGGCTCTCGTAAATCGCGAAGGTAGACGTAAGGCACGCACAGGCAGCTTAAGTGTCTATTCATAACGAGATAACGAAACGACCATCGTTTTTGGCTATTTACCTCCGCCCCATGATTGCATTTCCGATCATAATCTCAATGGCTCTCTTCCTGCATGTATTCCAGCGGTGTGTTTATTCAGGCTTTTGACAGGTAATCATGAATTAATGTCGCAGAGCGGTGCATTTGCTTTCGTACCGCTCTGAACACAATATTTGCATATACGTAACTCACAGAGTAGAAAATCGTTTGCATGAGCGTTCTGCTGCACAGAACAAAATTTTTGAAGGCAACATACAAGTTACCCCGGTCATGTGACTTCAGGACGGCGCAGGTTTGGCTGCTATTTGCTTTGCAGATACTGAACGTCATTACATTACTAATACTGTCAGGTCCTTTACAAAAGTATCGTCAGTTTTGCACACACGATTAACAAGTGTCCTAACAGTTTAAATATGGTGCCTGGAAGGAACTTATCTTGAGGATCTGAAGAGCGAAACGCGATCTCACAGCTGGAGATGTTCCTTTTTCTTATTGTGAGCAAAGGAGGGATACCAACCGCTGTTTTTAGATTTTGTACTGAACTTGGTCGTATTGACATGTCTCACTTATAATAAATTATTCTGCAACGAAATGGTTTCATATTACGGTACTGTCACTACAAAGTCCCAAAAAATTTGGAATTTTGAACTCAGACCTGAAGCCAATTAGCGATTCAGAACATATTCTTTTGCACAGTTTTTTCTCGATTTGTCTTTTTTCTCTTTCCTATAGGCAACTGCACAATAATATTCAACAATATGTCATTTTATGTGCGGATGTCCTCTACATTAAAAATAAAAACCATGTGAAAAAATCAAGGAATAAAGAAGTAGCACAAAGTCAACTGATATGAAAAATACATTTCAGTCTCCTGTACGGACACTCTGACTTAGAAATACAGTTTGACGGGCTTCTAACAAAAAAGTTGTTCCCAGAAAGTTTCATTTTAGTTGTGTATTGTGTCCTGTTAGGTGGAAGGGTAGTGTGGCAGCAAACACGAGTGAACAGAATGAACTCATGAAGGAATTGTATGGCATCTTATATATGGTACTAATATTTTATGCATGTTACTCAAATGGCAAAGACAACAATCTAAAGCAAAAATCCAAAGCTTCTACGTGGTTACATAATACATGCGTTGTTCTTGTCTGATTTTTGTTGTGTGTGTTTTCGTGTGTGGTTGCGAACACTCAACGGCTAGACTATCAGCTCTCTTACAAACGTTAATAGGAACAAATGTAGTTAAAACTTCATAATACTAGGAAGAGTAAGTGACTCCCCCAGCCTCACCCACGATCATCCGCACATTCACACTTAGCTCACATTCATTAATAAAACGTAAAATAGGCAGATGTTATAAAGCTTCCACTTAAAAGAAAAAAAGGATGAAATCCAAAATAATTAGACAGGTAAATGGTACTGGCTGGTCACTTACAGAAAATGTGGGTGTGGTGGCCTCCTTAAAATTTAGTGAACAATCCGGACATTTCACAAAACTAAATTTTTGGTCATCGTTACTAGGAAGAAGAAACAGGTCTAGTATGTAACGTAATATGTTGACTAATAATCTGGGTTGATGCTCTTCACAGCTGTGGAGTGGGCTTCTCATCGGCTCAAACATAACTATTGCTAACATTTAGCGTTCGGTCTCTGGTGCAACATGCTTCATGCGTGAAAAGTACATATGCAGGAAGGTGAGGATCAATTGTAAGGCGGTGCAAGAACCATAGTCTGAACGCGATACTACGTCGGAAGTCAGTAGGACTTAAAGCACGCACTTCCTCTGTATAGCTGCATTTCCCGTAATACTCAGCACAAAGCAATCTGCAAAATATTTATGTCACGTGCATGTGATTGAGTGCTGTTTTTATACTCCCCATCCACTTCTGCAAGCAGTGGATCTTCTAAGCCTGCCGTCCATATAGTTCGTCGACCTCTTCGGTCGTTGTACAGTGGTACCAAGTGCTATGTTTCAAGTACTCGTTGGAAACACGGTGTGAGTTGGATGACTTCTACGCCGATATTTGGCCCTGCACGACCTCTCCGCTTCTCTGTTGCTTCCACTTGCTTTCCTATAAACGAAAATCACATCTACAAGTTCCGTCGTTGGGTACAACTCCATTTGGCTAGGGCTGGTCGACGTTAACACTACAACTTCTAAGGACAGACAGCAGTCTACTACAGTACAGACATTGTGCAGCAGGACTGCTCATGCCAGTACACAGTACACTAGCTGCACTGGATTAGGCAAGCTATTATCTCAGCCTCTACGGCTAAGTGCTCGTCAGAATTGCGTACCCTACAATCATAGCAACAACAGTACCGAAAGATGTATTCCACCGTCAAAGGTATTAGGACGATTTTCACTTAAAACTTTCGACTTCGACGCTTCCGGATCACGGCCGTTTACCTCCAACTGAAACAATTACCCTTTTCCTTCATCCCTGAAAGCTTATGGCATCATCAAGGCATTACCCTCTGCACATTCATCTGTACCCAGACTTAAGATCAGATAGCCCAAACAGCCTCGTCACGTAACGATGGATGTCTTCATTCTCACGAAGCTCGTAATGGCTGACTCAGCACCGGTTTAAGTAGAAACCTGTTGTAGCCGTCCGTATGGAGTGCGCATAGCAGCGCAGTAAACCTTACTGTAATCACGACTTCCCCTTCCCGACTGCAGTTGCAGCTGCAGCAGTCGGTGAGTCAGCAGGAGCACGTATGTGGATCTTGAGATGCGGCTTCCTATCTGCTCCGTAGCAGTTAAGCTCCCGCTACGAATCTTCGGCCACACTGCAAGTAATAATCCAGTAAACGAAGGAACTTATGAGAAAAAATCGGTGTGGTCACGAATTTTTGGGCATGGGTACGACAGAGTTCGATGTTCAGAGACAAGCGTATCGCCAGGAGTGCTCCAGGGGCCGGCCGCAGTGGCCGAGAGGTTCTATGCGCTTCAGTCCGGAACTGCGCGACCGCTACGGTCGCAGGTTCGAATCCTGCCTCGGGCATGGATGTGTGTGATGTCCTTAGGTTAGTTAGGTTTAATTAGTTCTATGTTCTAGGGAACCGATGACCTCAGCTGTTAAGTCCCATAATGCTCAGAGCCAGTGCTCCAGGGAAGTGTGCCAAGACCGCTGTTGTTTCCTGCATGCATAAATGATTTGGCGGACAGGATGGGAAGCGATCTGCGCTTGTTTGCTAATGATTCTGTGGTGTGCAATAAGGTGTCGAGGTTGTGTGTCAGTAGGAAGTTAGACGACGACTTAGGTAGAACTTCTAGTTGGTGTGATGAATGCCAAATACACTCCTGGAAATGGAAAAAAGAACACATTGACACCGGTGTGTCAGACCCACCATACTTGCTCCGGACACTGCGAGAGGGCTGTACAAGCAATGATCACACGCACGGCACAGCGGACACACCAGGAACCGCGGTGTTGGCCGTCGAATGGCGCTAGCTGCGCAGCATTTGTGCACCGCCGCCGTCAGTGTCAGCCAGTTTACCGTGGCATACGGAGCTCCATCGCACTCTTTAACACTGCTAGCATGCCGCGACAGCGTGGACGTGAACCGTATGTGCAGTTGACGGACTTTGAGCGAGGGCGTATAGTGGGCATGCGGGAGGCGGGGTGGACGTACCGCCGAATTGCTCAACACATGGGGCGTGAGCTCTCCACAGTACATCGATGTTGTCGCCAGTGGTCGGCGGAAGGTGCACGTGCCCGTCGACCTGGGACCGGACCGCAGCGACGCACGGATGCACGCCAAGACCGTAGGATCCTACGCAGTGCCGTAGGGGACCGCACCGCCACTTCCCAGCAAATTAGGGACACTGTTGCTCCTGGGGTATCGGCGAGAACCATTCGCAACCGTCTCCATGAAGCTGGGCTACGGTCCCGCACACCGTTAGGCCGTCTTCCGCTCACGCCCCAACATCGTGCAGCCCGCCTCCAGTGGTGTCGCGACAGGCGTGAATGGAGGGACGAATGGAGACGTGTCGGCTTCAGCGATGAGAGTCGCTTCTGCCTTGGTGCCAATGATGGTCGTATGCGTGTTTGGCGCCGTGCAGGTGAGCGCCACAATCAGGACTGCATACGACCGAGGCACACAGGGCCAACACCCGGCATCATGGTGTGGGGATCGATCTCCTACGCTGGCCGTACACCTCTGGTGATCGTCGAGGGGACACTGAATAGTGCACGGTACATCCAAACCGTCATCGAACCCATCGTTCTACTATTCCTAGACCGGCAAGGGAACTTGCTGTTCCAACAGGACAATGCACGTCCGCATGTATCCCGTGCCACCCAACGTGCTCTAGAAGGTGTAAGTCAACTACCCTGGCCAGCAAGATCTCCGGATCTGTCCCCCATTGAGCATGTTTGGGACTGGATGAAGCGTCGTCTCACGCGGTCTGCACGTCCTTCACGAACGCTGGTCCAACTGAGGCGCCAGGTGGAAATGGCATGGCAAGCCGTTCCACAGGACTACATCCAGCATCTCTACGATCGTCTCCATGGGAGAATAGCAGCCTGCGTTGCTGCGAAAGGTGGATATACACTGTACTAGTGCCGACATTGTGCATGCTCTGTTGCCTGTGTCTATGTGCCTGTGGTTCTGTCAGTGTGATCATGTGATGTATCTGACCCCAGGAATGTGTCAATAAAGTTTCCCCTTCCTGGGACGGTGTTCTTATTTCAATTTCCAGGAGTGTAGCTCTAAAAGTGGAAAAATGTGAGTTAATGCGGATGAGTAGGAAGAACAAACCTGTAATGTTGGGATACAGTATTAGCAACGTCCTGCTTGACACACTCAAGTCGTTTAAATATCAAGTCGTTTAAATATCTGGACGTAACGTTGCAAAGCGATATGAGATGGAACGAGCATGTGAGAACTGTGGTAGCAACGGCGAATGACAGACTTCGGTTTACTGGGAAAATTTTAGAAAAGAGTGGTCCACGTGTAAAGGAGACAGCATAGAGGACGCCAGTGCGACCTGTTCTTGAATACCGATTGAGTGTTTGGAATCCGCACCTCGTCGGACTGAAGAAAGCCGTCGAAGCAATTCAGAGGCGGGCTGCTAGATTTGTTACCGGTGGGGTCGAACAACATGTAAGTATTACGGAGACGCTTCGGGAAGTCCAAAGAGAATCTCTAGAGGGAAGGTAGCGTTGTTTTCGAGGAACAGTGCTGATAAAATTTAGAGAACCTGCACTTGAAGGTGACTGCCAAACGATTCTACTGCCGCCAACATAGACTGCGCGTAAGGACCACGAAGATAAGATACGAGAAATTATGGCTCAAATGGAAGCATAAAGCAGTCGTTTGTCCCTCTCTCTATTTGTGAGTGGAACAGGAAAGGAAATTACTAGAAGTGGTACAGGGTACCCTCCGCCACGCAGCATACGGTGGCTTGCTGACGTAGATGTAGATATAGATCGACATACCAAAAATACTGATCGCTGGAGTGTGAGGTGAAAGAAGGGACGTAGTTTAGCGTTACTTTTTTACGTTTTCCTCGAATAACTGGACATCAGCAGCCTCCAGTTGAAACGTGTTCCAGTATAAAATCAAACTAAATTTATTTTCCTATTTGAAGGTCCTATTTATTTTTTCTCTAGGGCTAATAGTTTTCGCGTTACAGGGAAAGGAAAAGTAGCAGTTTACTAACAGTACTCTCAGGGACCGAAAGGCTATTTAGTATTTGTACAGAAAGCAGATGGCAGTTATAAGAGTCGAGAGGCATGAAAGGGAAGCAGTGGTTGGGAAGCGAGTGAGACAGGGTTATAGCCTCTCCCTGATGCTATTCAATCTATATATTGAGCAAGCAGTAAAGGAAACGAAACAAAAGTTCGGAGTAGGTATTAAAATCCATGGAGAATAAATAAAACCTTTGAGATTCGCCGATGACATTGTAATTCTGTCGCAGACAGCAAAGGATTTGGAAGAGCAGTTGAACGGAATGGAGAGTGTCTTGAATGGAGGGTATAAGATGAACATCAACAAAAGCAAAACGAGGATAATGGAATGTAGTCGTATTAAGTTGGGTGATGCTGAGGGAATTATATTAGGAAATGAGACACTTAAAGAAGTAAAGGAGTTTTGCTATTTGGGGAGCAAAATAACAGATGATGGTCGAAGAAGAGAGGATATAAAATGTAGACTGACAATGGCAAGGAAAGCGTTTTTGAAGAAGAGAAATTTGTTAACACCCAGTATTGATTTAAGTGTCAGGAAGTTGCTTCTGACAGTATTTGTATGGAGTGTGGCCATGTATGGAAGTGAAACATAGACGATAAATAGTTTAGACAAGAAGAGAATAGAAGCTTTCCAAATGTAGTGCTACAGAAGAATGCTGTTAATTAGATGGGTATATCACATAACTAATGAGGAGGTACTGAATAGCATTGGGGAGAAGAGACATTTGTGGCACAACTTGACAAGAAGAAGGGACCGGTTTGTAGGATATGTTCTGAGGCATCAAGGGGTCACAAATTTAGCAATGGAAGACAGCGTGGAGAGTAAAAATCGTAGAGGGAGACCAAGAGATGAATACACTAAGCAGATTCAGAAGGATTTAGGTTGCAGTAACTACTCAGAGATGAAGCTTGCACAGGATAGAATAGCATGGAGAGCTGCATCAAACCAATCTCAGTACTGAAGACCACAACAACAACGACAACTCTTTTAATGGTATAAAATTAATGTTTACTGTTCAGTGAAGTGGGTTGAGGACAAATATTAAAATTTGTATCAATAAAGAGATATTAATAGATAATTTATGTTCTGGGAGAGCAAGAGGGTGAGATGAGCGAAAGGGGGAGGGGAGGGGGGGGTTAGGAGCGTGAGGGAATGCTGGTCCCCGGAAAGTGGTCATCCACTTCCTTCCCTTTGTAGCTCTGCGAAATGAAGACAGCAGGGGATCCCCCAAACACTCTATCCCACTACGTCATAACACGCAAGCATTGGTTGTTGCAGAAAGTTATACCGACAATTGCGCAGCGTCCCTTATGAACCACAGTCGACGCAGTTCTCAGAGATGATGGGGAGGGTGTTTACTTACCACAAACTGCGTTAACGGTCGGTGAAATAAAGAGGTGAGTTACTAATAATGCTAACGCAAGGAACGCTTATGGGCAAAACCTACGTAAATCTCTGTAGACTGTTCAACACACCTAGAGGATATATGGAATCTTAGTCATCTTGTGCTGCATTTGTTGCATTCTTCCGCAAAAGGCTGCTCGCTTTTCAGTTTACAGATAGACTGTGCGTCCCCAACATTTCCTGTCTGGTTCTCTTGTGTGACCAGAAAAAGGAACTTCCCTAAGCTCCCGTCTGTATAGTGGAATTATTTTCATGTTATTGTGTACTCATTTGCTGTTGTTAAGTGAGTTGTTATGTAAAAAAGGCTCGGCACTTGGAGCTGTCAACGGTCTACGCCACTGAAGCGCCTGCCCTAAATGTAGAATGCTGTCAAATGTGTATTCGACACTGTCGATTTCATTGCCTGCGTTACCAATGTTGAAAAACTTTTCGAATTCTTAGGGTATCAAATGCATCACTCCAGCCTCAGCTCTCCCGGCGTCTGCAGAGATCCAGGTAATTAAAATGGCTTTTTCTGCAACATAAGCAGGTCACCTGAGTGTTATGAAGCTTCACAGATATCAGCGGAAGTCAAGAAATGCATTATAACAGATGACTGTTCTAGACTTGAACATGGTCAGCTCCGTTCCATAACACATATTCTCACCCGCAGTGCAAGATATGGGGACGTGTGGTTGTAAGTAGGTTGTTCAGGTTTTCTTATTGGTAACGCCACGTATTGTTGTTGGCCATTGTAGTGTTGGTCAGTTGGCTGTTACCAGCGCGTAGCGCTGTGCAGTTGGAGGTGAGCCGCCAGCAGTCGTTGATGGGGGGACAGAAATGGCGGAGTTTGGAAATTTGTAAGACTGGATGTCATGAACTGCTATATATATTATGACTTTTGACCACTATTAAGGTAAATACATTGTTTGTTCTCTATCAAAATCTTTCATTTGCTAACTGTGCCTATCAGTAGTAGTGCCTTTAGTAGTTTGAATCTTTTATTTAGCTGGCAGTAGTGGCGCTCGCTGTATTGCAGTAGTGTGAGTAACGAAGATTTTTGTGAGGTAAGTGATTTGTGAAACGTATAGGTTAATGTTAGTCAGGGCTATTCTTTTGTTGGGATTTTTGAAAGTCAGATTGCGTTGCGCCAAAAATATTGTGTGTCAGTTTAAGCACAGTCATGTATAATTGTTCAAAGGGAACGCTTCATGGGAAGTGGCTCCACTCGGTGCAGCCCATTCTATAAGTGCCAGCAATTCCTAAATGTAAGAGGTTTATGCAGTCTGTAAGTGAGACAACTAATGGAGAAAGAACTGGAGTAAGTTCCTAGTCATTCACTAACTCACCACCGAATGACTACAAAATCATTACATGGCTTTAAATTGTGTTGGTCAAAGACAGTAGCAAGGTGCCACGTTTACTGATGCAATCCCTTTCCCGTCAAACACTAAGACGTAGTGAGGTACAGTGGGGACCCGCAAGCCCCTTCTTCAGTTCGAAGACCTGTAAGGAAGGGAAGTGCCTGAGCACAATCCGATGACCAATCCCCCCACCCTGTTACACCCCCACAACACAGTTTGTCACTTTTTACGGTTGCACTGCACTTAGATCTGGAACACATCTTTAATTTTTGTCTTAACCCACTTCTTTAAACAATTAACATTAATTTTATACCATTAACACACTGTTTAAATAGCCTGTGATTTTTCTATCCCCTGCAACGCGATAACAGATATAGAGAAAAAATAATAGGTTCATTATTGTTGGAAATTTAATGCACTTTATTTTTATACTAGGAACCATTTTCTCTAAAAAAGAAACCATGGATTTAGAGCTATCCAAGACAACTTTGCAAGGTGACATTTAAACGCCCCCAACACCTAAACGCATATCCCATCGATCAGTGTTTTTAGTAAGTTGTTCGTGGTACTCCATCCTAAAACTGTACAAAAATTTGCGACTACACGCATAATTTCCCATACTGGATATTTTGTTGTTCATTGACTGCGCTACTACACCATCGATGTCTGCAATCCTACTTCAGTGAGTGGGAAAGCATTCTCCACGCACTCGTCTTTGAATCAAGACTGTGTATTTTGGCAGTAGCCCCGCTACCTTGTTTACTAAATTTTCAGTAGCGCGCTCGATATTCTTCAAACAGCCGCGTACGTACTAGATTATATCAAATATTGTTTACTGTGATAGCAAATTTGCAGTCAGTAGTGAAACGTGAGCGTGACGCTTAAGATTTCATCTTCGAGGTACATGTAGAGCGTAAAAGTTCAATTTACGTGTGTCACAAAATTGATAATTGCTAAGAACAACGAAAAAGCGGTTAAAGTGTGCTGTGAATATTAGCATTTTAAGACGTAATTGTATTTACTTGTAAATTTCAGAAGATATTTTGTTACTGAACCTGCAATGGCCTAAATGTGAATAAGGTAACGCCATGAACTGTTTGAACATAGTAACTGCAATAAACGGTCAGTAGTTTAACTTTTGATTTAAATATTAAGTTTAGACTACACTTAAAACTTTACTAAGGAGTCATTTCAGTTAAAATCATATCACACAATTGTATGGTGTTTCTACTACTAGTAATGGCTTCTACTACTTTTGCCTCACCATCTTTCTTCAACAGACGCTAATAACAGCAGTTTGAGAATATGCAACGATTCTTGTTATCTCCGTGATGTTCATTCTCAGTCATGATGCCAAAATCTGACTACGACTCTTATTATCTCTGTGATGTTCATTCTCAATCATGGTACCAAAATCTGACATTATCAGAGGCGCTGTAAGCAGCAGAAATAGTAGTTTTTCGCATTCTTTGAACGCTAAATGAAACGAATGGTTGCTATGTGTAATCGCTACAAACGTTTCGTACATTGTCACGTTCCCTCCACGTGGCATGGGCGTGGTCTTTCTCGCGCTAGCAGGATTCTCGTGTTATTTTGGGAATTTTAATGTATTTCATGCCACAGATGTGAAACATTATTTTTACATTTTAATCGAAATATTTCGGCCCACGACTGATATTTCTGGATAAATAAAAGCAACAAACGTATAACACAAGGAAAGACGTTATTTTGCTGCATACAGAAAAGACGGAGTAGGTAATTGTAGCCTACAACATTCTTACCACGAACGACAATGCGACAGGGGAGAGTTTTTTGGTTGTTTCAGTCGAAAGACATACGGAAGGCGCGTCACTTCGTCCCAGTTCACGCTTCCTTGTGAGCCGCTAGACCAGCCCACAAATTGTTCATCCGTGCAACACCACTGCCTTACGCAGACGCAGCCGCCAGTCTCCTCGTACGCATCATTCACTAGAATCTCTCAAAACTACCGCTTCGGGGGAATCTTTTATTATTTTTCGATATGGCACATGAAACCATTAGGATTAATGTACAAGAAATTCCTTACGGCACACCTGTGATATTTATCCCGTATGATTTCTGCCCTTTTTGTGTTGCTCTGCGGCGAACTCTTTGACAGCGGAACACCCTGAGAGCGATATTAAGCCGCAATAAGGAAGGAACATTGGGTTTAACGTCTCGTCGACATCGGGGTCATTACAGACGGAGCACAAGTTCGGATTATGTCAAGGATGGGGAAGGAAATCGGCCTTGCCCTTTCAACAGAACCATCTCCGCATTTGCCTGGAGCCATCACGGAAAACCTAAATGTGGGTGGCCGGACACGAGTTTGAACCGTCGGCCTCCCGAATGTGAGTCCAGTTTGCTAACCACCGTCCCATCTCGCTCGGTGCTACTGACCCGCAAACAGGAAAGCGAATGGTAGTTTCGTTAGCATTTCACCTCATTTAAGCAAATCATCAGAGCATGTTTGATGTCTGATGGATTTAGACACTTCTCTAAACTGTGTAACTTTTTTTCCGAAATCTAAGCCGGGTCCTTAAGCATAGCAATCTCTATCCCTTACTTCCTTGAATGAGAATAATTTAAGAGTCCTGCTTCAATATATTACGTATTCCATACTCTTTTGTTGAAGAAGACAGACTCGTATGCTTTGAGCTGACTTCGTGACACTAGTAGGTGCTTCACATGAAACACTTTATTTTTCACCACATAGAAATGTACTCCCGTAGCACAGAAGAAAACAATGTCCCTAGGAGGCTCTTGCTCATTGTCTTTCCACTAGGCCGGCCCGGGGTGGCCGAGCGGTTCTAGGCGCTACAGTCTGGAACCGCGCGACCAGCAGGATGAGACTGTTGATGACGTACTTAACTTACTGGAGTTCTGAGCCGCTTGCCTGGCTAATTGATTAGTTTGTTCTAATAGTTACCCTTAACTCACATATGAAGAGAACGATATCTTCAGTTTTTTTTTCCTCTTCAGCCAACGCCGTAACCTGACCGTTTGGTGATAACACAGCATCTCATACCTTTTCTACATCTAAAAGCATTTAGCCCTGATCTTGACAACGAATTTTTAAACCGGCAATACGCATTTCAATTTCCGTACCACTGATACTCCGACGGAAATAAAATCGCAATACCAAGAATGGATTGTGCGATATAAATGAAAGCTGGAAGACGTGTTTCTACATCTCAAAAATGAAATATATTCAAATTACACGCCAGTCGTTTAAGACTAGCGCTAGAAGCGCCGCTATGAGGAAGCAAATCAGGTTTGCTTTAATTGTATGCTGTAACGGTCGTGAGCGTTTATTCGCTTTGAGACTGGACGTGGTAAATTGATGCTAGTTAAGAATGCCTTCCAGGCGACAAACACGCCATTATCCTTACCTCGCTGAGTTTCAACGAGGTTGTGTAATAGGACTACGAGAAGCTGGATGTTCCTTCTGCGGTATTGCAGAAATATTTGGTAGGAATATAGCCATTCTGCATGTTTGCTGGCAGCGGTGGTCACGAAAATCTGTAGCTGCAAGAAGACTGGGCTCTGGACGGCCATTTGGCACTACCGAGAGGGAAGACCATTATGTTCAGCGTATGGCTCTGGCGCATCGTTCTGTATCTGCAGCAATAATTTGAGCATTGGTTGGCACCCCAATGACACAAAGAACTATTACAAATCTATTCTTCAAAGCTAGTTCCGAGCCAGACGCCCTGTAGTGTGCATTTCACTCACCCCAAACTACCGCCATTTGCGACTTAAGTGGTGTCACGTGAAAGCTCATTGGAGGGCAGGATGGAAGTCTACTTTGTTTTCTGATGGAAGCTGGTTGTGCCTCGGTGGCAGAGATGGACGTGTGTTGCCTAGAAAGATGCAACTTGAGGGTTTCAACCAACTACTCTGCGTGCTTGACATATTGGAGTTACAGCTGGTGTGTGTGTGTGTCTGTGTGTGTTTGAGGTTTACGGGCGCTAAACAGCGTGGTCATCAGCGCCCAAACGCATAGAAACAGGAACACAAGCGGTGAAGGGACGAAGACGGACGCCGAACAAGGAGAACGGCTAAAAGACACAGGCCTGACGCAGTTCCAAATGCGCACATACAGAGGCAAAACAAGAGGAGAAGAAACACACTAAAAAAGGAAAGGAAACACAAGGAAAAGAGAACAGATACCGAAGGGAAACAAGGAGGTAATCGTGACTGGCGGACCTCTTACCTAAAACCTGGGTGAGCCAGTCACCCAGCAGCACATTAAAACCTTCTCCCTAAAATCCGAGGCAACAGATTGGACAGGACACAAAACCGTAAGACCTTAACCACAGTCGCTGCGTCGTCTTGCAAAATAGAGGGCAAATCCGGTGGCAAGGAAACCACCGCCCTCTGGTCAGAGAATAAAAGACAGTCAAGTAAAATGTGGCGGACAGTAATTTGGACGCCACAAGCACTGCAGATTGGGGGGTCCTCCCGCCGGAGTAAAAAACCATGCGTGAAAGGACTGTGTCCAATGCGGAGGCGAGTGAGGAGAACCTCATCCCGCCTGTATGACTGGTAGGACGTACGCCATGGTCGCGTAGTGGCCTTTACCAGACGCAGCTTATTGTCAGAAACTGCCAACCACTCCTCTTCCCATTGATGCATAACACGAAAACGCAAAAGGGAGGTTACAGCATGGAGGGGGACGGCACATTCAACAACGTGAGGGAGGGAACATGCATCTTTGGCAGCCACATCCGCCAGTTCGTTTCCCCTAATACCAACGTGCCCCGGCACCCAGCAGAAGGAAACCTCCTTCCCCTGCCGTTGCACGTGGAGTAGGGCATCATGGATGTTCTGGACGACCGTATCCGCTGGGTACAAGTGTTGCATGGTCTGAAGGGCACTCAGGGAGTCAGAAAAGATGAGGAACTTAAGACTGGTAACACATCTCATCTGCTCTAATGCCCGCAAGATTGCAAACAATTCGGCATCGAGGATGGTAAACGCCGCAGGAAGCCGTAACTTGACGACTCGATCAGGGAAAACAACAGCACAACCAACAGAGTCCCCCTGTTTAGAGCCATCTGTGAATACAGGTACATGGTCCGGATGCTGGTTTAAAATATCGTAAAATAAGGAGGTAAAACCAAACGCCGGAGTGCAGTTCCTCCGGTACTCCGACAAGTCTAGAAGGATGCTGGGCCTCTGGAGCAACCAGGGAGGCAGGCGAGTAAAACCTTGTCGTTGGGGGGCCACACGCTCCACACCAAGGGACTCAAGCAAATGCTTGGCACGAATCCCAAATGGTTTTGTTGCCCTGGGACGACTGGAAAAGAGACGTTCCATAGGCGGTCGGGCAACGGTAGGGTACGCAGGGGAGGTAGGACAGGCAAGGAAATGACACACACGTCGCACCATGAGGAGTTTCCGCCGGATGGCGAGCGGCGGTTCCCCTGCCTCAGCACACAGGCTGGGGATGGGACTGGTACGGAAGGCACCAGTGGCCAGGCTGATACCCTCATGGTGTACTGCGTCAAGGATCTTCAGATACGAAGGCCTTGCTGACCCATACACGGTGCAAGCATAGTCAAGACGCGATCGGACGAAAGCCCTATAAAACTGCAGCAGACGCGCCCGATCTGCTCCCCAGGACCGATGGCTCAGACACTTCAAAATATTCAGTGCCTTCAGGGCCCGCACCTTGAGGTCTTTAAGGTGAGGCAACCACGACAACTTGGAATCAAAAGTGAGGCCCAGGAACCTCACAGTGTCTCTAAAAGGAAGAACGGTGTCCCTCAGACGCAATTCAGGGGAGGTAAAAAGACGCCGAGAACGATTAAAATGAACACACACAGATTTGTCTGCAGAAAAGGTAAAACCCGTCTTTGCAGTCCATGCCTCTAAGCGCTTTATCGTAAGTTGTAACTGCCGACTAGCACTGACAAGACTGGAGGAAGAACAGAAAACAGCAAAATCGTCCACAAACAAGGAGCATTGGGCAGGACTCCGGATAGTGGACGTGATACTGTTAATAGCAACGGCAAAGAGGGTGACACTTAAAACGCTGCCCTGAGGAACACCATTCTCCTGCGCGTACAAATCCGATAGCACATTACCAACCCGATACCGAAAGAGGCGGTGAGAAAGAAAGGACCGAATGAAGATGGGGAGACGGCCACGAAAGCCCCACTCATGGAGTTGATTGAGGATAAGGCGGCGCCAAGTAGTGTCATACGCCTTATTGATGTCAAAGAAGACCCCTAGACAATGCTGGTTACGTAGAAAGGCCTGCTGGATGGCGGCCTCAAGCAGGGTCAAGTTGTCTATAGTGGAACGACATCTCCGACTGCCACACTGAGAGGGGCTAAGGAGCTGCCTGGTCTCGAGCAGCCGAACCAGGCGGAGGTTGACCATGCGTTCCAACGTCTTCCCAACACAGCTCGTCAAGGCAATACTCCGATAACTACTGGGATGCGTTCGGTCCTTCCCTGGTTTGAGGAGGGGAATCAAAATTGCCTCCCTCCACGAGTCAGGGTACGTGCCAGATAACCATATCATATTGAAACAGTTCAGGAGAACTTCCTTGGATGGCAGCAACAGGTGCCGCAGCATGCTGTACCGGATTTGATCATGACCAGGCGCAGTATCATGAGCCACAGACAGCGCAGAATCCAGTTCCCACATTGTTAAGGGGCAGTTATAGGGTTCAGAATTTAGAGACCGGAAGTCCAAGTGACCCCTTTCGATGGCAGTGCGGTAGCGGCAGAAATCTGGATCACAGTTAATAGTAGCGGTAGATTCCGCAAAATGCATGGCCAGTGTCTGGGCAATGTCTCTCGGCGCCGTGAGGAGACATCCCTGATGCAGCAATGCCGTGACAGGTAGCTGGCTGAGTTTCCCGGAAATCCTCCTGATGGCTTCCCATACTTTCGTAGAACTAGTGGAGCGAGAGATGGAATTCAAGAACGATTGCCATGACCGTCGTTTGCTCTCTTTAATCACTCGCCGCGCTCTGGCCCTTGCCACCCGAAAGGCCGCAAGATTGTCAGCTGAGGGACGGCACTTGAAGCGGCGCAGTGCTGCACGGCGGGCGCGGATGGCTGAGTGGCACTCAGTGGTCCACCAAGGGACAGGACGCCTCTTGGGATGACCGGATGACCGTGGGATTGACAATGCAGCAGCATGTGAGATCACGGCTGCAACATGGTCTACCCATTCGTGGACGCTGGCACGGTGTTCCAAAACAGCCAGTTGGCTGAAAAGTGTCCAGTCAGCTCTGCAAATGTGCCACCGGGGCGGCACTGGTAATGCCACAGCCTCATCCAGGAGGCGAATCCAGAGGGGGAAATGGTCACTAGAATGGAGGTCAGCTGCAGCCTCCCACAGAGCAGAATCCGCGAGTGCTGGAGAGCAAAAGGAAAGGTCAATAGCCGATGACGATCCGGAAGCAGTACAGAAATGAGTGGGAGCACCAGAGTTGAGGAGGCACAGTTCTTCAGACATCATGACGCTTTCCAGAATGCGACCCCTGGGGCAAGTAGTCCGAGAGCCCCATAAGACATTATGAGCGTTGAAGTCCCCCAGAAGAAGAAATGGGCGGGGGAGTTGGCTAATAAGGTCCGTGAGAGCCTCAGAGTCTATCGCATCCGGAGGTGGTAAATAAACTGAACAGACTGTGAGCCTCCGACCCACAAGAATGTCAACTGCAACTGCTTGCAAGTTGGTGACGAGAGGGAGCTCAGATGATGGGTGCATGTCACGGACAAAAACCGCAACACCACCCTTTGCCCTTTGCCCCGTCAGATAATCTTTTCGATATACGGTATAGCCGCGTAAAGAAGGAGAATCAGTGGCCCGAAAATGTGTCTCTTGGAGACATAAGCACAAGGGGCACTCTCGTATAAAGAGTTGTAATTCGGCCACATGCGTCCTGAACCCATTCAGGTTCCATTGTAATATGGGAGCCAGTAATCAGGGTGGCTGAACTTTCACCCTGCCTCTGTGCTTTGGAGGAGAGACCGTACTGGCCGGAGATTTATTCCTGGGGCGAAAAGAACGCCCCCGGTCGACATCAATGTCCATAAGCTCCGATGACGACCCACGGGAGATGTCAGACAGCACGATGGCCTCGTCATCGGACCGACGCTGACTAGTCTCCTCAGGTGGCAGAACCTTCATCTTCTGAGGCTTTGTCTTGGGGGGCTTGGAATGCAGAGCCTTGTCAACAGTTGGAGATTGACTCGCCTGGGCAGAAGGCGCCATATGGGGGGAGGCTGGAAGTACCTCAATGTCAGCAACCACGGCCTTGTCCGATGTAGCGCGGAGAGCCGCAGATTGCAAAACAACCGCAGCAGCACAAGTGCACTGGCAAGCGCAGGTTTTAGTGCTAACACTAGCAACCTCTGTTTGTGTAGCAACAGTGGCCAGTTGTACCGGTTTTTTGAGAGCGGAAGCGAAAGATGTTGAAAACACAGGAGGTTGCATGGCCTTAAAGAGCTTCTTGGCCTCACCATAGGGGATGCGCTTAGATGTTTTAATCTCCTGTACCTTCCGTTCTTCGAGATAGATGGGGCAGATCCGGCTCCAGACAGGGTGACTCCCAGAGCAATTCACGCACTTCATAGGCGATGAACAATCGGCTCCGTCATGGGCAGGCTAACCACATTTACCACAAGTGGCTATCCCATTGCACCCCAACGTAGTATGCCCAAAGCGCTGACAATTAAAACAGCGCATTGGGTTGGGGAAATATGGCCGTACGGGCAAACGTAAGAACCCCGCTTTAACATGCTCTGGGAGTCTCGGGCAACTGAATGTGAGAATAAACGAGTCAGATTTGACGAGGTCCCCATTGACTCGTTTCATAATGTGCTGCACGTCAACAATTCCTTCGTCAGCCCACTCAGATTTTAGCACGTCTATGGGGATATCCACCAAGTCCCAGACGTCACAACACCCTTACTATAATTCAAAGTGGAGTGGAGCTCGGTCTCAACAGCGTACTCTCCTAGACAATTTGCTTTCCGAAGGGCAGCGACTTGACGGGAACTAGAAGTTTCAACTAACAGAGTCCCATTGCGCAGTCGCTTTACAGATTTCAGTGTTCCTGCAATTCCCTCAAGACCCTTGTGGATGTAAAAGGGAGAAACCCTCTCAAAGCTACCCTCCTTCCTTTTAATAATCAAAAACACATTCTGATTATCAGCATGTGCTCCGTTACTACATTCTGTTAAATCTCTAGCAACACCAGGCGCTGGAGGACTCGCAGCGCGTAGCCGCTTTTTCGATGGGGTGTGTTTTCCTACCAGCGGCCCACCCAAGCCACTGGTAGGGGGAAATGTAGAGGTCGAAGGGTCCATTGCGGTCCCACGAGCAGCTAGGGAACTAAAAGTCCGCTCAGACAGAGCCCCGCGTGCCTGAGTAAGCCTTATACAACTGGGGTGCGGCAGGTGCCCCAGAGGTTGCCCGCTTGCGACTGTTCCACCCCAACAGCCATGCATCTTCTAGGCGCGGAGCACACCGAAAGATTGAGGGGTTTTTATAGAGGTTGGCCTTCCTCACAATCCAGGCGATCAAGCCAAGATTACCATTCCCCGCAGCACACAACATTTCACCGCCGCGCCTTACGGTGGTCGCTGAAGCATGTCCGGGGGTTACGGTGAAAGGACACTGGCGGCGCAGACCAGTCCCCAGCTCAGGACCCCGGGGTCGCCAAGCCCGTACTCAGCAAGTGAATGCTGAGCCCCTGGGGGCGTTACAGCTGGTGTTACGGTGCGTGGTGCTATTTCGAATGAGAGCACGAGCGTTCTAGTAGTCGTCCCATGTCCCCTGACTGCAAATGTGTTCGTCAACCTGGTGATTTTACCTGTAACGCTGCCATTCGTGAATAGCATTGGTTCAAATGGCTCTGAGCACTATGGGACTGTGGTCATCAGTCCCCTAGAACTTAGAACTACTTAAACCTAACTAACCTAAGGACATCACACACGTCCATGCCCGAGGCAGGATTCGAACCTGCGACCGTAGCAGTGGCGCGGTTCCGGACTGAGCGCCTAGAACCGCTAGACCACCGCGGCCGGCTGAGTAGCATTGCATGGGTGTTTTCCAACAGGATAACGTTCACCCCCATACCGCTGTTGTAACCCAACGTACTCTACAAAGTGTCAACATCTTGTCTTGTCCTGAAAGATCCCCGAACTGTCTCCAGAAGAGCACATATGGGACCTCACCGGATGACAACTCCAGCGTCAGCCACAAACGGCATTAACAGCCCCTGAATTGAACGGCCATGTGCAACAGGCATGGAACTCCATCCCACAAACTGTCATCCGGCACCTTATGTTTGCATGCTTGCATTCAAAATTCTGGCGGCTACCCCAGTATCAATGTACCAGCAATTCAGATTTCGCGCTTACATTAACCTGCAGTCTTAATCACTTGAATATGTTACCTAGCCGAATGTATTACGGAGATTTCATATCTTTGCATCAATTAGCTTTTGGTGTTACGATTTTTTTTTCAGTCAGCGTATTAGGATTCCTACACAGGGACTGCACCATGTGTTGCTCAGTTGCTCAGGTCATGGATTCTGTGGTGGGAGTTTCATTATATCACAGAAACAGAGCACAACATTGCTGGAAACAGAAACAGAACAGAAAAATGCTGGAAATCTCAAGATGACAATTTTAAATTTGGCAGCAAAAATACAATTCTCTGTTTTACAAAATAAACTACGTACTGGAACAAAACTGAGTATTTGGTGTATTTAATCCAGTCCAGTAGCTAACGTTTGCAGAGCATACACAATAAGGACAAGGTCGCTTTACTACTTTTAGTACATCAGAACCCGGGAACACAAAATTAAGAATTTACTGGCGAATACCCTTTTTGTCTACTTTATAATCATTGTCAATTACTGTCAACTTCCTTGCTATCATTTCAGATGTTCTTTCGTCTAGTTCCTGAAGAGACTGCGACGTTCCGCGGAAGTCTCATTTGCTGCGTGGTTAACGCCCACGCGTTCGACTGCAAACAAGACCTTTTATTCATTCTTTGTCATCGTTCTACTGACTGATTTGACCTACATCCTGGCTTATTTTCTGCGTGTATTCCAATCTCTGTTTCCCCCTACAGTTTTCACCCTCAACGGCTCCCTCTAGTACCGTCGAAGTTATACCGTTACGTTTTAGCAGATGTCGTACCATTCAGCACCATTTTTCTTCTTAGTGTTTTCAAATGGTTCAAATGGCTCTGAGCACTATGGGACTCAACTGCTGTGGTCATCAGTCCCCTAGGACGTAGAACTACTTAAACCTAACTAACCTAAGGACATGACACACATTCATGCCTGAGGCAGCATTCGAACCCGCGACCGCAGCAGTCGCGCGGTTCGAGACTGAAGGGCCTAGAACCGCTCGGACACCACAGCCGGCTCGGTGTTTTCCTCACATTCCTTTTCTCGAAGATTCTCCGGTGAACATCCACGTACCTTACCTTATCAGTGCACCTAATTTTCGACATTCTTCTGTAGACCCCATCTCAGGTACTTTGATTCTCTTCTCTTCCAGTTTTCGCACAGTCCATGTTTTACTACCATACAGTGCTATGCTCCAAACGTACATTCTCAGAAATGTCGTCTTCAGATTACTGCCTACGTTTAATACTTATAGACTTCTCTTGGCCACAACTGGCCTTTGTTGCTAGTGCTAGTCTGCTTGAGATATCCTTCTTGCTGTGTGCGTCACAAGTTAATTTTGCTGTCTAGGTAGGTGAATTTCTTAACTTCTTATGCTTCACCATCACCAATCTTGATGTTAAAATTCTAGTTGCTCTAATTTCAGCTACTTCTAAGTCAACATGTAAGTTGCCGTTCAAATACCTCTGAGCACTATGGAACGTAACTTCTAAGGTCATCAGTCCCCTAGAACTTAGAACTACTTAAACCTAACTAACCTAAGGACATCACACACATCCATGCCCGAGGCACGATTCGAACCTGCGACCGTAGCGGTAACACGGTTCAGGACTGTAGCGCCTAGAACCGCTCGGCCACCACGGCCGGCTAAGTTGCCGTTTCGTTTCCACTTCCTTCTATGGTCTTTTTAAATTCTTTTTAAATGAATCACCTAAGTACAAATGTCTGCTCTGTCAATGCACTGCCACTTTATACTTTCTGTAAGCGCTACTACCGCCACCTGTATAGTGCATATTGCAAAGCCTTCGGTGGTTTCCGTGGTGGCGTTTTCTAAATGACGTACGTAGTATGAGTAGGTAAGGCGCCATCAGTCACATTCTGAATCCAAGCACGAGAGCAGAGTGTAGCCCCCGGCGGAGGTTCGAGTCCTCCCTCGGGCATGGGTGTGTCTGTTTGTCCTTAGGATGATTTAGGTTAAGTAGTGTGTAAGGCTAGGGACTGATGACCTTAGCAGTTAAGTCCCATAAGATTCACACACATCTGAACATTTTGAACAGAGTGTAGCCACTGTCTGCGAGCGCCCGGCTGACGGCAGCGCCAGGCGCGGCGCTCGTGTTCCAGACGGCCGGCTGCCGCTGCCGCTGCCGCTGCCGCTGCTGCCACGCCACGCCACGCCGCGCCGCGCCGAGCCGGCCGCTCATTAACCGGTGGTCACGCCGCGCTCCGGCGCGCTGCACCGCAGCCGCCGACCGGTTCCGCGGGCTGACAGTCAATCATGCAGCGGCGACGCCGGCAGCCGGCCAAAAGAAAGCGCGCGAGGCCGGCCCGGCCTGGCCCGCTCCTATCCCTGTCCTGGTCCATAATGACGCGGACCAGAGAAGCGTGGAAAAAGGCCCCTCGGTGCGCCGCGCATAGGTACTGGTCGAAAGGTACTGTTACCTTTATTTTTGTTACTGTACGCAAACCACTCTGTGAACAGTCGCTTCTTGTAGTTTCACTTAACACCGCGTTGAGGCACATACATGCTGTTCGGTGAAGAAGTCATGATTTCAAAATTAAATTAATGCACGACGTGCTACAGATGCGAAATTTAACCGACAGGAAGAATATGCTGTGGTATGCAAATGATTAGCTTTTCAGACCATTCACACAAGGTTGGCGTCGGTGGCGACATCTACAACGTGCTCACACGAGGAAAGTTTTCGACTGATTTCTACTACACAACCAGCAGTTGACCGGCGTTGCCTGGTGAAACGTTGTTGTGATGCCTCGTGTAAGGAGGAGAAAGGCGTACCATCACGTTTCCGACTTTGATAAAGGTCGGATTGTAGCCTATCGCTAGTGCGGTTTATCTTATCGCGACACTCGCGCTCGCGTTGGTCGAGATCCAACGACTGTTAGCAGAATATGGAATCGGTGGGTCCAGGAGGCTAATACGGAACGTCATGCTGGATCCCAACGACCTCGTATCACTAGAAGTCGAGGCGACAGTCATCTTATCCGCATGGCTGTAACGGATCGTGCAGCCACGTCTCGATCCCTGAGTCAACAGATGGGGACGTTTGCAAGGCAACAACCATCTGCACGTACAGTTCGACGACGTTTGCAACAGCATGGTCTATCAGCTCGGAGACCATGGCTGCGGTTACCCTTGACGCTGCATCACAGTCAGGAGCGCCTGCGATGCTGTACTCAACGACGAACCTGGGTGCACGAATGGCAAAACGTCATTTTTTCGGTTGAATCCAGGTTCTGTTTACAGCATCAAGATAGTCGCATCCGTGTTTGGCGATATCGCGGTGAACACACATTGGAAGCGTGTATTCGTCATCGCCATACTGGCGTATTACCCGACGTGGTGGTATGGGGTGCCATTGGTTACACGTCTCGGTCACCTCTTGTTCGCATTGACGGCACTTTGAACATTGCACGTTACGACCCGTGGCTCTACCCTTCATTCGGTCCCTGCGAAACCCTACATTTCATCAGGATAATGCACGACTGCATGTTTCAGGTCCCGTACGGACCTTTCTGGATACAGAAAATGTTCCACTGCAGCACATTCTCCAGATCTCTGATCAATTGAAAACGTCTGGTCAATGGTGGCCGAGCAACTGTCTCGTCACAATACGCTGGTCACTACTCTTGATGAACTGTGCTGTCGTGTTGAAGCTGCATGGGCAGCTGTACCTGTACACGCCATCCAAGCTCTGTTTTACTCAATGCCCAGGCGTATCAAGGCCGTTATTACGGTCTGAGGTGGTTGTTCTCGATAGTGATTTCTCAGGATCTATGCACCCAAATTGCGTGAAAATGTAATCACATGTCAGTTCTAGTATAATATATTTGTCCAATGAATACTCGTTTATCATCTGCATTTCTTCTTGGTGTAGCAATTTTAATGGCCAGTAGTGTACCACGGAACCTAAGAACTATAGATGAGTGCAACAAACGATATGTTTATTGTGGCATTTGTAAGAATTTTAAACTATTTGAACCGTGGCGAGCTGGATGGTCTTATTTTGTTCATGTATCGTTGAGATCGATTGTGGTTGAGGTAAGCTATCTTTGCTTTTCGCGTTCCTCATCTTGCGGCTTGGCAGTCGAAGGGTGTTGGTGGTTAGCATTCGACGGGTAACTCTCGTGACATTAGTGGGGAGACGAGTGTCAACGGCTGCCGAACGAGAGTGATGACCGTTGTGGTGTGAAATTGGTTGGGCGTTTTGCAGACATGGGCAGCTTGAAGATACAAGTTCTGTGACTTCGCTGGGAACAAAATTTGAATGGAAACGGTGAAGCCGCGTAACCTGCTCCCTCCTATTGTCTACCTGATATGGAGTAAATCTTCATAATTGTGTCTGTTCACCAACGCACTCAGATATTGTAAACTTTATTAATATGGTCAAACTTTCATAGTCGAACCATAAGACGATGCGGAAGAGTACAGTTGGCCTAGTTAAATGGTGGCCGTTATTTGAAAATTTTCTCAGAAATTTTACTAGTGCTTTGTGGCTCTTGCAATCAAATGATTTTATGTTGCCGTTTTTAAAGCCTGCTCTCTATTAACACAGTTGTTCGTGTGTAAGTGACACAAAGGTTCTGCCGAGTGTTTCTATGTTTCAGAGCTATTGGAGTGTCTTTGTGATTCGGGCAGAAGCTTTTGATTGTGCCAGCGTCTTGGCAGGGAGTGAAATGTCACCCGAGGTCTAGGCCTTACAGTGTTTAAGAACCTGGCCACTACCGGAGTTGTTCACGTATCCTCTTCCAAAGTTCAGTATTTATCTTCCTTCCGTCAAAGCGGGTTAAGCTCGTAGACATACATATATTGCATGTAAGCTGTTTGTATATGAACTTGTTTTCTTAAATATTAGGGACTGGCAACAGGCTAAAACTTAAACCGCATACCAGCTGTGAGTTCCTTCGGATCTTTTTTAGCAACTTTTTATTAACACGTCTGAGCACGTGAACATTTATTTATTTTTAGATCAGTGTTTCTGTTGTAGTTTTTTTAAACTGGTTCTATAGTGTCATGTCATGGAATCTTAGCTTGGCACTAGTGTTCAAGCACTAAGTCGCCATTTACTTGTAATTATATTCATTATATATGTTTTGAGGGAAGTCCTTTATGGTAGTTTGAAGTTCTCAAGTTTCTCAGTAGCCCTATTTTCTTGATTTTGAATTGTTCTTTAGAGTACTGTGTACGTTGGGTTTCTAACTGTATTTGCAAAGCTTTACCTAGTTTCTCGTCCATAATTTGTGAATGTCTATTTTTTTAAAGGGCTAATGTCAATAAACTGTCTTACTTATAAATTGTGACTACCAACCAAGATTACATCCCCTTTCCTCGTTTATGGTATTTAAGATATGGTGGGTAACTTTGGTACGGTTAAGAAATCACGTATCACTATTATTACACGACAAGCCTACCGTACACAAATTTGCACCAGCACCCCAAGCATACAAGCCTAGAACTACCATCTTCTTCGCTAGCCCTGTACCTAACGTGTAAGTCCGCGCCAGGGCCCCAAGGGTAAGAGTGGACGATATGGGATCTTGGTCAGCGTGCCCCACATCCCTTGTTGTTTGGGAGGTTAAGTATCGTTACTGTTCCTCCTTAGTCCTAATGGTTGTTTGTTGTTTTTCCGCGTTCGTTTGTGTCTTCATTAATCCCTTCCCAGATAGTCGTGATTTGCTCTTTTCCGGAAGTATTGTGTTATTTTCACAGCACTACGGCGCGGGCGTCGCAGGGCGTGGCCACAATGGCAGTTGGGGGTTCAAATTCCTCATATGGCTCTGAGCACTATGGGACTTAACTTCTGAGGTCATCAGTCCCCTAGAACTTAGAACTAATTAAACCTGACTAACCTAAGGGCATCACACACATCCATACCCGAGGCAGGATTTGAACCTGCGACCGTAGCGGTCAAGCGGTTCCAGACTGTAGCGCCTACAACCGCTCGGCCACAACAGCCGGCTGGCAGTTGGTGTGGACGACGACTACCGGGAGCGTCTCAGCGAGGTGTGTGACCCATTCAAGGGCAGCAGTGAGCGTCGAGATGAGCGCGACCGGATCGACAGCAATTGTTTGTGCGCCATCCTGCTCAAATGATTGTCTATGTTAAATTTTCACAGGATTTCAGACATGAGCGACGCAACTACCCATGCAGCATTTGTTGAAACATTTCCCGCCTTGGTCGTTAGGAGATGGACAGAACGACAACGTAATGCTGGGAGTAGGAATTGGGTTCCATCCAATTTGAGAAGAAGGCGTGAAGGCGGAAACACACTCCCTGTTAATGAAGGAGTTGAGGCTGTAAAAACTTCGTCATAATGAATGTCTCTTGTTTTGACACGCTGCTGTCGATCATACAGTGATGGGATACGCGCTAATGACGTAAGATATTTCACAGTAGTGTGCACGCAAGGTGAAAAACAGCTATTACAGTCCTCACCGGTCGCGGCCTGGCCTCTCTCTCAAGACTGTCCTTCCTGGCATGCTGAAGTAATACAAAAAGATGCAGTCAGATCAACACATGCGGTACTTTCACCAATTAAGGCGACACGTACACACACAAAAAATGAAATTATCTACATAATTACGTAAAAGATATAAACTCATAATTAAATATTTGTAGACATACCTTATTAGGGAACAGCGTATCACGAGCATCAGGTAGACACCTATCCTTGATGTATGACTCACTAAGCACACTTGTGTTTTCTTTCTTTCATCACACTTCTACAGTAAGTATCTATCATTGGACATGCAACTTTTCTAAAAGACTATACTGTATTTATAAAAGATTACTCACTGAAAAATGTCCAATACATCTCGCGCAATACCCGAAAGAGCGCTGAAGAGCTCACGCATATTTCGCCTGCTGACCGCCAGTGAAAACAATAACAAGCAGAAAACCCGCTCCAAACCTGCGCTGTGCGCGTGCGCGCATGCTACTCTTCTACTGCGCGGGCGCAGATCCTCGGCAGAATAGAGTGGTTCCAATTTTAGTCCCGCCGGATAACACGTCTGCTAATATCTCAGCTTCACCCTCTCTGCCGCAAGGTGGCAGGCCATCTACACTTGACTTGTACATATTAGATTTATCATGTAACACCGGCTCTGTACAGAAGTTTCGAAATAGTTCGAAAACTTTCTGACAGAAGGCGCTTTAACCGCAATATTTGGCGCCTATAGTGTGCCACAGCTCAGAACAATTCCTTCCACTGTTGAAACGTGAAAGGAAGCTAACCTACCGAAGGAAGAGGATAAAATCATGTACTTGAATACTACAGATTAGAATACAATCCTACCGCAAAAAGGCGCAAACAAGTTCAATGTTCCAGAACAATCCAATACGAATACCGTTGGCAAGCTCTTTACCAACTTCCAACGGACTTGTAGCGAGTCTCCAGATCTAGCGGGGAATTTTCGTCCCAAGAAAACTGTAATTTCTCCTGAAAATATCGCCAAGGTTTGTCGAACTGTTCACCGAAATTTATGGAAATTGTCCAGAAAAGTGCATCAGAGCGTCCCAGCGTGCAAAAAATACTGGGCCTACACACTTCCATTCAAAATCCAAAGCCACCAGGCCATACCTGTGCAAGCAGTGTGAGAGAGGACCGACTTTCTGGACCAGATTATAACAATGATGTATAATAAAGGATTTGATAATTGGCTGCTACTGATTCACAGATGACGCACACTTCCATCTGAGTGGAGTCTTGAATAAAGGTAACTGCCGATTTCACGTTCCCAAAAATCTCCATTTGCGTGAAGAGAAACCAATGTATTTTCCCCAATTATTGTATGGTCTGTGGTGTGCAGAAGAGGTATTATAGACCACTTTTTCATGCAAGAGACGATGGGTAGCGATCACTGTTTTGGGACGATTTGTCGCCACACATCGACCAGACACCAAATGGTTCATGCAAGACGGGACCAGGCCACACTATATCGAACGGGTGTTCGCTTACTATATGAACACTTCGGGAATAGAGTTAGTACGTTGGATTGTTGCAAATTTACTGGCGCGGGGATCTATTGTCCTCCTTATGACTACTTTCTGTCGGGCACACGGAAGGACGCTGTCTAGCGGAACCATCCCACTAAGCTGGACGACCTTGCATTGACGATCCGTGTTGCATATAAAACCATTTTCGTTGAAACGCTACTGGATGTGATGGAACATTTCATTGTTCGATTGTGCCATCTCCGTACTGATGAGCTTGCGGAAGCTTCTTGCAGAGGATGAGTTTAATTATACACGCTGATATCGTACGAGTTGCACAGCGAACAGAGCCATCTCTAGCAGCTTTTCGAACTATTTAGAAAGTTCTGCATAACTTCTGTACAAAATTCTTGCAGCTTTCACAGTAAACATTTAATTTTGAAATCAGGGGCTCCTCGCTTCTGTATCGCAGCATGCCTCTCGAAAAGCATAAGCGTCCTCTGCTCCAATAATGGAAGATATCTACTGGCTTAGTTAAGGAAAGAACGGGACACTTGTTTCATTTTGGCTATTCATTTCATCCGACAACAGCACCATTGAAAAGAGGGTATATTTAATTTGGGGACCACACCCTGCCTATCTAACCCATGTTAATTTAGGCAAGGATTTGACCCATTTCTGAAAAAAACTGTTTGGTGCAGAACCTTAATATTTTCACCGTATGTTACATGATGCTAATAGAGGCAACTGTACTAAAATCTACTTTATCCATTTTATAGTTTTTAAGAAATAGTTTTTTTTATTTATTGAGGAAACACATTAAGTTTTTTCTGCGGAAAATATTTTTGTCTACTTCCTGGTGGGGGAATATTAATGAATGTAGTACCAGAGGTGGCTTTTTATGTTATGCAGAGTCTCTGAAAATTTCATTCATTTATCTGTGATAGTTTCTGATATAATGGGATATATTTACTGAAAATTTTAATTTGTGGGAAATTGACTTTAAAGAAAAAACTGCTGAAATTTGTTACTTACAGTTAATTAAAACTGTCCTGCTGCATATGATGGCCCTTCTTTCGCCTCCAGAAAGTCTTCCAGGTTCTTTTTCACCTTCCTGGATGTTCGTCTTGTTTTCTTGGCCATATTAGATGCAGACCTGTCTATCCTCTTTTTATCCCAATGTCTATCCTCATTTTATCCCAATGTCTATCCTCATTTTATCGCACTGTCACAACCCAGTGATCATATTTTCACTAGGATTAATTCCCAACTTTTTCAGTTCCCTACGTTTTCCAGAATGACCACAACTGAATGTAATAACAGCACCATGAACTCTTAGTTTCATTGTATGCATGCCTACAAATGCAGTTTGAGGAAGGCGGTTCCAAATTTTGCTGTTGAAACATTCATTTTAGGTTCTGTGTCTGCCCATGCAGACATTTCCTTAGAAGGTCAGGATGAGCCAAGTCTCTGAAAATAGGTTTAATTGTTGTAATAAAGCAGCAGGAAGAGAATGCTGGTGAGAATAAGATTCTCCAGTTGCCTGAGCCCTATTGTATTTGCACCACGAATTTTCTCCTGATGGACACAATCCATGACATGGCTTATCATCAGTAGAGGATTTATGGAAGAATGTGGCCCAAACATCTCTCTTCATTGCCTCCAGATCTTCTTTATTCCTCCTAATTGCCTGCCCATAGTATACCTGCATGTTTTCTATTTCAGTTTTAGTTAAACGGCCCTGTCCGGTCAACAGTTTTCCATCTTCTAATTGAAAGCATGTTGTTTACAAATGGCAGAAACAAAAGAATAGTGACCGTTGCATTCCAAATATAGCCAACAAATCCCTAACATGCAACGTAGGAGATATAAAGATCTAAAAAATATGCAGAAAAGTGGATTACAGAAAAGTGGTAGAAAAATGCTCTTTAAACGCTCGAAAAAGAAACTTTTCAGCAAAATCCTTTTCAGAGTACTTAAAAAAACCTTAATCTATCGAAATACGATGAAAACGGAAATTGATTTTTTCGACCCGAACCACGATGTGATCCCCTTCCTAGAAAAGGCACATCGTCTCATGGATGGTTAAGTCATTCGCTTCACATGCAACTGTTGTCGAGGATCCTGATTTATTGAAATAACGCACCTAAGCGCATTTACAAACTGATTTAAGCCAATTAAATAATGCAACGGAAATTCAATTATCGGCGACATCTATGCAGCGACGAACTATTTAGTTATAATCGTTGAACATCATCTTTGATACTTTCTGCTATCGTGGCTCAAAACTCTAAATCTTAAATGACAAGGTGGCTGCATTCAGAAAACTGATCGTTCAATACAATGTTTGCTAACACATTCGACACATGCAGTAGCAGACAAATTCATTTACGTCACTCTCTTTCTTACACAGAAATGAGAGATGTATCACATTAGCTTAGAATTGGAATTCAGCATCTAAAGCCTCTTCTTTAGTTTACAAGCATGATCTACTAGTCACTGGTTAACAACCTTTCTTGGACCATTACCCCTGAGTGCAATCAGACATTAGCTAATACCCCCCTTCATTCTTCCAACCCCCCCCCCCCCTCCGCCTTGAGGTCTTTAACCCCGCCCCTTCCCCCCGCCACTCCCACACCAACACCAACGCCAGCACTTAACTAAACTGTACAAGTTGAATACAAGACTTTTCTTGTAACACATTTAATTTTTAAAATGAGGAACGGTGAATGATATTTAGTTTGTGTGTGTGTGTGTGTGTGTGTGTGTGTGCGTGTGTGTGTGTTTTAGACTGAATGATGAAGGGGTTCGTGTAGCATCGTAAATGCCAACCACAACTCCTTCTCAGATAAGAAAGCTAATTATCCACTGTGAGTGCAGACACTTGTTACAAAACATTTTTTTTTTTTCTGCGTTACTCCTCTCCATTGTGGCACTTGCTTGACCTGTGTACTGCAACCTCATTTAAAGTCAACCACGTTAAAATGTGTGCACTATACTTACTGTTCGTAAATCACTTGATTGCTGCGGTCCTTACTTCTGAACTGGCAGAAGTTGGAGGTCTTCAGGTTGTTAATGCTTTGATTCTTACCACAGCCACAAATAGGTAAAGTAATAATAAAAACAATATAGCCCTTACGTAGTTACCGCTGTGTCGTACTATCTGTTAATTCACTGTTTCGAAGCGAGTGATAAAGCAACTTCTAGACTACTGCAGGTACTATCTACAATTAGGAGAAGCCATTTTATTGAGATTTTTGCATTTGTTACGCATATGTCTCTTTTTTATCATCAGCGATGTACGGGACAAAACAGAGCACACGTGTGTGTGTTTGGTGGGCTATGTGAGGAACCTGTAACCTACGCCTCATTAATGCTACTAATTCTGAAAAACTAATTATTAATAACTTACATGATCAGTATTGGAGTCTTGCAAAATTGCGATAATAGTAATGATCTTTTGAAAATAATTCAGGTCCATGACTGAAACACAATCTAATCGTTTAGTTTTTACCCCTCAGAAAAGTTCATTTTACCCCTCAGAGGGTAATTACGCCAAGATTGGGAGCCACTGTACTAGTATAGATCTTCAGTCATGCCCTCACATGGGGATTCCAAACAGATGAAAGTAACGAGTGAACAGCTCATCGTCCAAAACTACATAAATTCTGTGGAATCGTGGATAAAGTACTTCACACAATGACTATCGGGGCTCAGTAGCCTTGTAGTCGTGAGACATTTCCAACCAAGCAACAGTGGAAATTACAGTGACCAGCGACCACTTGGCGTCCCATAACATGACAGAAACACACACACACACACACACACACACCAAAAAACTTTTGCATCACCTCAGTTCTGAGAGTTCCGGAACTTGTACAGAAAATTGGAATAGAGATCAACATAAACATCACTTCCACCCATTTTATTGCTCATGAAAACCGCACTTTGCACGTATACAGCGAGACCTTCAGAGGTGGTGGTCCAGATTGCTGTACACACCGGTATCTCTAATACCCAGTAGCACGTCCTCCAAGTATACCTCCTCCTCTTGTGATTCTTGTGATTCATCACAATATAGTAGTGATGAAGAGTAGGCTGAAGTTCAAGACATTAGTCAGGAAGAATCAATACTCTAAGAAGTGGGATACGGAAATTCTAAGGAATGACGAGATACGTTTGAAGTTCTCTAACGCTATAGATACAGCAATAAGGAATAGCGCAGTAGGCAACACAGTTGAAGTTGAATGGACGTCTCTAAAAAAGGCCATCACAGAAGTTGGGAAGGAAAACATAGGTACAAAGAAGGTAGCTGCGAAGAAACCAATGCTAACAGAAGAAATAATTCAGTTGATTGATGAAAGGAGGAAGTACAAACATGTTCCGGGAAAATCAGGAATACAGGAATACAAGTCGCTGAGGAATGAAATAAATAGGAAGTGCAGGAAAGCTAAGACGAAATGGCTGCAGGAAAAATGTGAAGACATCGAAAAAGATATGATTGGTGGAAGGACAGACTCAGCATACAGGAAAGTCAAAACAACCTTTAGTGACATTAAAAGCAACGGTGGTAACATTAAGAGTGCAACGGGAATTCCACTGTTAACTGCAGAGGAGAGAGCAGATAGGTGGAAAGAATACACTGAAAGCCTCTATGAGGGTGAAGATTTGTCTGATGTGATAGAAGAAGAAACAGGAGTCGATTTACAAGAGATAGGGGATCCAGTATTAGAGAATCGAAATTTAAAAGAGCTTTGGAGGACTTACGGTCAAATAAGGCAGAAGGGATAGATAACATTCCATCAGAATTTTTAAAATCATTAGGGGAAGTGGCAACAAAACGGCTATTCACGTTGGTGTGTAGAATATATGAGTCTGGCGACATACCATCTGACTTTCGGAAAAGCATCATCCACACAATTCCGGAGACGGCAAGAGCTGACAAGTGCGAGAATTATCGCACAATCAGCTTAACAGCTCATGCATCGAAGCTGCTTACAAGAATAATATACAGATGAATTTAAAAGAAAATTGAGAATGCGCTAGGTGACGATCAGTTTGGCTTTAGGAAAAGTAAAGGCACGAGAGAGGCAATTCTGACGGTACGGCTAATAAACGTTCGACAATATAAAATGGTGCAAGCTGTTCAAGATTCTGAAAAAAGTAGGGGTAAGCTATAGGGAGAGACGGGTCATATACAATATGTACAACAACCAAGAGGGAATAATAAGAGTGAACGATCAAGAAGGAAGTGCCCGTATTAAGAAGGGAGGAAGACAAGGCTGTAGCCTTTCGCCCCTACTCTTCAATCTGTACATCGAGGAAGCAATTATGGAAATAAAAGAAAGGTTCAGGAGTGGAATTAAAATACAAGGTAAAAGGATATCAATGATACGATTCGCCGATGACATTGCTATCCTGAATGAAAATGAAGAAGAATTAAATGATTTGCTGAACGGAATGAACAGTCTAATGAGTACACAGTATGGTTTGAGAGTAAATCGGAGAAAGACGAAGGTAATGAGAAGTAGTAGAAATGAGAACAGCGAGAAACTTAACATCATGAATGATGGTCACGAAGTCAATGAAGTTAAGGAATTCTGCTACCTAGGCAGTAAAATAACAAATGACGGAGCAAGGAGGACATCAAAAGCAGACTCGCTATGGCAAGAGAAGTCTACTAATATCAAATACCGGCCTTAATTTGAGGAAGAAATTTCTGAGGATGTACGTCTGGAGTACAGCATTGTATGGTAGTGAAACATGGACTGTGGGAAAACCGGAACAGAAGAGAATCGAAGCATTTGAGATGTGGTGCTATAGACGAATGTTTAAAATTAGGTGGACTGATAAGGTAAGGCATGAGGTGGTTCTACGCAGAATCGGGGAGGAAAGGAATATGTGGAAAACACTGATAAGGAGAAGGGACAGAACGATAGGACATCTGCTAAGACATTAGGGAATGACTTCCATGCTACTAGAGGGAGCTGTAGAAGTCAAAAACTGTAGAGGAAGACAGAGATTGGAATACGTCAAGCAAATAATTGAGGACGTAGATTGCAAGTGCTACTCTGAGATGAAGAGGTTAGCACAGGAAAAGAATCCGTGGCGGGCCGCATCAAACCAGTCAGTAGACTGATGACAAAAAAAAAAGCACGTCCTCTTGCATTAATGTATGCCTGTATTCATCGTGGCATACTATCCACAAGTTCATCAAGGCACTGTTGGTCCAGATTGTCCCTCTCCTCAACGATGATTCAGCGTAGATCCCTCAGAGTGGTTGATGGGTCACGTCATCCATAAAAACCCATTTTCAATCTATCCCACGCATGTTCAATAGGGTTCATGCCTTTAGAACATGCTGGCCACTCTAGTGGAGCGATGTCATTCACAATATGTGCACGATGGGGGCGCGAATTTATCGTCCATAAAGACGAATGCCTCGCCAATATGCTGCCGATAAGGCTGCACTATCGGTCGGAGAATGGATGTCACGTATCGTACAGCCGGTACGGCAGGTGATGCAAATCTTTTTTTGATGTGTGTATTATAAAACTTGTTCAGCATTGATTTTAAGGTTGATGATATTGGTACTATGACCACCTATCCGCATCTGAGGATTTCGAGAAAGAATTTCTACAAAATTACCCACCGGTTTCATAGCAGCAACGCGATTGATTAGAAGGGCTCGCAACAACTCGAGCTCACAATTCTAAGTTTCGAAAGAAACGAAAAATTTAACATGTAGAAATAATCATTATCTATTGCTGAATGTGCTGATTTCAACAGGTTCGAACGCAACATGACTTACAATATCTCAAAACCAGAAGTGTGTGCACACACCGGCTGCCCGTCTCTGAGCAAAAATTCCGTCACCCTCTCACCAGATACCCAGTTCTGGGTCAGTTTTTTATGAAAGGGCGGTAGGTGGCCAATCCTTAGCGTCTGTTAAAAAGCGTGGGTCGCTGAGCTGAAAACGGTTAAAATGGCTCAATTCACTATGCGACTTAACATCTGAGGTCATCAGTCCCCTAGACTTAGAACTACTTAAACCTAACTAACATTAGGATATCACACACATCCACGACCGTCGCAGGATTCGAACCTGCGACCATAATAGCAGTTCTATTCCGGACTGAAGCGCTCGGTTACAACGGCCGGCAACGCTGAGCTAACCAGGGCTGCCGAATAAGTCCGGGTTGCTCGTACGTTATTTCCTAACAACGAATGTTCCAGAAAAGTCTGAAGGTATCTGCGTTGGATTCTACAGTACCAGTCAAAGGTCTTTAAAACCGACGGAAAGACTTTTGCCGTTGAGACGTTCCCATCGACCAAAAATAAAGAAAGGGCAACTAACTTTCCCCTGGTTCCAAAAGAAAGAAAGAAATGAAATTTTTAACTTGTTGCCATGTGGCCATGTTATCATCTCATGCAGGTCACTTACCTCGGACTTCGTATGAAATAAAGACTGAGAATATTGATTTGATTTTCATAATACAGCAGAAAATAAAATAAACTGTCCAGCAAAAAAATGTTCAATTGTGTGTGAAATCTTGTGGGACGTAACTGCAAAGGTCATCAGTCACTAAGCTTACACACTACTTAAGCTAAATTATCCTAATGACAAACACACACACCCATGCCCGAGAGAGGACTCGAACCTCCGCCAGGACCAGCCTCACAGTCCATGACTGCAGCGCCTAAGACTGCTCGGCTAATCCCGCGCGGCAAACTGTCCAGTGGAAAATCCTTCTATAAACTTCGGCATGTACCTGACAGATAGCATTGTCTAGCATTAATAATGGTGAGGAAGATACAGTTATGAAAGGGGATGCGAAAATAACAGACCCTTTTCAACGTGAAAATGGAACTTTACACTGTGTTAAGTGCATAATAAATATGTTAATTTCAATTACTGAAATGATTTGAGGAGCCCGTGGAAAACTCTTACCGGGCTGACCGGACCAGGGTACAGTGATAAATTTCTCCTTAATTACACATATTTTCATTAATTACATTAACAGCGGTTAACGAGTAAATGGAATGGATGACCATATGTCGACTGGAAAGAGTTTGCCAAGAGAAAGTCTTTCCTACTTCTCATTGAAAATATGGACTTTTTCACTGATTATCTCAATTCAAATGTAAAATTTTGGAAAATGTCTGTTGAAGAGTAGCATATATATTTTTGGACCACAAACCAGAACGTTCTAGTGACGCACAAATTATTTTCCTACAAAATGTTGCAACCGTCCATTTCAGATGAGCAAATTTGATAACAAATCTCATGACAGAATTCAATATGTGTAATAAAGCACATTTTAATGACAAAATGTGTAATGAGTGCATCAGCTAACGTCATGCACTTATACATGATCAAATGGCACGTTTTTTTAACTGCAGATATCCTTTATGTTTGAACTTGGTTATTACGAAATATTAGCTACAGAACACGAAGGAATGAAAGCATGCAGCCACGCGGAGTGTCCGCGTGGTTTGAGGCGCCTTGTCAAGGATCGCACGGACCCTCCCGCCGGTGGTTCGTGTTCTCCTCGGGCATGGATGTGTGTGTTGTTCTTACCACAAGTTAGCTTCGTTTAAGTAGTATGTAAGACTAGGGACCGACGACCTCAGCCGTTTGGTCCTTTAGGAATTCAAATGTTCAAATGTGTGTGAATTTCTAAGGGACGCAGTTGCTGAGGTCATCGGTCCCTAGTCTTACATACTTCTTAAACTAAGTTAATTAACTTATGCTGGGAACAACACACATACCCATGCCCGAGGGAGGACTCGAACCTCCGGCGGGAGGGGCCGCGCAGTCCGTGACATGGCGCCTCAAACCATGCGGCCACTCCACGCGGCCCTTTAGGAATTAACACACACATTTGAAAGTCTGCATATTATTTACTTATTTATTGGAGTTAACACTGGCACGTAGACATTTGTTTTGACGCTTCCCAAGACAACATTCCAGATGATAATGTTTTATACAGTATTTTTTCATAAGTTATCAAATTCATAACCTTGATTGCCTACACTGGCGATGCGTACGCAATTTGATGCAAGTACTGAGCGATATATTCATTACCTTTAATTAGCAGAAGTCTTTCCACTGAAATTTTTTCTCCTTACACAAAGGAGACAGTGAGTAATTATTCTTTAGCATATAAATGGTCTTTTTAATTAAGACCACATTGACTGTTCTCCTACGAACGTTTACTCTGGAAGAAGTAGTGGAAAGAATAGTTACACAGTAGGGGCAAAAAGTGCAAGCTGGCATTACATCGCATTACCATGAGTTCCAACATGGCATGTTATCCGTCACCAGATTTCAGATCATTTCTGTTCCTTCCTTGAATAATGAGTTCACACTTAATAGTATTTTCTTAAACGGTTTATTCTAACATAAAATGCAACGTTTATCGTCCAAACATCAGCATTAAAGTTACAATGTTATCTGCCAAGGTTTAGTAAGAGGAAAAGGGATTGCTGTAGTATTAGATGTACGAATGTGTGTGAAATCCTATGGGACTTAACTGCTAGGGTCATCAGTCCCTAAGCTTACTCACTACTTAACCTAAACTATCCTAAGGACAAACACACACACCTATTCCCGAGGGAAAAATGTTCTCATGGGCACCAGGTTGTAATTGTGTACAAGGAGCTAACTCTTAACAAATCTAGACTGGTATGTTTTCTTACGAACTTTTCACTGAAATAAATTTAAGGACGATGCCAACGTATCTAACCTCGTTGAGGAAATATCCAGTGCAGAGCACTACTGATAGCGGTCGCTTCTTTAGCGATTTCAATCAGTTGCAAACGTATGGAGTGTGCACTAAAGTTGACTGCGTGCATTTTCAGTCTCAAGACTTACAGAACACGCCGAAGAAGCGGCATTGACAGCTATCCACTGTAATGGACGTCTATACCATAGAGTTAAGAGAAAGTAGTGGTATCATGTTTTCCTTTCCGGCAGATTGGTGGTAATCATCTTTCATCTTTACTTTTTTTCCTTGCTTCTTGGATACCTCATAATAAGATTAGTAACTCACATGGTAATCTGATTAATTTTTCATATCTCCAAAATGGACATCATAAAATATTGCACCATGTTATGTAGGTTGTTTCCACATGAAGCACACAAGGTCAGGCTAAATCACCTAGAGAAAACCTGTTGATGGCCCTTTTCAATCCTCAAAATCATCTAATATATGTCACGTGTTCCTGACGTCTTAAAGCACCCTAGTAGTAAAAACTAGGTCACCGGACGCAATATTACAAACTTCCTATAAAGAGCACACTGGTCAAACAGGAGCGCTGTAGGTGGTGTAGAAATGTTACCAGATTGTCACGTGACTCTCCAACGATGACGCAAGTCGTGGCAGTGAGGCCTGATGGTAGTGCAATGCAGTGCTGTATATGTACCAGTTAGGTGTATGGAGTCAGCGCGGTGTGATGGGTCGACTTGGAGAAGTGGCAGAATGTCTGGAAGCTGCTACCGAATCCGGGTACGACGATAACTACACCCTGACTGTTAGTATATGAATGCGAACTGTCCGACATGCCTGCAAAGTATGATGTGCCACACGCAGCGACGTAACACGACGTAAGAACAAAGGCCGCAAGGAAAGAAGACCAGTGTCACGACTTACTGATGACAGTAGGTTTTACGTCCGTCAGTACTGCTGTCAGTCTCGTCAAGTTTTCAAGCGAACATTGCTAACGGGACTGCAATGGACATTCGGAGTTGCGTATCTCACAGTTGCATAGAAGCGTGCACATCTTTAGTGGACCAAATAACACAGAAACTGGACAGTAACTGACTGGAGAAGCGTAGTGAGCTCCGACAAGTCACAGTTTTACCTCTTTTCAAATGACACAGGTGTCGAGTACACTGGCAGACCAATGAGACGATCAGTCTGTACGTTGGGTATGCTGTTCAGACCGGACGAGGTACTAGGATGTCTTTTTTTTGCCTTATTTATTCAGATTACAATGCACATGGACGGTGATGTCTATTCCAGTATTTCCGGGAAACAAGATTTGCAATTTTTTTGAGGTCTCCATGATGAGTATGTTACGTCCACTTCCACTTTCCAAAACGAAAACAGCCTGCAAGCATACGATCCTGGTTTGATAAACACGCAGGCTTCCTGTCGCACCTCTAATTGAACATTAATTCAGACGATCTTAATTCCATGGAAAATGTCTGAGACTATTTTAATAGTGAGTGAGACGTAACAGTCAAGAAACGTACGGAATAAACTGATGGATTAAACTAAATGAATCGAATTGAGGTCACTATCAAGGACATAATCTCTGTTACACAATACTGACGTAATGGCTCCTGAGGGTTATCAGTTTTCAACATATTGAGTTTAGCTGTGTGCTCAGCTTCTGCAGAATAATATGACCCGTTGGTTTCAGTATGAGCGTCCAGTCTATTCTCAAAAATCAAAAATTTCACATTGCCTTATCGTTTAATATCCTGCCATTTTAGCAGGGTTTACAATCACTTTGTAACAGAAGAGCGGTGGACTTGGATTGTGGTTTACGAAGACTCAGTGACAAGAACGCAGTAGAGAAGGACATCACTTAGAGGATCCTCATCCTGTTTCTCTTTTATGTTGTGACACTGTAACCGTTAATGAAAGCGGGGTTCCCCCTCAAATTGCTCAGACTTGCTGGAGGCAAATGGAAAAACCACTGGGAAATGTTACAAGTCTGGCCAACAACCATAATGAATACTATTTCTCCAAAAAGGAACTGTTCATTGGAAAACATATCCAGTATTCCCTCAGAAACTATTTATGTGGGCATAAGTGTCTCCCAGAAGCTATGAGAGAGGAAGTAAATAATCTGCTCGTGGCTCACCAGTGCCGGCTACTTCTATTCGTAATTTTCACCGGGTGCGCGCCATGATAGTCAATCACGGTTCACGTTACCACAAATATCCAAACAGTGTGGAAATCAGGCAACAGTGAAAAGATCCATACGCGCAAGAACACAAACATTCAACTCTCGTTCTAGCATTGCACTTCCTATCCTAGTAACAGCCCTAAGAATGTCTCAATTTAGCACAAGTAAAACTTTATATAACCGTTCCACAATATTGTTATTATCTTTTTTATTCATTTAATCATTTCACTCTGAACTCCGACAAAAAAACCTTATGAATAGTAAATGACACGGTGTTGTTTATCATATCCAAAATTGATCATCTTGACATTCTAGCAAGTGTACATAAAATAAATACTGCCTTGATTTAACAGTTTGCTACTATTCCTAACAGAATTACGTGTAGGACGATTTCTCTTAATACTGTTTTTTACGTTACCATTTGTTTCCTTACTGTTTAGTATTATCGACACGTAGAATACGTCTGAAGTACTTTGCACACTCAAAATTTTCCTTAATAGTCCCAATTTATAGAATGCGTATGTTTTTCATCCACAATCAGATTAGTAAAGGGATTTATTCAGAATAAACTATTCCTTATAGTTCTATCCCATGTTATATTAATGTTAGAAGGACGTTCTGCTTCAAATTCCATATGCATTTTTCTGTAATATACAGCTACGTGTATACTCCGCAAGCTACTTTAAGATGGGTGAGGAGGGTAGTTTGTGTACCATTGTTACTTTCCCCTTTTCCTGTTCCAGTCGTAAATGGTTTACGGTGAGAGCGGTTTTTGGCAGGCTCCATAAGAGGTCAGATCTCCTCAAGTTTAGCTTTGTCGTCTTTTTGTGAGAAATATGTAGAGGAAAGTAATGTATTGGTTGACTCTTCTAGGAACATACGCGCTCGGATCTGTGACACTAAACATCATAATGAGGGGGTAATGTCTCTCTTGCAGTGTCCGCCACTAGAGTTGGCTGAGCATCTCAGTCATGCTTTACCGCTTACTAAATGAACCGTTAACGAACCACGGTGCTCCTTTTAGGACCTTCTCTATTCAGTCAAAGAGTCCTATCTCACACAGGACCTACATTGACGAACAATATTCAAGAATTGGTCGAACTACGGTTTTGTGAGGTACCTCCTTTGTGAGTGGACTACGATCCTTGAGGATTCATCTACTGAATCTGAGTCTGGTATCTGCCTTACCTGTTACTAGCTTTATGTGATCGTTCCACTTTAAATCGCTATGTACACATGCTCATAGGCATCTTATGTGAGCAATACAAATGAATTTCACGGAGCGACGATGTTTTCCGCCCACCCTCCTGGTTGTGCCACCGCGAGACAGGTGCGAAAGTCTCGCTAGAGGGAATGTGCAGTGGTGAGTCCGCAGAGGCGGCACCATCCCGAGGCTTTTTCTGGTAGCGCGGAGAGAGGGTGAGGACTGGGCGGTCTTCAGAACTGAAAGGAAGCCAGAAGACGGGTTGGGCACCGGGTGGCAAGTTGTAGGGCAAGCACCAGGGGCGTTGTATGAGGCCACACTTGTTTTGTGTGGGTGTTGCTGAGTCATGGTATCGCTGTGGGAAGGAGCCACGAGTAAAAGCTCGAGTCAGCTCTGAGAAGTGGGAGCAGCCGCATCGTCTTGTCCCAACGCTGAAGACCGGTGAGGGCAGCCGTAAGCTCATTATGTGATGGTGGTGTGTTCTTCCTGGCACGCTAGCCGAACTTGTGTACGCATTGGTGTGGCTAGTCAACGAGTTGGCTGCAATCATCCTCTCAGCATGGGCAGTGGCTGGCAGTTCGTGGATGACCAACAAGAAATACAGACCCTGGAGACGACCAACGTTAAAACAGCAGCAGTATACTGCAACAGTCAGCATGAGGTGTCACCAGTTGGAATACGGACATTGTTGTGCTATTGTTGTGCGTGTATCTTCTGGTCAATGTCCAGGTGAAGAAGGCAGCTCATAGTCAGTGGGAAGGAATAGTGGAGAAGTTGGTTATGGTAAGGCAGTGCAGAGCACCAAGTGTGATTTTGTGGGCCACATTTGCTATTAGCAAGCTGTGGTTGTTGTCAAATATGGTTAGCATTATCGATTTGGTGGGCGATCTGGTTTAATGTAAAAACAGAAGTACAGCTTCAAACAGCCAAGATCGCTGCTGTACAGCGTTTATTGTAACGACCGATTTCAGCGAATTAGATCAGAATTCAGTGAAACGTACTCCAGAAGATCTGATGATGACAACGTAGTTTGCTGAATCGGTCATCACAATAAATGCTGTGCAGTAGCGTTCTTGGCTGTCTGAAGGTGTACTTCTTTTTCTGCTGTAGTTGTCAAAGTTTGGCAGACTAGATTACAGCGCCGTCATATGCACTGGTATAGATAAAGTCGGTTTGATTCAGTTTGTTGTTGTATGAATGTACGCTGAGGCTATGAGGAATTAGATTTTGCCGAAAGTACTTTCAACTGTTTTACATAGCGTTCCCTTGGTGGCATAGAGTGCAATGTTTGATTGTGCAATTGTAAATACTGTTAGGTCGTGTATGAACAAAAAATTATTGTATGTTTTCTTTACCTGCATTTTCTGTTATTGTGTAGGGGCTATATATTGGTAATAATACAGTGTAGATAATTACAGTGAGTTGCTTGCCTGTCCTGTTTTATTTTAGAGCACCCTTGTGAAGTTATTAAAGGGAAAAGCTGCATCGTTGTTTTGTGTAGTGTTCACCTGAAATATTAATCACGGGCAGAAACAATATGTCATTTTATTTTGGAGCCATCTTGTTTAGCAATTCTGGCTAAAACACGTATGTTTAATTTATTTAATGTATGGACGTATTTCAGAGTAAATTATGTTGTATATTATTGTTGCTCATTGTAATATAAGCTTGTTGTACTTTGTCTGGCCAGCATATTGTTTTCACCTCTTGCATTATTAGATTCCTGAAATTATTATTCTTACATTAAAACTGGAACTGGGTGCTAACTTGTAATATTCGTTTGTGCTCTGGTTTCCAATATAATGTTTAATAAATGATGTATTAATTATAAGCCCATGCTTACACATTCTTCACCCAAACTCTACTCCACCGAAATCCTAAGCCATATATGGATGTGGCTGCTTCCAGCCATTGTTCTGCAATCGTCTAATCACATAGTTTGATCCCAGAAACTATCAAAGAAATAGAGCAGTGAATACAAGTAAATAGCTCGTCTCTCGATACTCGTATCGGATATCAGCTTTTCCTTTGCGTTACTTACTTGTTTTGTGTCACTTTGGGTTAAATCGATTAGCGAATGTAGGACCCAGATGTCATACTTCTATAAATTAGGATCCTGGACAACCCTTGCACGTACAGTGAATGATTTTTCCGCCCACGAGGCGATCTACCGATTCTGCAGCGACACTGATCCGATCTGTAAATGGAAAGATAAAACAGAAATAGACGTTAATTAAATGCACTCCCCCTTTCAATGCGGCAGTGCTGGAGTTGTTGTATGAAATAAATAGCCAAAATAAAACAACTGCCATGTCATTTCGATAACTACGCCATCAGGCTATCTTCGATTATTGAAGCAGAGAACGAATTACCGCATGATACCTCACTTCATCAATTTGCCAGCGCCAGTTTGTTTTGGCTTCTCTAGCGGCCTACGATACTGTGGAGCGGGATTTCAGTGTACCAGACATGCGCATGCAAACAAAAGGAAAATTACGCACTTATAATTTATGGGGTGATAGTCAACGCGCAATACGTTACATTTGTTTACGTTCAGTAACAATTGCCAATTTGTGCGCCAGGCATCGATCCTCTGCAGGTCTTCCCTCATTTTGCTTCCTGTACACATTATCATCACCATCCGTACGTAGTCTCATAGAACTTCCGACCTTAGCCTATAGGTTAGATATAGTGAAAAGTAGTGGTTCAATAACACTATCTTGGAGTGCGGCCAAAGTTACTTTTTCATTTGAATATTTCTTCCTGTTGAAAATGACATGCTGCATTCCGTTTGCAAGAAACTCTTATCTCCACTGACATAGATGGTCCAATATTCCGTACGGTTGTATTTTGTTCATTGGGCGGCAGTGGTGCAATGTATCGAACGCCTTCCAGCAGCCAAGGAACTCGGCATCAACCGTAGAGCCGGTATCTAGAGCTTTCTGGATATCTTGGACGAACAGAGCTAGCTGGGTTTCAATTTATCGTTGTTTTCGGAAACCATGCTGATTTCTACAGAGGGGATCTTCGGTCTCCAGAAATGTCATCACACGCAAACTTAAAACATCCAAAATTTTATAATAGTCCGACGTCAGAGATATGACACATAGTTTTGTGTATCTGATCTTTTTCCAATGGTTATTATCGCTGCTCTGCCCCAGCAGCCTACGGTACGCGGCTGACAGAAGAGTGGTGGTGGTAACGGTGCTGGTAAGTTCTTATGGGGCCAAACTGCTCAGGTCATCGGTCCCTAGGCTTACACACTACTTAATCTAAGTTACTTACACTGAGGACAACGCACACAAACACACACCTATGCCCGAGGGAGGACTCGAACCTCCGACGGGGGGAGCCGCGTGAACCGTGGCAAGGCGCCACTAACCACGCAGCTGCCCCGCGCGGTAGGTAGAACAGTAAAAAGGTTATTAGCATACTCTAAGTAGAATCGTGTTGATATTCCATCAGTTTCAGTAGCTTTCCTCTGTTTAGCGATTTCCATTACTTCTGCTCCTTGGTTACTTATTTCGGTATCTATCATTTTGACGTTCGACCGACGATTTAAAGGAGCAACTACAGTGCGATCCTTAATGAAACAGCTTTGGAAGAACATATTTAGTATTTTGGCCTTCTCTGTGTGGCCCTCCATTTCTATGCCATTATGCTCACTGAGTGTCTGTGTCTAGTACCTACTTTTGCTGCCTCTGCATCACGGGGCCCCGGGTTCCATTCCCGGCCGAGTTGGAGATTTTCTCTGCCAGGGACTGGGTTTTATGTGTTGTCCTCATCATCATCATCATGATTCGTGACAGTGGCTAGATTCGACTGAATAAAATTGGACTGCGCAAAAATTGGGACATTGTACGGGCGCTGATTGTCTGTACAAATAGCATCTATGATTTTACTGATTTGACATAAGACCCAAACTTCTTGGGGTTCTATGTCAAGTCGGTACAAAAAATTGCACTTTCGAATTCTGTGAACACTAAACGCATGGCTCTTTTTACTCTAATTTCCGCTTCGTTCTCTTTTTAGTTGTATGTGACCCTTTGGCTACGTTTAAATTTGCAGTAGAGCTCACATTGCTTTCGCAACAGCTTTGTAACAAACCTTTCCAAATGTTCGAATGCGTGTGAAATCTTATGGGACTTAACTGCTAAGGTCATCAGTCCCTAAGCTTACACACTACTGAACCCAAATTATCCTAAGGACAAACACACATAATCCATGCCCGAGGCAGGATTCGAACCTGCGACCGTAGCACCCTCCATGCTCACTACTCAGATATTCCCGAAGGAGGTCAGACGTATTTTTGCATCCCTACAGAACAAGGTGGATTCGTTGCCCTTCGAGGCGAACCAGTATATGAGGGTGTGGTGTCTGTTCTTTCGGATATGTCTGAAAAAACAGATATGACGGATTCATATAATCAGTAATCTGTTTCTTGTCGGTCTTGCTAAGAACAAATTCCTTCCTACCTTTATTTTTATTTCTATTTACATTCATGTTAAGTAATGCTGTAACGGGATTATGAACACTGATTCGCTTATCTACATATATCCAATGTTTGTTCTTTCAGACACCATTTTTGATCCCGCAGCCATGTATGATTATGATCCAATGGAAATGAAGACATTACCTGTTATTGGAGTTCATCGATGGGAAAAGCTGAAGATTAGTGCTGGACCGGGGCTCCAACTTGGATTTTCCATTTCTCGAGAGCAGTCACCTTCACCAGCTCGGCCATCTGTACGTGATTGTTGAGCGTCTCAGGTTTCCAACTTGTCCACCTTCTACTGATGTAGTGCCCCTGCTCATTATACTCATTGTTCGCAGCGATTCGCTGATGGCCGATTGATGTACTTCAGTACTCAATAGCAGCTAATGTCTTTACTTCTTTTCGATCCTTGTCCTACGTTGAGTCGGAAAGTGCGGGCCTATAATGACCAGGACATCTAATATGTAACCTTCAAGTGTCTGTTTTCTAACTGGTGCAGATAATTTCCGGATAAGGCACTTAGAACCATTTTACATGATTCTCTCTCCCTACTACCCACCCAAATCACTCGAGTAGTATCCCAGTATATAGTTGGTAAGTGGAAATACACACTTAATACCACAACATGGACAAGGTATTTACATAAAATGTCCTCCATGTTTCCCTCAGTATGTTCCACCACTACAGTCGCTCAAACAGGGGGAGAGGGTCTATAAAAGCATCGGATGACCATGTTTCATCAACCTTTAATAATTCACCCAAATTATTTCGCATTCAGAGTCTTCGCTAATCTCGCCAGGTATTATCGTATTTTTTTACGACTATAAACACGCCTCCGTCACCGACGTTCAACTTAGCTTTGCCATGTACATTCGAATCTGAATTTAGAGTTTCATTGCTGGCTAACATATGGTTTTTGTCTCTGGAAGCATGTGGGCATCTTTGCCGTTTATAAACGGGATTAGAACCAAGACTTTTCCATAGACGCTCTTGCAGTTCACTATACTACACTCCTCGAAATTGAAATAAGAACACCGTGAATTCATTGTCCCAGGAAGGGGAAACTTTATTGACACATTCCTGGGGTCAGATACATCACATGATCACACTGACAGAACCACAGGCACATAGACACAGGCAACAGAGCATGCACAATGTCGGCACTAGTACAGTGTATATCCACCTTTCGCAGCAATGCAGGCTGCTATTCTCCCATGGAGACGATCGTAGAGATGCTGGATGTAGTCCTGTGGAACGGCTTGCCATGCCATTTCCACCTGGCGCCTCAGTTGGACCAGCGTTCGTGCTGGACGTGCAGACAGCGTGAGACGACGCTTCATCCAGTCCCAAACATGCTCAATGGGGAACAGATCCGGAGACCTTGCTGGCCAGGGTAGTTGACTTACACCTACTAGAGCACGTTGGGTGACACAGGATACATGGGGACGTGCATTGTCCTGTTGGAACAGCAAGTTCCCTTGCCGGTCTAGGAATGGTAGAACGATGGGTTCGATGACGGTTTGGATGTACCGTGCACTATTCAGTGTCCCCTCGACGATCACCAGAGGTGTACGGCCAGTGTAGGAGATCGCTCCCCACACCATTATGCCGGGTGTTGGCCCTGTGTGCCTCGGTCGTATGCAGTCCTGATTGTGGCGCTCACCTGCACTGCGCCAAGCACGCATACGACCATCATTGGCACCAAGGCAGAAGCGACTCTCATCGCTGAAGACGACACGTCTCCATTCGTCCCTCCATTCACGCCCGTCGCGACACCACTGGAGGCGGGCTGCACGATGTTGGGGCGTGAGCGGAAGACGGCCTAACGGTGTGTGGGACCGTAGCCCAGATTCATGGAGACGGTTGCGAATGGTCCTCGCCGATACCCCAGGAGCAACAGTGTCCCTAATTTGCTGGGAAGTGGCGGTGCGGTCCCCTACGGCACTGCGTAGGATCCTACGGTCTTGGCGTGCAACTGTGCGTCGCTGCGGTCCGGTCCCAGGTCGACGGGCACGTGCACCTTCCGCCGACCACTGGCGACAACATCGATGTACTGTGGAGACCTCACGCCCCACGTGTTGAGCAATTCGGCGGTACGTCCACCCGCCCTTCCGCATGCCCACAATACGCCCTCGCTCAAAGTCCGTCAACTGCACATACGGTTCACGTCCACGCTATCGCGGCATGCTACCAGTGTTAAAGACTGCGATGGAGCTCCGTATGCCACGGCAAACTGGCTGACACTGACGGCGGCGGTGCGCAAATGCTGCGCAGCTAGCGCCACTGAACGGCCAACACCTCGGTACCTGGTGTGTCGGCTGTGCCGTGCGTGTGATCATTGCTTGTACAGCCCTCTCGCAGTGTCCGGAGCAAGTATGGTGGGTCTGGCACACCGGTGTCAATGTGTTCTTTTTTCCATTTCCAGGAGTGTATATTAAAATTTACTTTCTTCGATCTTCCATGACGATTGCTACTCTCTTTATGTAATGTGGAGAGTATCCTTCCCTTCCTGAAACCAGAACATATATTTTCGGTCCTGTAGAGGGATATCTCTACCCGAAGAAACCCACATGTGCATGCGATACATACTACACTAGCAGCCGCTTCCTGATTGTGTTGGCCTCCTGACTATTAAAGGTGTCCCTAGAATTCTCCACTCAATAGCTGAAGTAGAAAATTCCACATTCAGGATTGTCACACAATCGTCTGAGTCTTTGGTTTAACCCTTCCACTCTGCTCCAAGCCAGAGGACGACGGTCGTTTTTGGGAACGATGCTGAAAAACGCTAGCTCTGTTTCCACCATACGAGGAAACCCAGCCGTTTCAGTCAGAGCAGCCAGCCACCTGTTGCAACCGAGGATGGTCTCTGAACCCAGACGGCACGCGTCGTTCGTGTTGATGTCATCCACGGTTTGCAGTCGGGCGCACACAGCGCGCTGATTCGCTGCCGGCGGAGCCTCCTCCACATCTCGGACGTGACCACCGGCAAGCAAACATAGTCGATACTGGCTTGTTTTCCCGACCTGTCCGCCATTACCCTAATGGGCTCTAACACCCACCTAACGTTGGAGCTTCCACAACAACCAATCCAGCACTAGCGCTTGTTTGGGTATTTTAGGAAGATCGGTCAAATTCGCAACGAACAAGGCATCTCGAGCTGGCTCAAATGTGCTTTCATCAGTGGCCAGTAAATCTTTCTTTAAGGCGTACGGGGACACCCGTGCGGCAATGCTCACTTTCCCTTTCCGCCAAGACATTCGCGCCCCCACCACTGCTCGCCATTAACCGCCAGCGTCATTAGGCATTTCAGGCGACGCCATCGGCTCCAGAGGTGCCAAAATTTTGGACTCAGTTCGCTTATCGCCACCTCAGCCCAGGGCAGCAACCGCCAACATTTGTGGACATTGGCCGATTTACCCTACATCCGTATACAACAGACACAGTCAGTTTCCATCTGTACAACAAGTAATTTGACACAAATTCAAAGAATTGCTGGGTACAATCTAAGTTTTGCTTCTACGCTACTATCTCTCTCTCTCTATCTCTCTCGCTCTCTCTTGTTTTTTTTCTAACTTTTATTTTTTTTAGTAAATACTTAGTCAAATACTCAGTTAAAATTCACTTCTTCGCAGCAGCAGAAGCACGTGCAACAAAAAATTAGTGAACTAAATCCTGTGATTAAACAGAAGCTTCTGCTACTACTATGTTGGTATGTACGAAAGTCCGCGACTGCGGCTACATTTGTCTAGCAATATAATGAAATGTGTTAAGGACAAGTAACTGAAGTACAGCAAAAACGAATAGTAAGAGGCCTCTTTAAATGTCTTGTAATTCCTCTACGGCCTTCTCAGTACATTTTCTGCTTAATGATACATGCTACCAACGAGAAGAGTCTCCAATGAATTATAATTTACAAATGCACAATGTAAGATAGGTTACAAGTAATTTACAAGTCAACATTAGCTACTAATCATTGACCTGATTGAAAGTTCTTCAAACAGCTCATCACAAATAAAGCAAGAAATTCTGAACGCCTGAAAAGTAAAAATCACTTTGTTAGACATTCATTCCACAAATTATGCAGTCACCTGTATGCAAAGTATGAAGAATCCTGTTAGTTACATGACAAGTAGCAATGTTCTGTTCTTAAAGCGTGTGGGTAATCGGTGTTCTTGACGGGCATCACTGTGTTCACAATTAGAAGCGAGCAAGGTTACAAGATTAGACAAACAGCAGCTATTTAATGTGGCTGAAAAAGCAGAAATAAGTCTTTAAAGCAGTATCTTGTTTCCTGCTGTATTCATTATATTAAACTTAGGGGAGGAAGCACAAACAGCCTATATCAATTTAGAGATGCGAATTCAATAACTGCTTCTTTTTCCACTGTAAACTGTTTTTTTTTTTTTTTTTTTTTTTTTTCATCCCTCAAGATGCCCTTGTTGAAGGTATCTGCTGCACACAATTTATTAAGCGATGAATTATTGAATGTATGAATGAGTGAGCAGATAAAAGCAGTGGAGCTACAACGTAACAAGATTGCTGTCTCATATTATATTCTGGTTGACGCTTGCACTTATGATAAATCATTTCAAATGCATTCGGAAGGATTTGTTTTAGTCTTCACTTTGTGACGAAATGTTATGGAACATTGTGCTTATGTGGTCGGACTTATTTGTTCGATACGTTTCGATTAATGTAATTACAGGAAATGGGGTACAAGTATCTGGTTTGACAGGTTAGAAATAGGAATGTTTCGAAAATATATTTGATTTACATACGATTTTCATTAATTTCGTTTCGAAATAGTAGAAATTGTATTCACAACCCGTCATTTTATCTGATCTCTTTTTCAGGAGTTTCACACTTGCGAGTTTGCATTACTATAGTAAATCAAAACAGAGATTTTACGTTCCTCTTCAAATAACATATTCAAGTTAACTGAGTTTGTATGAGAATTTTAAGAAAGCTTGTTATTACTTTCATCGTACCTGTTACAGAATATTTTGTAAATTACAGTACACATTAACTTTAAAGTTTATCCATCAGGAATTTATCATTATTTCTTCGAAAATTAGTAATCAAATTGTCATCCGTCGCGGGTTTTAAGCCCCGCCACCGTTTAAATTTTGATTCCTAATCTGCAATGGCGGCCGAAGACTGCCGGCACAAGATGTAACTCTCATTCTGCCAACGGCTTTGTCAAAGAGGACGGAGGAACAGGCGGAGGTTCAGAACATTCTCTTGTCCATGGGATGGGAAACTGCCCTTAAGGGCAGCAGAATCAGCAGTGATCTAGGGCATAACGATACAGAAGGCAATGGAAACCACTGCATTAAAAACACATAACGTGTATCCTGAAGACATGTAACCTGTAACTGAAAAATGATATGATGATCTCTCCACTGGCAAAATATTCCGGAATAGTCCCCCATCGAATCTCTAGGAAGGGACTGCCAACGGGAAGGTAACCATGAGAAAAAGACTGAATAACCCACGAAAGCATAACGTCCTACGAGTCGCGGCATGCAGTGTCAGAAGCTTTAACGTCAAACGGAAGCCAGAAAACCTGGAAATGGAAATGCAAGGGATCATTCTAGATGCAATAGGAGTCAGTGAAGTGAAATGGAAAGAAAAAGATTTCTGGGCAGATGAGTATAGGATGATATCAACAGAAGCAGAAAATAGTATAACGCTAGATGGATTCGTTATGAATAGGAAGGTAAGACAGAGAGTGTGTTACTGTGAACAGTTCAGTTCAGTTCAGTTCTTTCCAGAACTGACAGCAAACCAACACCGACAACGCTTGTTCAGGTATATACGTGCTGACGTTGTAAGCTGAAGATGAGGAGATAGAAAAAGTATATGAGGATATTGAAAGGGCAATACAATAAAGGGAGGCGAAAATCAATTAGTAATGGGGGACTGGAATGCAGCTGTCGGGGAAGGAGCAGGAGAAATGGTTACAGCAGGGTATGGGCTTAGGATCAGGAATGAGAGAGGAGACAGACTAATTGTGTTCTGTAATAAATTTCAGCTAGCGACAGGGAATATTATGTTCAAGAATCTCAAGAGGAGGAGGTATACTTGGGAAAGCCCGGATTATAAGGAAAGACTTAAGTTAGATTACATCCTGGTCAGACAGAGATTCCGAAATTAGATACCGTGAGGTTCACCCAGGAGCATATATGGACCCAGATCACAATGTAGTAGTGATGAAGAGTAGGGTGAAGTTTAAGAGATTTGTCAGAAAGAATCAATACGGAAAGAAGTAGTTTACAGAGGTACTAAGAAATCACGAGATTCGCTTAAAGTTCTCTGAGATTACAGACACAGCAGTTGATAGGTGCCATATGTAATTTGGCTATTGAATTTTTTGCATCTGAATCGATTGTGAGCGAGCACCGGTGTTGTAAGCTGTATCGCAGAAGTTAAGCTAACATCTTTGAGCTGAGCGAGGGCGCAGTGGGTGCAGACAATGTTTAACTGCGGTAGCCAGTGGAGACGTAGTTCAACGGTGTTAGAGTTAACTTGATAATTTTAAATAATAGTAATACCGGAAATGCATGTCCTCCTATTTCCATCTATTGCACTGCAAATTTTTTTCCTTATTTTTTTAACCTGAAGATATAACATTTCTGTGTCTTTGTATATTGTAATTGTTTTACTATTTGTATATATATGCATATATGTCGATTTATAATTGGTTTGTTTTGTGAATATTATTTGTATTTATACGCAGGGTCTGGCCTAGGGATTACTACGGTATCGAACGAATACATCGATAGGTCGTGTGGAGAAGCAAAGTGTTTAGGATCTTTGCTAGTGTGAACTCGGCCGTGTGGAGCGCGGACAGAGCAGAGTCTGGCTGGGGGAGGGCAGTGGAGCAGGTGTGTTGTGTGACGCTCTCGCGAGTTGCCGCGCTTTCGGGGTTTGGCAGCATGTAATTGCGCTCGACTTGCTATGATAGTCTCTGACACGGTGTCGCGGACGGGAAGCATTAGCTGGCGCACATCAAGATCCCGTTTTGCCTGGTGACCGCGTCGAGAAGCGGGCGCGCCAAAATCCAGCTCCTGCAACAGCGACGGCCGACAATGAGTGACTGTCGCCACCTCCTCGATCGACGGCTTCAAACCTTCAATCAACCAACAAGGAAGATTGGAAACACGTAAAGTTTTAGAATTGTATGGCAGACCTCAGCTTTTCGAACTGTCCCATTTTCGTAACTATAATTACAGCAACTTAGCATGAACCTTTGTTGCTCATTGGCCCAATTGCATTACCAAGCAGAGTCCCTTCCTTTTCCGGAATGAACCCGAGTGTCGTTGAAATTCAAAAGCCAGCATTAAAGTAATATTATTCGATTTCACTGCTTTAATTTCAAATTTCAGTTAAGGTATTCATAGCTGGCTACAATATTTAGATTACACAACCACAAATTAAGAGTGCGAGTTTTGTGACCGTATTTTAGCTTACCTGTGACTGAGCTCAGCTTGGTACCTACTAAATTTTACTGTCGTTAATTGCTCAGAATCATTTAATTCAAGTTAAAAGTTAAATCTCTTATTTCTAAATTGCGTAGATTCAAGTAGCTTTTGAGATGATTGTTGAGGTAGCCCAAGACTAACCCTATTTTATTGAATTTCGTAGTGCCTTAGAAATAAAGTTTACTATTAATTTCAGTCACTAAATTAACTTTCAGTTTTCCGGTTTTATTAAATCTTTTGCTAAATTAAGTCAGAGTGTAGCGAAATTTATTACTTCTGACAAACTTTTAGTTTTCACACTACACGTGTCAACCTTCAGTTGCCACGCTTCTAGTGCTAATTATATGTGTAATAACCTTTCTTTTTCAGTCACTATAGTAATTGTCCATAGGACTTGCGACCGTAATTTCCCCCAAATCTTAAATATCTAAATACCGCTAGTTAATTGTTAAGGTAACGGCTGCACATTTACTTTCTTTATTAACTTTACCCCTTTTCAAAATTAATTTCAACCAGTTTGATTTACATTTTTCCTTTCAGTTATATGTAATCCTTTCCTCCCTCTTTACCGACAGATTAACTTCGGTGACGATTGCTTTTCCCAAATTTCCATTCGGTACACGCGGTTTAATTTTTCACTGTCATTAAGGTCGATAAGCGAGGGGGAGGTTACAAAGTGTTAGTGAGGAAGCTATGGCAATATTATGATTCAAATTCACATTTATCTTCTTGTCACTCATCATGATTAGGAAACTGATTTGTGAAGGAAGAAATCTAATTGAATGACTGGTAAATACAATAATGATGGCACTAATTTTTACTAGTGCTGCGCCATCGAACGAACTTGGTTATTGTACTGAAAGTTGTTAGATTTGAGAGATAGGAAAGTGTATTTTTTGGATGTTGAAGAGTTCATTAAATTTAAAATCTACGTTGGGCACTTGTTTTCAAAATACAAAACAAACAGAATGTTGTCATTTATGTGCACATTTGAGTTTCTTACCAACCTTTCTGTTACAATTCTTTTTTGATGGATGATCCAACCTCGTATGTTCGATTTGCAGTTAACAAAGTTAGAGCATATGGACTATCAGACCAATTGTGTGATTGGATTGAGGTGTTCCTAGATAATAGAACGCAGCATATCATTCTCAATAGAGAGAAGTCTTCCGAAGTAAGAGTGATTTCAGGTGTGCAGCAGGGGAGTATCATAGGACCGTTGCTGTTCACAATATATGTACATAAATGACCTGGTGGATGACATCGGAAGTTCACTGAGGCTTTTTGCAGATGAAGCTGTGGTGTATCGAGAGGTTGTAACAATCGAAAATTGTACTGAAATGCAGGAGGATCTGCAGCGAATTGACGCATGGTGCAGGGAATAGCAATTGAATCTCAATGTAGACAAGTGTAACGTGCTGCGAATACATAGAAAGATCGATCCATTATCATTTAGCTACAAAATAGCAGGTCAGCAACTGGAAGCAGTTAATTCCATAAATTATCTGGGAGTACGCATTAGGAGTGATTTGAAATGGAATGATCATATAAAGTTGATCGTCGGTAAAGCAGATGCCAGACTGAGATTCATAGGAAGAATCCTAAGGAAATGCAATCCGAAAACAAAGGAAATAGTTTACAGTACGCTTGTCCGCCCACTGCTTGAATACTGCTCAGCAGTGTGGGATCCGCACCAGATAGGGTTGATGGAAGAGATAGAGAAGATCCAACGGAGAGCAGCGCGCTTCGTTGCAAGATCATTTAGTAATCGCGAAAGCGTTACAGAGATGATAGATAAACTCCAGTGGAAGACTCTGCAGGAGAGACGCTCTGTAGTTCGGTACGGGCTTTTGTTTAAGTTTCGAGAACATACCTTCACCGAAGAGTCAAGCAGTATATTGCTCCCTCCTACGTATATCTCGCGAAGAGACCATGAGGATAAAACCAGAGAGATTATAGCCCACACAGAAGCATACCGACAATCCTTCTTTCCACGAACAATACGAGACTCGAATAGAAGGGAGAACCGATAGAGGTACTCAGGATACCGTCCGCCACACACCGTCAGGTGGCTTGCGGAGTATGGATGTAGATGTAGGTGTAGAACAGAGAACTCACTGCACCTCTCGAGTGTCTTTGCAGATACCGTGACAATTTTTGTGATCAAATTTTGCAAAGCCAATGAGTCTACGTTACATGTGCAAGTTCATTATTCAGGCAGTTTATACGTTTCAAAATTCCTGCAGACAGATTGGTAACTTTTACAGTATGAAACACTTTCCTTTTCATTACAAAAATTAATTATTATTACAGTGTAGCTCTGCTTTCCCTTTAAGACAGTTTATTTATTATCACAGCTCAGACTTACAACCAGAAACAGTACACTTCTGGCTATATTGTTATTTATTTAGAAAGATAACTTTCACTTATATTTTTATTATTTTAAAGAGAACATTCACTATTATCTTTTTATTTATTTAAAGAGAACTTTCACTTGTCGATATTCTTGTACGGTACGGGCGACGTAGGAATATTTTGAGAAACAGTCAGGAAATACTGCTCCGTCTTACTTATTAACGTGTTTTAGCGCGTTTTGCTAATATTGTGTTTTGCCTTTCCGCTTTGATATTGTTTTCGACCTTGTCTTTACATCTGTGATTTTGCGATTTCCTTTTTTTTTTTTTTTTTTTTAATTTCTCTGTTATCGTGCCGCGTAGTGCGTTTTGTCAGCAAATCACGCACTACGATGAATTTGAAAAAATCTGATTTGTAAAGTGCAATCGACAGCAACAATACATTTGCTGATCTTTCTGTTGCTACTAATATTAATCATTTTTCTGACGTAATAGTGCGAGAGGCAACCGGACAGTCAATTCACGAACATTGTACAAACTCTTGATTGTGACGTAAATCGACATTCCGATCATAACATTTGTCGTAATTTTCTGGGAATAGAAATAGCACACAGACAAATATGCAAGATTCTCTGCCTTTGCCAGAATCCGAAATTTTTCCGACAGAACTGCCATGCAGCTTCATTTGACTTCAGACAACATGAATCTCGCGGCAAGCTCAGTTCGATCGCTTGTTACAGTTCTTAGGTGAAATACTAAAACAGAATAATGAACATTTTGATGAACAATCCACTCGTTTTGCTGAGCAACTCAAAGAAAACAACAACACACTTATGAAACGTTTTGATGAACAATTCACTAGTTTTGACACTCGTTTTGACGGACTTAGCCTAAAAACGGCAACGAGACCCTTACAAAACAATTTGAAGAACTTAATGACAAATTTTCTAAAAATCATGAATCTCTTATAGAACGTTTTGATGCCCAGGTTACTCATTTGGAAGAGCTTAATTACAAATTCGAAGAGCATAAAAAATATTTAGATGCTCTCCTAGACTACCAGAAAGCATTCTCTGATGAGTGAAAATAGTCACAAAATTTTAACGGACCGTATAAATCATATTTCAACAGAGGTTACCAATGTCACATCCCGTTTAAACGAGCTAACTATAGCTTATAACAACCTCAATCAACATGTGTTAGACAGTGAAGGAGCTGCTGATGAACAACTCAATACCATTTCAGGAACTCAGCGGCAAGACAAAGCCCTACTTATTGCTAAAATTAGAAAGTCGGTACCCAGTGAAATTGTTGCTACTCTGCAAAAGAAAACGCGTAGTCATGCTGCACAGTTACAGTCACTTAAAGATGATACCACAAAAATTCACGATCAATACGACGATCTAAAAGCTGAAAATGATGAACTCCCCGACACAGTAGCACAATTAAAATTAAATCATGACAATCACTCTGTAGATACACACACTGTAGGCTTCACTGACACTGAAGAATATCTATCACTTGAAAACTTTCGACAGGGACAGATACAGATTAATCGCCAAATCAAACACGGACTCAATAAATTTAATGCTCGCTTGTCTGACAATAAGCACGATACCATCTCTCAGAACTGTTCACTTAAATTTCTGAGAACTGCTCACTTAACTTTGCCACGCATTGTACCGATCAGAATATAGAACATCCTTGGCAATCTCAGCTTACTGAACCGGTCAGAGAAAGAGACAATTTACAACCATATGATAACTCTCGCACCTTTTTCAACCGACAGCATTCTTTTGGTAATTTTAAAACCAATCGATTTGACTACAAGCATTTGTTATCTGTCAGAAAAATCAAAGTAATCAGTAGAAAAAGGGATGTTGAAAGAATTTTACGAATAGGACACACACACACACAACTTTACAGACAACGTACCCACATTGAGACTGAGAATTTGCTTACTGTTCCATTGGTACGACCACAACCTACTTTGTTATTTATTGTTTCATAATGTTCGATTTTCCCTGGTTTTGTAACTTGTCAAAGAGTTCTGTGAATAGGACACACATATACAGCTTTACAGACAACACACTTATACTGTGATCTGGACTACTACCGGACTGATATCACTAAAGCCTATTTTTCTTTTCTTCTCTTATAGCTTTGGGCTTGCACTTATATTAGGATGTACTATGCTGTTACTCAGGAGAATTTTCTACCATTTATTTGATGCTATGTACAGCCTGTTGCTTTCAGAAATTTTTGTCTATTGTCAGAAGCAATATTTTCTGAGAGCTACAATTTCTTTTTCTCATGTGTATAGTATTGGATGTTTTATACTTATGACTAAGAGGTGTTTTTCGTGTGGGAGACAATTGATGTAGACAGAACAGGTAATTTTATTTTGGTGGATTTCAGATGTGTTGTATTATGAATTTTATTGCATATTTGTGTGTTTGATGATGAAGGATACTGGTGATGTTTAATGAGGTATATGATTATGATTTGTGTAGCCTACATATATGATGTATTATGTGAAGTTACTGATGAGATAATGCTGCTGCTGCTGATGATGATGATGATGCTGATGAATATTGAGATAATGGTTAGGGCTTCGGGGCCCTGTTTTTGTTGAAGTCGATTTTTATTTAATAGGATGATGTTTATGGTATATAAGCATAAAAGATGAGTTTAGATCAGTCATTGCAGGTTGACAATAGCAACTGTTCTGCAGCTATTTGCTACTAAGGTTTCCTTTAGTTGATATGCAGATGTCACTTCCTTGAGATTTTTATGCAACTCTGTATATACTTGGTAACTTTTTTTCTCTAAGAGAGCAGCACAACAAGCTACAGCCATGTTACATCTTACAGCAATGTACATTTCTTGTATAATTACTACTATATACCATGAAATTTTTTCTTGCTTAACCCCTTCAGGTACATAAGGAAACTAAAGTGCTAGTGATTAAAATTTTTGTATCTCTGTGGCAACTGGAGGTTTTATAAACAAAATATGTAATTATTTCAAACATTTTTATTTGTACTGTTACAGAACAGGACAGGACACTTACAGAACACATTACACTTAATACATCGAAAAATTACAGAGGTTGTGTATATGTTGTCTATTTGATGTGAAATTCTGCAAAAGTTTCTGCTTGAAGTAAAGCACAAATTAACACCACACTGTTCACAAATATTGTAAATGCGATTTTGAACACACTTTGAAGCACAATGAACACATCTCTTCCTTACGTCTGATTTTGTCATTCGGTGCTCTCGACTCTTTGGATTGCAACTGGTCTGGAACCTTCTTGATGTTTTCACTACTGTTGATAAATTCCTTTGCCGACATGAATAATTTCCAATTAGATTTCTCGCAATGCGTTGTCTGAACTCTAGGGATGATAGTGTTGATTTGAATCCTGATTCTTCTCCCAATTTTGAATATATTACATACGCATTGTTTACACCAAAGTGAAGAACATCAAAGAAAATTCTGAGGTAATACTTCATCTTCGCCTTCCTGTCGATCTCATAAGTCACTTTCTTCTGGTACATAAGGTCCACCCCTCCCATCCACTTGTTGTACTTTCTTATCATAAGAGGACACTGAACATTGATCTTTTGAGTAGATCCAGACTACGCCTGTTCACTGTTGTAAATGGTATTGGGGAAATAAAATTAGACAGTAGAAAAACTGGCTTGTTATCAATCCATATCAGGATTGTCAGACCATCGCTGCTGAGACTGTATGATTCACCTCTTTTCATTTCCTTGTCTGGAGGGAATGTCTTTAGGTGTTTTTACGATTGGTGCACACTGTTCCACATGATCTGATATTTTGTAAAACAAGGTAATACTGCAAAGCTGGAGAGTTAAAAAATTTATCTATGTAAATTTCACATTCCAGTCCGGATAGTGATTTTGTTAGTTGCGGAACTACTGACTCACCAAGCCCTAATTCAGGACCTGAGTTTTTTTTTTTTTTTTTTTTTTTTTTTTTTTTTTTTTTTTTTTGCTAGCGTATAAATCACACTCCGAATCACATCTGCACCACATTTTGAAACCCCATTTGACTGGCTTATTTTTGACATACTGTCGTATAATATTGTGTCGTTTGAATCTGATCATATGCTCATCTACAGATTGAGCCCTAGTTGCACTAAGAGATTCCTGGAAGGTTTTGTTCAAATGGGTAATTATAGGTCTCACTTTGTATGTGCGGTCCTCCTTTATTGACTGATCTGCAGTGTTGGAAAAATGTAAGTACTTTCGAATCTCTTCAAACCGATCTAGTGGCATAACCTGAGTTATATAAGGAACACCTAAAACAGGTTCATTTGCCCAGTAGCTTCTAAATGTAGGCAAAATATGGTACCCCATTACCAGGTTCATACCAAGAAATTCCTTGATTTCATCTTCATTTGTGCTGAATGCGTTGCCTGATTGTTCTGCATACCGAATACTCTCAGGAATTAATATATCATGCACCAAATCTTTTAGGCCAATAGTGGAAGAAATCATTTTAAATGGCTGTGGCATTTCACGATTTTCACTGACACTAAACAAAAGCACTTTCTCACATTCATGATTCGTGTTATCACTGAACTGTCTTGGTTGGTAAGTTCTGGACCATTGAAATTCTGGTAAAACTGGAAGGGAAACAGGTACCTCAGCATTTGGTTCTGATATTCCATCTGTATGCCTTCTTTTGCTAGGTGGGCTACGTATTTCTTTTTCAGGATCTTCTATAATAACATATTCTCTTTCATCTTCCATATCTCCTTCAAGAAAAATTTTATCTTCTTCATCCAGTAACAGATTATCTTCGTCATCACTACTGCAAGCCTCCAAAATCTGCACAACACTTTCATGAGTGATGAAAAATTCTCTTTTTCTCGAGCACATGACCTAAAAGAAGATTTGAAATTATACCTGTACAAATTTTTACCGCTTATTTAATAAAATGAAAGATAATATATTTTCAACCGAATTTTAAATACCATTCTGCTCTTTTTTACGTAATAGTAACGTTTTCACGACATTCAAAAACAAGTATACAAATTACCATTATGGTACATTGGGACAACTGTGTCCCAAAGAATGAAATAAAGATTTCCACTGATGAAATGCAGTTATTTTCTGAATGAATGGTCTATAGTAAAAGAGAAACTTACTTGAATATACTTTCAAGCTTTGACAGTAAGGCAGAGAACACAATACTCACACAATATGTAAATAAATTTGTGTGTCTGCTCAAAGTGAGAACCAGCAACAATAACCGACGACAAATGGTAGTTATAGTAATTGTTGCCACCATAGATGTACGATATCAAAGAAAACTAATATCTCTGCTACAAGTAGAGCATCTGCATCACATCAACTGTGATTACAGTCCAATTAGTAAGGTGATTTATATGTGGTACAAATGTGTCCCATGTATGTGAAAAGGTTAATAATAACCTTGACTATTTGTTCTTGTGGAAGCTATGATTTTCTTATATATACTGTATGAATAAGGAAACACATACACAGATTGACAGACAACACATTCACACAACTGATATTGCTACACCTAACTTGTGTCTTATCATTTTCTATACTCATGCTTTGTTTTTTCTAGAACTTTGTATGCAGGTCATACTATGCTTTATTTGTCTTATAGTTTGGATAGCTTGTAGAGCGCTTTGGTAATTGGCTTATTACCTATAGGCATTACATTATACCTATAGGCATTACATTATAATTTTGTTAAGGAGTGACAGATCTATATACTTCAGCAGCTTGGTACAGTTAGCTTGGAACATGCAGAATTAATTGGTAAGCATTCAGCTAATGGTCATGTGGCAGGCGCCGTAGCAGACCATGTTTCTTGGTTTTGCACCTGATCAGTTTTCAAAGTTTCTATTAATCAATTTTTTAACAGGTCTTACTGGATTGAGAATAGGTCAGGCTTTGCCTTTTTCAGCAAATGGTATGATGTTTATGATATTCTGTACGTGTTTCTAGTATTACAATGAGTCTTTATGATGTATTTCTTTTGAAGATGATATATTAAGGAGAGACTTTGTATAGATGATGATGATATTTTCTAGTATTACAATGAGTCTTTATGATGTATTTCTTTTGAAGATGATATATTAAGGAGAGACTTTGTATAGATGATGATGATATTTTCTTGGGATTTCACGCTGATATGTTCTTCTCCTAGTATAGAAGGTGTGAGATTAGGGTTACATTTTACGTGATTTTCTGCTTTGCTACACTTGATTTTTGGTGATTTGTGGTCATATACCTAAATTCTTGTTGCCTGATGACTACTCCTTTTCTGCTATGTGATGATATTTATCTTATCAAGTTCGACATACATTCATTATTTTGCCCCAACTCTTCTTGTTGCTATGTTGACTGACGCACGATGAATGACTTTAAATTACTTCTTTCCACAGGTACAATTGGCCTAGTGCGCTATACAAATCTTCCTTTTTCTCCTTGTGTCCTATTTGTTCCCATAGTTAGTGAAGCTCCTATTTTTTCCTTGCGTGTATTTACTCTGCAGAGATAGTTAGGCTAGATCTTAGTATAAATTTTTTTTATGTTAACATAGAGATGCTCCTGCAAACATATGTAAAGTTTCTTGTCATACAACAACTGCATTGGCACATTTCTTTGAAAGTACACAACAACAATTTTATAGAGCTGTTTTGTATTATCGCGTTATAGGGGAGAGAGTGTGGCAGATATGATACACGAGTTGGGATGGAAGTCATTACAGCATAGACGTTTTTCGTCGCGGCGAGACCTTTTTACGAAATTTCAGTCACCAACTTTCTCTTCCGAATGCGAAAATATTTTGTTGAGCCCAACCTACATAGGTAGGAATGATCATCAAAATAAAATAAGAGAAATCAGAGCTCGAACAGAAAGGTTTAGGTGTTCGTTTTTCCCGCTCGCTGTTCGGGAGTGGAATAGTAGAGAGATAGTATGATTGTGGTTCGATGAACCCTCTGCCAAGCACTTAAATGTGAATTGCAGAGTAGTCACGTAGATGTAGATGTAGATCATGTAGATTACTGATATTACCGAATGTGACATACTTTGCTCTTGATAACTATTTTTTTACATGCCACCACTATAATTTTGTATGCAACGATTCTGCTCATTCTGCAACTAAGTTAACAAATTACACACTGAATGTAAAGTGGTGTTCCCATGCTATTTGTATGTACTATGAAATATTGGACTTTATATATACTCTTTTCTTGCTGATATTGCTACCTTGGTTATTTGCTTAGTTTTAAACCGCTTCTTTGGTATTTTGTGTACCGTATTCTGATATTTTTGCTCTTTAAGGTCAAAAATTCTTGTCACTCAGCAACTAAGTTTGCAAAACTCTGACATGTGGAGTTCGTAAATACTTTTGAGAATCTGATTATTTACTGACTTTTAATCCATTTCGCCAGTGTTCAGATGTACTGTATTCTGGTATTGGTATGTTGCTCTTTAAGGTAATATCTTTCTCATTTTTCTTCTTGATGTAATACGTACACTAGCTCACCATTCTATTAAGCATTTGTACTTTATTTGCACTCTGCACAGATATTGGAATATTTTAATGGGGGGGGGGGGGACACTGTTAGCCCTCGCATTTTAATTGATTATATCCTGGCTTGTGATTAGCCTGCACTGCACTTAAGACTACACATACTGTGGAGAGGTCATGGAGACTTGTTTGTAATGAGTGGTTAGGTTCTTGCTTCAGTGTGGATGGGCTATTTTTTTAGCACATTCTGATCTTGCTACCTCCTCATTACCTCCTCATTACCGCCAAAACCAAATTTTTCTGATGATAGTGCCAGAGGTTCAGCAAGATTGTCCTGCACTGGTTGGTGATATTAAATACTTCTCATATTCATGCCAGTGGACCTCAATATTGTCCTTACTGATTAGTTCTGTCAAACACTTATCATATAGCTGCCAGTGGACTGCAAGATTGTCCTTACTGGCTAGTGCTGTCTGTGGAACAGGAAGATTTTCCCTCAATGTGTCATGTAGTTTGCCTACGAACTTATGGTTGGCAGTTATGTACAAGTTTTACTGCTCTTAGGACACTTTTTTGTGCCGCAGCCCAGGGTGATGATAAACATTTTCTTTGCACTTAAGACACTACTATGTGCAGTGTATGCATTTATTCTACCGCTTCTCTGTACTAAGAGTTTACATATGTAATGCAGTGTATAGGACAGTGAGTGTACTGTAATATTTCGCAGCTACTGTGCATGTAACAAAATGTTTATATCAAGCAATGATCTGTACCAGTTTTCAGTTATGCAACTGTTTATGTCCACCAATAATTTTTACTTATTTTCTGCCATGTATAGTTTTGTTATCAGGGATTTTAAAACAATTAAGACCCTTAGACGCCAGGAAGTCATCTGGCCCAGACGGTATCCCAATAAGGTTTTATGTTGACTATGCTACAAATATAGCACCATTCTTATCCACCACCTATCATAGATCATTGGAACAGCGGGAAGTTCCAAGGGACTGGAAGAAGGCCGAGGTCATAGCAATCTATGAAAAGGGTAGAATGTCTATATGAGACCCTTACCAGTTGCCGGCCGTTGTGGCCCAGCAGTTCCAGGCACTTCAGTCCGGGACCGCGCTGCTGCTGCGGTCGCACGTTCGAATCCTGCGTCGGCCATGGATGTGTGTGATGTCCTTAAGTTAGTTAGGTTTAAGTAGTTCTAAGTCTTAGGGGACTGGTGATCTCGATGTTAAGTCCAATAGTGCTTAGAGCCATTTGAACCATTTTTGAACCCTTACCAGTTGGGTCTGATTCGAAATTGTGAAGGTCCAAAGAAGAGCATCAAGATTAGTGACTGGTACATTTAGCCATCACGAGAGCGGTATAAATCTCATAGACAGTCATATGCGACTATGTCGCATGAGTGTGACTACATACCGTGTGACATTAAGAAAAATATCATCCACACTATTCCGAAGACTGCAAGAGCTGACAAGTGTGAGAATTATGGCGCAGTCAGCTTAAGAGCTCATCCATCCAAATTGCAGACAAGAATAGTATACAGAAGATAGGAAAAGAAAAGTCAGGATGACGATCAGTTTGGATTTAGGAAAGGTAAATGCATCAGAGATGCAATTCTGACGATATGATTGATAGTGGAAGCAACACTAAAGACAAATGAAGACACTTTTGTTGGATTTGTCGACCAAAAAGGCTTTCGACAATGTCAAATGGTGCAAAATATTCGAAATTCTGAGAAAAATAGGACAGGCTGTAGGGAGAGACGGGTAATATACAATATGTACAAGAGCCAAGACGGAACAATAATAGTGGACGACAAAGAACGAACTGCTCGTATTAAAAATCGTGTAAGAAAGGGATGTGGTCATCCGCACCTGCTGTTCAATCTGTACATCGAAGAAGCAATAACGGAATTAAAAGAAAGATTCAGGGGTGGAACTAAAATTCAAGGTGAAAAGATATCAATGATACGATTCGCTGATGAAATTCCTATCCTGAGTGAAACTAAAGAAGAATTACATGATCTGCTGAATGAACAGTCTAATGAGTACAGAGTATGGACTGAAAATAAATCGAAGACGAAAGTAATTAGAAGTAGCAGAATTGAGAACAGCGAGAAACTTAACATCAGGACTGATGGTCACTGAGTAGATGAAGTTAAGGAATTCTGCTACCTAGGCAGCAAAATAACGAATGGCAGACGGGGTAAGGAGGACACTGCAAGCATACTAACTGCAAAAAGGACATTCCTGGCCAAGAGAAATCTACTACTATGATAAACAATTTGAGGAAGAAATTTCTGAGAGTGCGTTTGGAGCACAGCATTGTATTCTATTGAAACATGGACTGAGGGGAAACCGGAACAGAAGAAAATCGAAGCTTTTGAGAGGTGGCGCTAGAGACGAATATTGAAAACTAGGTGGACTGATAAGGTAAGGAATGAGGTGGTTCTGCGCAGAATCGGAGAGCAACAGAATATGTGGAGAAAAGGAGAAGGGACAGGGTGATAGAACATCTGTCAAGACATCAGGAATGACTTCCATGGTACTAGAGGGAGCGGTAGAGGGTAAAAACTATAGAAGAAGACAGAGATTGGAATACATCCAGCAAATAATTGAGGACTTAAGTTCCATGCGCTACTCTGACATGAAGAGGTTGAAACTGGACAGGAATTCCTGGTGGGCCACATCAAACCAGTCAGAAGACTGATGACTCAAAACACAAAAATAAAAATAAAGGAAGGACTGAAAGGAAAGCAGTGATAGAGAATGGAGTGAGACACGGTTGTAGCCTATGCTAGATGTCATTCAGTCTGTACACTGAGCAGGCAGTAACAGAAAGCAATGAGAACATTGGAAATTGAATTTAAATTCAGAGTACAAGAAGCAAACACGTAAATTATAAAAATGCATAAAATCTGTTCTTTCGCACATGTCCGAAAGAAGACACCATGCGGAATCCTCTGCTGTGATACACATTATGTAAACTGTTGGTGGAGGGGGGAGAAAGGAAAGGAAGGGGAAGGAAGTACTGATGTCAGCTGCATCACGACTTTATGCGGAATCAGCGGCGACGAATGAAAACGTGTGCCGGAGCGGAATTGGAACGCGGGATCTCCTGCTTATTAGGAACTTGCGTTAACCAGTGCGCCATCCAGAAACGGTATTGGTAACAATTGCACGAACAGTCTCGGCACGCCTGCCAGCCGCTGATTCCGCATAAGTTCCAAGGCGGCTGACGTCGGTGCTTTTTTCCTTTTCTTTCCTTTCCTTTCCTTTCCTTTCCTTTCCTTTCCTTTCCTTTCCTTTCCTTTCCTTTCCTTTCTCCCTCCACCTTGAGTTTACATAATATGTATCACATCTGCGGATTCCGCAGACGAAAGAACAAATACCACATATTCATATAACTGACTCGCCTCGCTGGGCAATGAGCCCAAGATCTTTAGTGCGGATGCATAATTATGTTCGACCTGCGGTAATCTCAGAGTAGTTAGCATGGAGGACAGAGACGAGGGCCGCGGGTAGGTGGCACTGGGTGGTAATGTGTATCAGCCGGGAGGAGTGCCGAGACAGTACGCGCAATTATAATGAACACAGAGTCTGAATGGCGCAGTGCTTAATGCAACTGCTTAATGAGAAGGAGAGCGCAGCTTCGAATCCCGGTCCGGCATACATTTCCACTCGTCACCGCTTATTCCGCACAAAGTCCCGATACAGCTGACATCAATAGTTCCTCCCCTTTACTTTCTGCCCCATACACCTTCGGTTTACAAATCACTTAAATGTTTGTAGATGGCACTGTAATCGTGTCAGAGACGGCAAATGACTTGGAAAAACAGTTCATTGAGTAATTCTGTCCGATCTTTTTTGTACTCTATCAACAATGAACAAATAGATTTCAAAGACTTTTGATAAGTTACTGAAAAAAATGCTTGCTCCTTTCATGTTTTACTATGTATTGATGATCACCGACTTCACGAAACATTTTTAGACCAGTATATTACTCTACTGCCCTTTTATTTTAGCCCCAATGCAAAAAATTTTAAACAGCTATTTGTAATTAAATTCAAGACAGTGACTGAACAGCATTCTGTACGTTATATTAGGTGACTATATTACTGGAAACTCTGGACAAGGCAGATATGAAGACCATTCGAGGCGGAATAGAAAGCAGTACGCCAGTGGCATGTCGCCTTTGATCGCTATCGGTTAGTCGTATGCGTCGCTAGGTGACCAGCGGCATCCTGCATCACATCTTCGGTCTACACAAAATCCCGCAGAGGGCAGTCCAGACGTGTTTAATGATGCCATTGTCTCGTCAGTTATACTTTTTTACGCAACATTATGTAAAAGTAAAATTTAACTACATAACATACAAATTGTTATTTACACTCATGCTCATAAATTAAGAATAATTGCAGAATGTGGTGCCACACAACGTGGCACTACACAAAACTGGCGCTAATAGCATAGGCACATATGGAACACACATGACACAGACCTGTAAATCCACGGTATTGGTGATGAGTTGAGAAACCATCTCCGAAACAAATGTGCTACAAAACGCCACTGTTTCCTGCGCATGTACCCCAACATCAACAAGGGATATGATCACCATGCAGACGTACACAGGCCGTACAACGGGTTGGAATACTCTGGATGAGGTCGCCGAGCAGCTGATGGGGTATGGCCTCCAATTCTTGCATCAGTGCCTGTCGGAGCTCCTAAAGTGTCCCAGGGGTATGAAGACGTGCAGCGATACGTCGACCGAGAGCATCCCAGACGTGTTCCATGGGGTTTATGTCTGGAGAACAGGCAAGCCACTCCATTCGCCTCATATCTTCTGCTCCAGGGAACTCCTCCACGATGGCAGCTCGGTGGGGCCGTGCGTTATCATCCATCAGGAGGAAGGTGGGACCCACTGCAGCCCTGAAAAGGCGGACATACTGGTGCAAAATGGTGTCCTGATACACCTGACCTGTTACAGTTCCTCTGTCAAAGATATGCAGGGGTGTACAGGCACCAAATATAATCCTACCCCACACCATCAAACCACGATCTCCACACAGGTCCCTTTCAGGGACATTAAGGGGTTGGTATCTGGTTCCTGGTTCACGCCAGATGAAAACCCGGCAAAAATCACTGTTCAGAATATACCTGGACTCCTCTGTGAACATAACTTGGGACCACTGTTCCAATGACCATGTACTGTGTTCTTGACACCAGGCTTTACTATCTCTCTTGTGACCAGGGATCAGTGGAATGCACCTTGCAGGCCTCCGGGCGAATAAACCATATCTGTTCAGTCGTCTGTAGACTCTGTGCCTGGAGACAACTGTTCCAGTGGCTGCGGTAAGGCCACCTGCAGTACTCTGTGGCCATCTGCGGGCACTGATGGTGAGATATCGGTCTTCTTGTGGTGTTGTACCCTGTGGACGTCCCGTACTGTAGTGCCTAGACACGTTTCCTGTCTGCTGGAATCATTGCGATAATCTTGGGATCACACGGATGGGTCGTGCTACAACATGCTGTTTTTGACCAGCCTCCAGTCGCCTTAGTATTCTACTCCTCATAACGTCGTCAACGTGTGTTCTTTGAGCTATTTTCAACACACAGTCACCATTAGCACGTCTGAAAACGTCTGCACACTTACTCGCTGTACCGTGCTCTGACATGCATCAACACACCTCTGCCTATGTTGACTGCTGCCAGCCTCATCGTGCGACGACCGCAGGTCAAATGCACCGCATGGTCATACCCCGAGGTTATTTAAACCCACAAACAGCCCACCGTAGCGTTGTTTCACCATGTATCAGCATTATCCTTAATTTATGGGCATGAGTGTATATAAAACTTACGATAATACCGAGCATAGCATTGAAGTTGTATTTTCATACTATGTTATACGTATCGCATACATTGACTCCCATTGACTACAAATAACGTACAGTGACAGGCAAAGGGCTGGACATCTGCTGTTTAACTCCATGACACCGCCACGTTGCCGACATTATTGGCTGGTATCTACAGTTCCTGTTCCATTACATCATCTACACACGTCATCACTGGGTATAACATCATGTACTTTGTTCTGAATTTAGCGTTTTTTGTATTACCTGTTTCCCTCTATTCTCTTGTATTGTAAATTATAGAGTATGGTACGAAGATGATCCACACTGGGTCGAAACTGGTCACCACTTACGAACGGAAGTGTTTTACGTGTTAAAGAGTATTCTATGTAATATTTTATTATTGTTAATCTTCAGACCTAGATAACTGCTGTAATCTCCTACTATGCTGATGAGCTGTTGAAGAACATCTACATTATCAGCAATAAGCGTTGTATTACCAACTTCATTAACATTCCTAGCTTTTTCTGTATTACCAACAGCTTCCTGAAAAATATTCTGAGTTTACACTGAATAACAGGAATGGTAGGACGCATCCTTTGCGGATTTATCTACAGACGTTAAGTAAGTCGGTGACCTCACTACCAAACGTATCCGTGCTGTCTGATTCCAATATAAATTCTCTGTTCAGCAGATGTCTTTCTGACATACGTACATTCTTTTGAGAATTTCCGCAGGTTTATGACGTTTCAACTGTTAAATCGAAGGCTTTTTCATAATCAATAAGAGAAAGTACTACATTTTTATCCTGATCATAGCAGTTTTGCTCTGAAATTGTAGTGCAACAATTGCTTCTACTGTATCTAAACATTTCCTAGACCCAAACCGTTATGACCAATGAATTTATCACATTTTTCATTTAACCTTTAATAGATGAATTTCGGAAATATTTTCAAGGATTAGCTCAAAAGGCTTCTGAGGCTATGATCTTCGCATCTTCGTGTATTCTTCCTTTTTCGTAAGGCAACGATAGTTGATAATCGTCGCTCAGCAGGGTAATTACCTGTACAGTAAATTTTGTTTAAAGGTTTGTGTACGAACCCGATACCTTCTTCATCAAGAAGCTTAATGAGTTCCACCGAAATTTCATTAGGTCCTTTATTGGTTTTTGAGTGTCGTATGGTTTTATCAATTTCTTTTTTCGTAACTGGAAGTCATGTTACATTTATCGTTCCCAGCAATCACAACATTTGGTCTATCATCTCAAAAGAGGTTCTTAGTATAGTCTTCCCAAATCTTCTTCGCGGCATCAAGAACTGTTTTATTATCTTTGTTGACTATTAAGGAGACGTTTTATCTTCTACGTATCCCAGTCATTTCTTTTAGCTTTTTATGTAAGTTAAAATTGTCCTGAGAAGCTTGCAAGCTTTCAATTTCTTCATATTCGTGTTGTTGTTATTCATTTTTTTCTAATCTTTGACGTAACTTTCTCTTATATTGATTAGTTAGATTGTTATTAACTAGATTTGTATGGTCTCTATTCTTTTGGCGTCCATCCATTAATGAAAGAATTCCACCAGTCATCCATTTCTTTTCTGGGCCTCTTATTTCATATCCTATTTTACCTTGAACAATGGTTATCATAATGTTGTTCATTTGTTGCCATAATTCGGCACAGTTTTTTTGATCAAAGGTGGTATTGTCACTATTTGCTGTTGATATCCTCCCGTAGTTCTCAATTCAGGCTGTTTGAGCTGTTGCACGACTGACTGCTTCCATGTGTGAAATAAAGGGGTTTGGTTGCTAGCGGCGTTTGAACGGTGCATGCACCGAGACGTGGAGGCTGGACCGGTGTGTGTGTGTGTGTGTGTGTGTGTGTGTGTGTGTGTGTGTGTGTGTGTGTGTGTGTATGTGGGTGGATGGGTGGGTGTGCGTGTCTAGACGGCTGCTGCGCTGGGGGTGGTCCATGCGCTAACTTGTGCCGGCCCCATTTGTGCGCTGACTGCTGCTGTCCGATGGCTGCGCCACGTGTTATCTGTCAAAGTTTGAAATAATGTGGACGTGACGTCAGCTCACCCGTTGAACACAGGATGGCAGCTAACTATTGTTCGCTTCTGCACTCATACAAAGCAAACAGTTAACACTGGAGTTAAGGACGATACGTCATTTGAAAGAGGGGTGCACAACGATTCTGCCACTGTGCAAATATTATTTGTACCCGTGGTATATGAAAAGATATAGCATCGGGAAAGTTTCCTGTAGCCACCAATCAGCAAATGTGTAATAATTTCTCTTTACTAATTAATGTGCAATGAAGTTAGAAAATCGAACTGTAGGTCTCGGTGAGACTTTTCGACTGGTACATACACACGACTTATAGCATAATTATTTCAGAAGTTGGACACCTTTTAATTTGAATTAATTGAAAACTGATATAAAATCTACCAGAAATCTACTACACATACAACAAGACAGCATACAATGGCGAAGGTCGTGACACGCAATTCATAGTCTTTATAAGATTTATAATTTTTATTTTGTTTCTTTTTGTTCGTTTATAATTTTGCCTAGTTTCATCCAAAACTAGTGAACTAATAAAGATATTAAATTTTGAGTTGTGCAACAAATGGTTCAAATGGCTCTGAGCACTATGGGACTTAACATCTACGGTCATCAGTCCCCTAGAACTTAGAACTACTTAAACCTAACTAACCTAAGGACAGCACACAACACCCAGCCATCACGAGGCAGAGAAAATCCCTGACCCCGCCGGGAATCGAACCCGGGAACCCGGGCGTGGGAAGCGATAACGGTACCGCACGACCACGAGATGCGGGCAGTTGTGCAACAAAAAGAGCAGTAAAAATCCGTTAAGATAGAGGTTCCAGATTACTAATTGTAATAATATTTAACGTCACAAAGAGAGAGCTCTCTTTGAGCATTGTAATCAAGTTTTTAATTATTCAATTTTAATTATTGGGCCAACTATTACAAGTACATCTTAATATAAAATATAATTTTAGACTAGAATTTAAGCACGCAGCTATTGGCGCAGTCAAATCACCCATAAATACTCACTGTCAAAAGATGTAAGAGTGACCGTTGAAACTGCGAGCCTCATTAAGTGACGTACCAGTATACGGGAATTTCGCGGAAGGGATAGTCAGGCTGAACCGTGATTCCAGCTGCACACGCTCTAAGAAGTTAAAATTTTTACGTCATTTGAAAGAGAGGTGCAGAACGATTCTGCCACTGTGCAAATATTATTTGTACCTATGGTATATAAAAAGATACAGCATCGAGAAATTTTCCTGTAGCCTCAATCAGCAAATGTATCACAATTTCTCTTTACTAATTAATGTGCAATGAAGGTTGGACTTACAAAACTCAGGATCTGATCAAAAATCTATTTTCTGCCAGGTGACCTCCTGGACTTACGACTGTCAAGTAATTTGCGTGTCTGACTCTGTTTCTGAACACTAAAACTGGACTTTGACACAGTTTTACGTGCGAGAGACTTTGACGATTTTTTTTTTTGTTACAAATTAGCACTTTGAATTTAGCATCGTGTGTTGTTTGAATGCAATTAGTTGGGAGTTAGTCTACTGTTTATTCTCCTTTAATGATTAGCAGTGAAAACAGTTAATATTTTCCAGCAGTTTTTCAATGAATTAAATTTTATATAGCGAGATTACCTCCGCAATGCTGGGACCTCGAGTCGCTTTTAACCACTTGCTGAAATAGTTGATTTCACTAGTCTCTGAGTTTAGTTGAACCCTTTAAGGACAACAAGGCGCACGAGAAAAGGAAGTTGAATTTATCATCCAAAGTGAAGATAACGAGAACCATCGTATTTAATTTACAACCCAACATTATTTTTGCCCTGTACCGTCGCACCCTTTTTCGTAATCCACGGTCTTTTTTTAGTAGGTTTTCTTTGTGTTTTAAGAGGTTTAGTTTCAGAGATGCCAAAAGCAGTTTCTGGTCAGATGGTACGCCCACTCCAAGGTACGTTCACGCTGTTGTTCCTGAAATTCCCAAATGCTTTTTGAATAAAATATAGTATATCTGGTTACGAACTACTGTTTCTTGATCGTCTGCTAGAGATTCCCCTGTATGCAGTTGTCGACAGTAGTTTGAACCAAGTATTAGTGACTTCCATGTTTTTCTATTGGTCCTACCAGATAAAGCCGCTACTTCCCAGTTTGACATGGAAATCTCCCCTTATTTTATTAACTTTATGAGGTTTTGTGTATGACTGAGAAGAACTATTTTCTAACGTGTTAGAAGAAGTCGATTTGGAAGACAAGGGCATTTGTGGCCAGATTTTGGCAGAGTTTTGGCAGGCTTGCCAACGAACAATGCGGAAGGGATGGATAAAATTCTTCCGATATCCAAAATCATTGGAGGAAAAGGCAATCAGAAGATTATTCAAGTTAGTATTTAGAAACTATGAGACTGCAGATATGCTCTCGGACTTACGGAAGAGGTCATCCACACAATACAGTAGATTTCAATGTAAATGCAAGTACTATGGCGCCATCAGCTCAACGCATCATGCGTCGCCGGCCGCGGTGGCCGAGCGGCTCTAGGCGCTTCAGTCCGGAACCGCGCGACTGTTACAGTCGCAGGTTCGAATCCTACCTCGGGTATGGATGTGTGCAATGTCCTTAGGTTAGTTCGGTTTAAGTAGTTCTAAGTTCTAGGGAACTGATGACCTCAGATGTTAAGTCCCATAGTGCTTAGAGCCATTTAAATCATCATGCATCCATCTTGCTGATGTAAATAATTATTTATATATATATATATATATATATATATATATATATATATATATATATAAAATAATTTTTGTTGAAATGAATTGAGATGGATGGGAACATTTAAAAATCAGTGAATATATTTAAACCATGATAAGGTGGAATCGGACATATACTTTGAGAATTTCGTAGCCATAAGGAGGAGGTTCGTGGGCCACGTTATTTCTGAGCTAAAATAAGATAAATACTGAAAATACAGTTTACGTATAATGTTTGAAATTTTAGGAGCATGGATTAAACAAATAATGAAATCACAATAGTGTTAATCGTAACTATAATTAGTGAAGTGCACTATGCTACTTACATTGGGAATACAATATTAATCACTAGTGATATGTTGATTATCCGCACGTCGGTATCTCGTCCGTGCACAGTAGAAATTTCTTTATATAATTACTAGATTGCGCGAGTATGCGCCCTGCACTACGCAGTGACTTTTTATAAAAGTAAAGAGTTTAAATTAGAACGGCCAGTCTAACGCGCGAGGCTCTCCCTCGACTCCATTCCAGAACAGATAACAGAAGAAGTAATTGAAAAAAGACTAGGCATCCTTTCTGTGTGTCACCAACGATCACATGATACCGCGCACAAGATAACTTGCATTTGCTTTCATGCTTTGTTAAACTGGGTTCTCTGATTTAAAAAAAAATGATTTACATGCTACGGCTAAAAATGTGCCTTCAAACTGAGTAGATAATATTCATAAGAATGGAAAATACATGTTTCAGCCGAAAGACGGTAACGACATTACAGACACCTACAATACTGCAGTGTCTGTGTTTTTCAGAAGTACGATACAATGCTCCTTCGGACATGTATGCATCTCCCAAGGAACATTGTATAACAGTCAAGCGACATTTAGTTAAAATGTCTCCCATGTACGGAAATATACATAAGAATGTGCGAGCGCACTTGGTTGACGGCGTTTGGACGTTTGGGTCTAGCCATAGCTCGTGTTGAGCTAGTCTATTCTTAAGACGACGCCTTGCGACAAGCGGGAAATCCGGGTTCGAGTCCCGGTCCGCCGCAAGTTTTCGTTGGTCATTCCGTTTCACAGTTGATGATTGTCCATATTCGCAACTGCGAGTACATTTCATGTACCACAGAGACAGTTCTGCCGCTACGCTTGACACTGGAAGTAAGATTCGAAACAATTTATGACACTTTCATGGGATTTGCCAATTTAGAACAAGCGCTCAACAATGCAAAGTGCTACAGAATGTTTCAACACAGGGAAACAGGTTTAAGCTGTAGGGAAATATGGGTGATATACAGTATTTGTAGGAACCAACTGGGAGCAATCACAACGGGAAACCACGACAGACGTGGTCGGATTAAAACATGAATAAGACAAGGTTATAGCCCTCCCGAGCAGCCGTCCGGGGTAACGCGCTGCTTCCCGAGCGGGAAAGCGTGCCGGTCCCCGGCACGAATCCGCCCGGCGTATTAGTGTCGAGGTCCGGTGTGCCGGCCAGCCTGTGGATGGATTTTTAGGCGGTTTTCCATCTGCCTCGTCGACTGTGGGCTGGTTCCCCTTATTCCGCCTCAGTTACACTATGTTGACGATTGCTGCGCAAACACTGTCTCCACGTGCGCGTACACCATACTTACTCTACCACTCAAACATTTGAGGTTACATTCGTCTGGTATGAGACGTTTCCGGGAGGGAGGGGTGGGTTGGAGTGGGATGTCCACTTGGGGCCGAACCGCACAGTAACCCTGGGTGCGGTGTGTGGAGGCGGTGGGGTGAGTGGACTGCTGTAGCCCGTTGTGGGGTGGTGAACTACTGAGGGCTACGACGGGGACGAAGCCTCTCGGTCGTTTCTAGGTCCCCGGTTCAATACAATGCAATACAAGGTAGGGTTGTAGTCTTTGGTTCGAACGGCTCTGAGCACTATGGGACACAACATCTGAGGTCATCAGTCCCCTAGAACTTAGATCTACGTAAACCTAACTAACCTAAGGACATCACACACATCCATGCCCGAGGCAGGATTCGAACCAGAGACCGGAGCGGTCGTGCGGTTCCAGACTGAAGCACCTAGAACCGCTCAGCCACACCGGCCGGCCTGTTGTTCAAACTAAGTTTCGAACAAGTAATGAAGGAAATAAAGGAAAGGCACTGGTTTACTTACTTTACACGGAAAAGCACTGATGTTAAATTAAAGCTTATGAAGAAAGCCAGTCAGTGATAAGAATCTCTGACGACACTGGAGGAACATTTACAGAACCTGGTGGAAGGTATGAACAGTGTACCCCACGATCATACGAATTGAAATAACATTTCCATCAAACAAGGAACCCTTGCAGTTCTCAGAAAATATTTTCTCTGCCTTGCTGCATAACCGTTCGCCTTTGTGCCCGTCAGATGCATGCGGAAACGCCAGCGCCGTATCGCGTCAGAGGATTTAACCTTCAAAGCAGGGATTTGTTCGCCACCGTGAATAATATCGCTCGTTGCGTGTATTGTGTTTTCTGGAGGAAATAGCGGAAATACGTTGAAATTTCCGGTACAAGCAACTTTCGGCGAAAGCAGATTTTCCCCCCGCTATTGTGTTAAATTCCCGTTACTTCACAATAAAGCAAATATCACAAGATCCCAGCGCGTTGTTGTAAGACGTAAGCACCGTTTAGAAGGCAGATAATATTAGCGACTTTGTAGGGAATAGTAAAAGAACAGCAGCAAGCCACCAACCCAGTCTCACCGAGATGCACTATTATATATATATGTAGGGTAGGCATCACCTCCCTGTCATAGTTCAGGAGACAAGACGTCATAACCAATGAGGGTCGTGACAAAATGCCTCATAAAGCATGACGTTTAAATTAATTACCTTAGTTCTACCAACTTTATCTGCAATAAATTTCGCAGACGCTGTCCACATATGTCGCTAAATGCAGCTACGAAATTATATCACAGTATGACACATAATTCAGGAGATATGCCACTGTCACATAATGCCTTAAGTTCAGATTTACTACTTCTTTGCTAACAACTCTATCGCAACATATTTCGCAGACAATATTCACATACTCCGCTGAACGTAATTATATTATTGTAGGACACATAAATCAGGAGATTGTGTGTCCGAAACTGGTTACGATGGACTTACACTTTCACACATGTGCAATCATTGTCGGGCTTGAAACCGTCAGTGACACTCATGTTATACTTCCTGGTGGTTAGAGCTTCTCACTACCACTGTTCTTACACGGTTTGATGTGGAAAACCATTTCTTGTAGACAAAATAGACGTCTACTTTGGTTCGCCAATAAATTGGGCACCTTACTTTACTGTGTAGTCACGGCCACGTCCGAACGCGATAGCTTCTTTCTGGTATTCTGTCACTTCCCTACAGCCGCGCGGGGCAGCCGAGCGGTATCAGGCGCCTTGTCACAGGCCGCGCGGCTGCCCCCGTCGGAGGTTCGAGTCCTCCCTCGGGCATGGGTGTGTGTGTTGTCCTTAACGTAAGTTAGTTTAAGTTAGATGAAGCAGTGTATAAGCTTAGAGGCCGATTAACTCAGCAGTTTGGTTCTATAAGACCTTACCACAAATTTCCAATTTTCACTTCCGTACGTTGAACCGCCTTACTTAGCTGATTTTATACAACCAACCGGTACACATACACCGCTTCACTGCCATGACTTAACGTCGAAGGTACCTGGTAGCAGTAACAAATAATATACGCAATGCATCTTGCAATTTTCGTGGCTTAATAATTTATTCATTAAATTTCGTAAATGTAGCCGCATAAACTTTATTTCCTGTAATATTTCGGCCTTATACCTTCTTGTCACCTGCAGGCTCAGCCTAGTGAATCTACAGTACCCTTCAGTTCTTGGTCAGTCGTTTTAAAATACAGGGAACACAAGCGCCAGAGTTAAAGTGCTTCTGAGTTCTGACACAGAAGACTTGATGCTCCGCAAAGCTGTGGTTTCCAAGATCCCCTGAGAGTGAACCCTCTCGCATCTCGGGCAGACGACTCGTTCATGCAAAGAAATATACACTCCTGGAAATGGAAAAAAGAACACATTGGCACCGGTGTGTCAGACCCACCATACTTGCTCCGGACACTGCGACAGGGCTGCACAAGCAATGATCACACGCACGGCACAGCGGACACACCAGGAACAGCAGTGTTGGCCGTCGAATGGCGCTAGCTGCGCAGCATTTGTGCACCGCCGCCGTCAGTGTCAGCCAGTTTGCCGTGGCATACGGAACTCCATCGCAGTCTTTAACACTGGTAGCATGCCGCGACAGCGTGGACGTGAACCGTATGTGCAGTTGACGGACTTTGAGCGAGGGCGTATAGTGGGCATGCGGAAGGCCGGGTGGACGTACCGCCGAATTGCTCAACACGTGGGGCGTGAGGTCTCCACAGTACATCGATGTTGTCGCCAGTGGTCGGCGGAAGGTGCACGTGCCCGTCGACCTGGGACCGGACCGCAGCGACGCACGGATGCACGCCAAGACCGTAGGATCCTACGCAGTGCCGTAGGGGACCGCACCGCCACTTCCCAGCAAATTAGGGACACTGTTGCTCCTGCGGTATAGGCGACGACCATTCGCAACCGTCTCCATGAAGCTGGGCTACGGTCCCGCACACCGTTAGGCCGTCTTCCGCTCACGCCCCAACATCGTGCAGCCCGCCTCCAGTGGTGTCGCGACAGGCGTGAATGGAGGGACGAATGGAGACGTGTCGTCTTCAGCGATGAGAGTCGCTTCTGCCTTGGTGCCAATGATGGTCGTATGCGTGTTTGGCGCCGTGCAGGTGAGTGCCACAATCAGGACTGCATACGACCGAGGCACATAGGGCCAACACCCGGCATCATGATCCTGCCTCGGGCATGGATGTGTGTGATGTCCTTAGGTTAGTTAGGTTTAAGTAGTTCTAAGTTCTAGGGGACTGATGACCTCAGCAGTTAAGTCCCATAGTGCTCAGAGCCATTTGAACCATTTTTGAACCCGGCATCATGGTGTGGGGAGCGATCTCCTACACTGGCCGTACACCTCTGGTGATCGTCGAGGGGACACTAAATAGTGCACGGTACATCCAAGCCGTCATCGAAACCATCGTTCTACCATTCCTAGACCGGCAAGGGAACTTGCTGTTCCATCAGGACAATGCACGTCCGCATGTATCCCGTGCCACCCAACGTGCTCTAGAAGGTGTAAGTCAACTACCCTGGCCAGCAAGATCTCCGGATCTGTCCCCCATTGAGCATGTTTGGGACTGGATGAAGCGTCGTCTCACGCGGTCTGCACGTCCAGCACGAACGCTGGTCCAAGTGAGGCGCCAGTTGGAAATGGCATGGCAAGCCGTTCCACAGGACTACATCCAGCATCTCTACGATCGTCTCCATGGGATAATAGCAGCCTGCATTGCTACGAAAGGTGGATATACACTGTACTAGTGCCGACATTGTGCATGCTCTGTTGCCTGTGTCTATGTGCCTGTGGTTCTGTCAGTGCGATCATGTGATGTATCTGACCCCAGGAATGTGTCAATAAAGTTTCCCCTTCCTGGGACAATGAATTCACGGTGTTCTTATTTCAATTTCCAGGAGTGTACATGGAACATCGTAGGTAAACTTGACGCTCACAGCCCAATAAATGGGCTGTGGCGGAGCGCTGCATCTATACCGGTCACTCTATGCGGTGATGAAATGTCGAAATTGTAGCTTCGACTTTGTAGGATTCGGTGGTGTAGAAATCACTTGAAACTCATTTGACATAGAATTTAACAAACAAAGGTGTCGGTTTCAATCTAGACAAATCTTGATATCTGACGTTTTCTTTAATAAACTATAAGTCTGAGTAAGGTTACTTGATAGTCGACGTCTGTCACTCGACAACTCCTGTTAATGCGCAGCCTACATCTCCGGTCGTGCGGTAGCGATCTCGCTTCTCACGCCAAGGTTCCCGGGTTCGATTCCCGGCGGGGTCAGGGATTTCCTCTGCCTCGTGATGGCTGGGTGTTGTGTGATGTCCTTAGGTTGGTTAGGTTTAAGTAGTTCTAAGTTCTAGGGGACTGATGACCATAGATGTTAAGTCCCAAAGTTCTCAAACAGCTAAGTTCTCACGTCTCCTTGACAAACCATCTCTGCAGGTTCCGTGCAAGACTGTCATCAATTTGAGTGGCATGGTGTTGAGTGATGATGCGGTCTCGGTTTTGCAGTAAGGTCTCAACTTCGCTCCCACCCCCAAGTACACTACGGTCGCAGAAATTGTTAGTGCTGTTGAACAGGTTGCAGCTCGACTTCCGTCAGAATCATCCGAGGAAATACGTCGTGAAACTTGTCGTGCGTTGACGAAATCCAAGCCGACGAAGTCAAATATCAGCAGTAAAGAGAGGGCGGCCATTCCTGATCTGAGGGAACGCTCTGAAATTGATGCCTTACCGGCTGACAAAGGCAATGCTACAGTTGTTGTCTCCCATAAGGACTACACTGATAAGATGAAGAGACTGCTAAATGAAGATTCCTACCGGAAGATCAGCGTTGACCCTACAATGAAGGTGGAGAACAAGACGAGGGTTCTTCTCAAGGACGCAGATTTACTGGAGGGTGTCGCTAAGAAATTGTTACCCCAAGGTCCGGTACCGCCTAGACTATATGGACTCCCGAAGGTTCACAAAGAGGGGGTACCATTACGCCCCATTGTCAGCAACATCAGGGCACCTACATATTTGTTGGCCAAATACCTGACGGGAATATTAAGTCCTTATGTGGGTAAATGCCCTCATCACATCCGTAATTCCGTGGATTTTGTTAAACGCCTTGATAGCTTCAGGTTGGATGAGTCAGATATCATGGTGAGTTTTGACGTCGTTTCCTTGTTTACGAGGGTACCCCTGCGAGAGTCGCTAGAGTTGATTGGTCAGAGGTTTGACGAGAATACCACTAAACTTTTTAGGCATGTCTTGACTTCCACGTATTTTCTTTTTAATGGAGAATACTACGAACAAACGGAGGGAGTCGCCATGGGTAGCCCGCTTTCACCGGTGTTAGCGAATTTGTACATGGAGAACTTCGAGGAGGAAGCCCTGTCGTCATCCGAATGGAAACCTACTTGCTTTTTCCGTTACGTGGACGACACGTTCGTCATCTGGCCACATGGTATGGATAAACTTCTTGACTTCCTTACACATCTAAACCCCATACACCCCAACATCAAATTCACTATGGAGACTGAAACGGAGGGTAAATTACCTTTCCTTGACGTCTTGGTCAGGAGAAGGGCTGACGGCACCCTAGGTCATGGGGTGTATCGAAAGACAACACACACTGATCTGTATTTGCACGCAGACAGCTGCCACCACCCTTCACAGAGGAATGGGGTACTTAAAACTCTAGTACATAGGGCGCGCACTACCTCTGACACAGAGAGTCTACCCCAGGAATTGGAATATCTGAGAACTGTGTTTCGAAAGAATGGGTACTCAGAGTGGCAGATCCAACGTGCTCTCCGCCCAACCACTGCAGCACAACCTGTTGAGATGGATGAAGTCACGAGGGAGGAGGTAGGCACTGCATTATTCCATACACAGGCGCACTCTCGGGGAAAATCGCCCGCATTCTGAAGAAACACCGGGTCGGAACTGTGTTTTGTCCTCCGAATAAAACTCGTGCACTGGTGGGGAGCGCCAAAGATGACCTCGGTTTGAGGAATGCCGGCGTGTACCAGATTCCGTGTCAATGTGGCAAGTCGTATATTGGTCAGACGATGCGTGCCGTCGAGGATCGATGCCGTGAACACCAGAGGCACATCGACTGATGTATCCGAGCAAGTCGGCGGTCGCTGAACATTGTTTATCGGAAAATCACGCTATGGAGTATGACCGCACGAGGATTCTGGTACAGACGTCGAGATACTGGGACAGCGTTGTTAGAGAGGCCATCGAAATTCGCACCAATGACGACCTCATAAACCGTGACTGTGGCTATAATCTTAGCAAGGCTTGGGAACCAGCGATTGGGTTAATCAAGAGTAAATCGAGCAAACGCATAGTTGTGACGACCACGGCGGACAGAGCCATCACACCGACGTCATCTCAGACGCCGTCGCAATCTGTTCCACCGCGCTACCGTGGCGCGGGGCGCGGACGGCGGATGGAGCGCGCCTCGGGCGGAGGGTATTTAAATCAGCCGCCGCCGCGACCGAACCCACGTTCACAGGAGCTCAGTCCCTCAGTTCACCTGATGATGGCGACATGTTTGATCGCCGAAATATTGTGCCCGTTGGACACTATAGACCGGCAGTACACCCGTGGATATTTTGATTATCAAATACGCCGGGAGAAACTCAAGAATCACTTCATACAAGTGGTTCTCCTATCTCCAAAGGTCTCTTTAATTTTCCTGTAGGCAGTATCTATCTTACCCCTAGTGAGATAAGCCTCTACACCCTTACATTTGTCCTCTAGCCATCCCTGCTTAGCCATTTTGCACTTCCTGTCGATCTCATTTTTGAGACGTCTGTATTCCTTTTTGCCTGCTTCATTTACTGCATTTTTATATTTTCTCCTTTCATCAGTTAAATTCAATATTTCTTCTGTCACCCAAGGATTTCTACTAGCCCTCGTCTTTTTACCTACTTGATCCTCTGCTGCCTTCACTACTTCATCCCTCAAAGCTACCCATTCTTCTTCTACTGTATTTCTTTCCCCCATTCCTGTCAATTGCTACCTTATGCTCTCCCTGAAACTCTGTACAACCTCTGGTTCTTTCAGCTTATCCAGGTCCCATCTCCTTAAATTCCCACCTTTTTGCAGTTTCTTCAGTTTTAACCTACAGGTCATAACAAATATATTGTGGTCAGAGTCCACATCTGCCCCTGGAAATGTCTTACAATTTAAAACCTGGTTCCTAAATCTCTGTCTTACCATTATATAATCTATCTGATACCTTTTAGTATCTCCATGGTTCTTCCAAGTATACAGCCTTCTTTTATGATTCTTGAACCAAGTGTTACCTATGATTAAGTTGTGCTCTGTGCAAAATTCTACCAGGCGGCTTCCTCTTTCATTTCTTTGCCCCAGTCCATATTCACCTACTACGTTTCCTTCTCTCCCCTTCCCTACTACCGAATTCCAGTCACCCATGACTATAAAATTTTCATCTCCCTTCACTATCTGAATAATTTTTTTTATTTGATCATACATTTCTTCAATTGCTTCGTTATCTGCAGAGCTAGTTGCCATATAAACTTGTACTACTGTAGCAGGTGTGGGCTTCGAATCTATCTTGGCCACAATAATGCGTTCACTATGCTGTTTGTAGTAGCTTACCCGCATTCCTATTTTCCTATTCATTATTAAAGCTACTCCTGCATTACCCCTATTTGATTTTGTGTTTATAACCCTGTAGTCACCTGACCAGAAGTCTTGTTCCTCCTGCCACCGAACTTCACTAATTCCCACTATATCTAACTTTAACCTATCCATTTCCCTTTTTAAATTTTCTAACCTACCTGCCCGATTAAGGGATCTGACATTCCACGCTCCGATCCGTAGAACGCCAGTTTTCTTTCTCCTGTTAATGACATCCTCTCTAGTAGTCCCCGCCCGGAGATCCGAATGGGGGACTATTTTACCTCCGGAATATTTTACCCAAGAGGACGTCATCATCATTTAATCATACAGTAAAGCTGCATGCCCTCGGGAAAAATTACGGCCGTAGTTTCCCCTTGCTTTCAGCCGTTCGCAGTACCAGCACAGCAAGGCCGTTTTGGTTAGTGTTACAAGGCCAGATCAGTCAATCATCCAGACTGTTGCCCCTGCAACTATTGAAAAGGCTGCTGCCCCTCTTCAGGAACCACACGTTTGTCTGGCCTCTCAACAAATACCCCTCCGTTGTGGTTGCACCTACGGTATGGCTATCTGTATCGCTGAGGCACGCAAGCCTCCCCACCAACGGCAAGGTCCATGGTTCATGGGGGGAGGCTTTTGTTTATATTTAGGAATAAAAGAGCCTTGCAGTTGAGTTTCGGACTTACAAACCGCTACACGAGACGTTTATGCGCAACTCACTATGCTACGACATTATCATGCTTACAATTGATACATTTATGAGTCATATTCCAATAGCAGCGATGAATTGCAGCAAAAAAATTTGGCTTCAAGTAATGTAGCGAAGGTTATCTAATGGAAGCCGATCTCACTGCTTATAACTGTGTATCACTGAATCACGTCTTGCGCTGGAACGTCGTGTAGTGTTTGGTTAGTGCTGGGTATAAACGCGTGTATATCGTTAGCACCGATGTGTTTGTTGTTTTACGGTTATCAAGTGTGATGGAATTAAAGGGCCAGAGCCGGGATTCCAGATCCAAACACAACAAGAAAGGAAGCCGGCCATGATGAACTGACCAATTGTCGTGGCAGTTTGGCAACGGCGAACGGTTCGGGTGTGATGTTGAACGCTATGATTTGAGGAAACCAGCTCCACCCCGTAAAGCAAGTAATTTTATTCAGACTATAGCAAATACTTTCTCACCAGTGTAATTAATATTGTCACATCAATACTCCAGCGTGGATCGATCCCATGACCACAGATTCAATTTGCACCCTTATTTTTTGCTGCCGATCAACGTCTCTGGTAACTTGAAATTTCTGTGGTTTGAAGCGACCAAACAACTATTATAGTGTAGCTCAGTCAGCACACTCTAAAGATGGGTGGAAGTTTATGCGGTTGCACTCCATAACGACTTCATTTACCAACACGACAGGGCAGCGCCACACTGGCATCTGGAAGTATGGGAACTTCAAAATCAAAGTATTAGTGAACGATGAACCGGAATCGTCTGCGTTGTTCCAAAACAGCAAGTATTCCCTTTTAAGGTGTCACTAATATTTTGTCCGGTGAACTTACTTTCTTGTCATTTCGTGTGGCCACACGTGCTGCAGAACGAAGAGTACTGTACAAGCAATAATAGCTGTGCGCCATATGTTGTCTAAACAGTGGGTAGTGTCTCTCCTTTCGCGATGCGCTAAACTTCTATTTTTAGCATGGCCCGAGCGTTCCTGAAATGCTTTCGATCTGACGACACTTTGACGTGCCCCAGTCCTGTAAACAATACAGCGATAATTCTGCAGACTGAGTAATCATGTGAGTAAAAAAATGTTCCGTTTTACATTAAGAGTTCTGTATTTGATAGTCTGTATAGAGGTAAATGCTCAGAGGCAGAAATTTCTAAGCAACCTTATGTGTGGATTGACAACTTGGTATATGTGTAGGAAAAGATAGAACTGTTGTAGCATAGAATTAGCTTGGAGTGGATGGAGTAGGATGACCGGGGGGGGAGGGGGGGGGGGGCGGCGTGAGCAGGAGCAAAACCGACTCAAAGGAAGGCCTCGGCGCTTCTTTGTGACGTCACGTCAGCTAGGCACGGTGAACGCCAGGGAGTGCTTATCACTATGAATCTCTTATTTTTGGGCAAAATGTTTGGTATTGTTTTGGGTTCTGCAATTTTAGTTAGATGAAAGATTTTCTTACTATCGTAAAGCTACAAATGAAGATCATAGTTCTGTATTACTGACTCCTGTCGAAACAAACGTAGATCAACGTGAGAAGATGCTTTGCCCCTTTGCAAGCTTCGGAAGTTTTACATTCAAGTAACTATATTTACTTAATCCATTTTGTTATCAAAACTTAACCCAACCCCCTTACAATGAATTCGTTTCTTTTATTTATTTATTTATTTTCGTTCGACATCGTCACTGGAAATGTGAACTAATTTACATGTGTATATGTCCAACTGTTGCCAGTCATTAGATTACAATCATTTTCAACGAAACGAATTCTAAACAGGAACCAAAACAGCTTCATACATCGAAAATACTGCTGAGCTTAATCTTTTTTAAACACGCTCATTAGAAAAGATAAATATTCCCCTCTTACAACTGAAAGGGGAAAGTTTATAGGATAAAAAAATTTTATTTGATAAAACAAGTATCTCTCTCTTGCCTCTTCTTCTGGCCTCCACCTCCTCCCTCAACGTGTACAATCGCAACTCATTAACATTCAGTGCTCCTCACCCCATAGTCAACCAAGATGCCTGAAGAGGAGCACCAATATGTTCACAGTTTCTTGTAAAAGCAACCCAGTACAAAAGTAACTTCCTCAGATTTACAAATAAGGTAAAGGAGCATGAAGTCTGTTGGTGCTGGACCAAGAAGTTGTTTTTGTATGTAAATCCTTAAAACAGGTGGAAATTTAGGCCAGGAGTACACTATTTGTTAAGAAGTGTAATGCACAATTAACTGATTGCAGAAATCTCTCAGAACAATGTGTGCTGGTTAACTACCGCCAATAGTTTCACATTTTCCTGTGTCAAGGAGACACCACCATTATGAGTATAATAAAAATAGTCCTAGGTGCTAACACTTCATACACATTTAAATTTTTTACATACAACTCTTTCACTAATAAGAAAGACTAGCTATGAAACCCACTATGCATGCAACACATTTTCAGATCCCTCAGTGAGTGATAAAAGGACTGTAGAATATACACTGACTGTGCAACAAACTGAATGTCAAGTGACATTCACGTACAGCAGCGTATGCTTTGCTAAGAAGTGTGATGAATTATGGATTTCACTGGTTGCACAAGTCACTCAATACAAAATGTGTTGCTCACTTATCAAATCAAGTGTCATGTTTTCTTGTTAAGAAGAGAAACACACTACCATTATGAATGTAATGGAAAAGAAAACAATCTTATGTGATAACACTTCAGAATGTACGCAATAAAAACTAAATTTTCACATCTTGCAGTGTAATGAAGAAACTTGATAAGCCAACACAATTTTAAGAAATAAAATACATATCTTTGTGTCTTTCTTCCTTCCTTCTGCCGCAATGTGTACAGAGAAAAGAAATTTCATTTCATTAACTTCCAAAGCTCCAAATACCATAGATCAACCAAAGAACCATCAGAAGTGCCCAATTGTGGCCATAGTGTGTTGCAGAAGCAACACAGTGTAGACTAACTTCCTTGTAAAATGTATTAATAATGTATAAACAGCAACAGCTGTGTTGGTGTTGGACTATGAAATTTAAGCATGGCTATATAAGTTTTGACAAGGGATTTAATGAATTACATACTGTACTGCTTGTGTAAGTCACTTGAACAGTATGTGTTGACAACTTATGGTGTAGTACAGCATAAATTTCATTTTCTTGTCAGGGAGGACCATAATCATTACTGTAAAACAGAAGCAGAAATGTGTTTGTCCTAGTACTTCAAATAAATTTCAACTTTTGACCTACCATTCTTTTACCAATATTTAACAATCTGCTATCCATGTATGATATTTTCAGTGTCCTGAGTGGTAAGAGTTTAGAAAAATACTAAAAGCAATTTCCTTTTGTTTTAATAATAATAACACAATTACAATTACATTCATGTATTTCTTAACTTAAAGTCTGTACTTTCCTCTTCTTTTTAGCATTACAACATTCATTAAATTTTTTCACATAATCATTCAGGAGAATATTTGGAGAAACAAGTCACAGCTCACTTAGTACTCTATCTTTACAGTGTTCTTTTCTGCAAGTGAAGTGTGGTAGGAAGAAACCTAATGTGTTTACCCTGTTAGTTGTCAAATTAATTACAAGCTCTCTCTGATTGCTGTGTCTCAGGAATGCTGTCTCCCTGCTACTTTCAATTAGCTTCTGTACTGTTATGTAGTTGTACATGACAGCATTCACCATATCGAAGAGTGGGTACAGCGGGCCTGCCCTGTCCATAGCTGCTATTAAAGTATTATTACAACCACTCCCCTGTCCAAAACCATGACTGAAGCACAAAATTCACACTTAAGTCTCTTTAGAGCAATCCGAGTACAATATCCAGATAAATATGTAAGAAGAGGAAACTGTTTCTTCACCTCTTTTACATCTGTAGGTGATTATTCAATGTGAATTGTGTCACCAACAGTAGATATAGATGATCCAGTAGTGGTTTACAGATCAATTGGAAATGTAGGGAGATTTTGTTCATCAGTATCTGTAAGAGAAACAGCTACATTCCCAAAGACACTGGATTGCAATGGAAGAAGGTGTTGAAGTCTTATCTTACATTCAGTTTCAAAGACTTGTCTCAGTGATACTAAGTATTGTGAACCTGCATATGTTCTGTAATTGCCAAACCTTGCCTCAAGAGCATCTGTCTGTATTTTACCTGGCAAAAAGTACTTGAAGCCAAGTTCATTAATACAGTACTTGGCCATTTCAATTAGACCATGAGTGGTGTTTGATAGTGCCCAGTGGGTGTCTCATGTAAGGCAGTTGTACTTTAACCCCATCTGCTCCCAAACATCTAGCCAGTTCAAAAACTTATTCAGAAACAAGAAATTATCCTCATCTCCTGCCACAGTCAGGGAATGCTTTAGTGAATTTTTCAAACGTTCACCTTTGTATTTTGTTTGTACATTCACCACTGACCACCAGTTTTCAATTAAAGTAATAAAATCTGTAGCACTCTGATATTCATAAAGGTTGTGTTCCTCACCTAAAGTAAGAAGCCCCTGTACAACATATGGATTGAAAACATTTAATGCATATTTTACATTCTGCCTTTCAAAATTTGATGTGCAGAGAGATTTCATACACAAGCCACAGGAGTACTTAATGATTGTTTTACTTTCCAAGGCATGGTGTTTCTGCAGAGTAGAAAATGAAGCAACTTTTAATGTCAAAGTTTTGTCCATGTTTTCAAAATTGGGATATATGAGGACCTGCTGGTCATCTTTCTGGTTGATCCAATTGTTCCAAATGCTTTTCAACAGATGCACACTATCAATGATAAAAAATAATGGTGAACGAGGGTCTGAAGGATGAGGATAAATCACACTCTTTTTTGGTGGTGTTGAGAAATATGCCATAATTTTCTGTTTATGGAATTGTTATCAGTCACAACACAAATCACTTTAAAACCAATACTGTGCAAGGCTGTTATAAAATTTTTGACATATTTAAAAAAGATTACATGCCTGAAGAGTGTTTACAGGAAGAATATGTACAACTTCTTTAAATGAAGACAAAAGGCTCTGGATCATAAAAACATATACAGAGCTAGCTGCAGTGGTACCATTGAATGCAGTCCCTAAAATATTGCCTCCCTTATAGTCCAAGTATGGTTTGATGTGCATCTCATCTATCATTAACGAGACAACATGGTCCTCTGTCTTTAAATAACTCAACTTCTGTTTAACATAAGCAAGAATATTATCTTCCACCTGTTCCTTCTGAGGGCTTGCACCAAACTTTAAACATATCTCCTGAAGTGTATGGGGATGTGGCACAGACATGCAATGCGACTTTCTCATAAACCTATATGCATGTGGGGAAATTGAAAATAATATGGCACAGAAAACAATAAATTCAGGGGAATACCTCAACCTTTCTTGGGCTACAGTCAACAGCGTAATTTGCTCCATTAGAAATTCTATATTTCTCTCTTTTCCTTCTGTAACTTTACTAATGTTTTGCTGCAAATCGCAGATTATATTAATGTTGTCCTGTGTACTTTGAACATTGGCACTTATGGACAGAAGTAGTTCCAAAATATCATTCGCTTGACCAATATCCTGAATCTTTTTCGGGAAAATGTAACTCCCTACACTTTTGAAGGCTGTTTGTTCTTAAAAAACATTTATCTCTAATCATAAGTTATACAAGCGGACACTGGTAAAAATGGCACAAAATTTGAAGTGTCAATAAAAGCAAATAATACACATTCTTTCTTCTTCTTCACCACAGTCCAACATTCACTAAATGTTTCCCGTTACAAACAGTCCGTAAATTCGCTAAATGTTGTGAATCTTCTCCTTTCCTCAAACATTTTATATGTACACAAGGATTCAGATGTTGCAGCAGACACAGCACTGTTGTCCAATCTTATTCTTCTTGCCTCGGGGTCTTCTCGTTTATTCTGTATCACTGTCAGGTATTGAGGACAGTTGGAAAAAATTGATGGCACAGATTGAGCTCTAAGTCGCGGTGTGTAGAGTGGAGCCACTATTTTCTGTCCAGTTTTCTCATCAAAGCATTCTGTATGTCTCAGAACATCCTCTTTTGGAAACTGTAGTTCACATACCTGAAAATAATTTCGAAAATAATGACTGAAGTTGAAGACTAATTCGATTGCGTTAGAGCTCATACACATCGTTCAATTATTTTCAATGGAAATCTTTGCTACAACCTGACTTGTCACAACACAGCTAAGTGTATGATCTTTACTCTGAAAATCAGTCTTTGCCTCCATGCAGATCAAATAAATCGTGCCTTCGAGTAAATAAAAAATAATGTAGACAACGCGATTTCGTCTATTCAAGTGTGAATACTAGTTGCTGAACTGACCGGTCAAAATTCGTTTACTATGTAAGACTGAAAACACAAAACCAGTAGTGGTGCCTGGGTACAATATCGTACAGGTCTTCAAAAGGTATAAATAAAGAATATAGAACTATAAAAACTGATAACTTGGAACACTATCGGATTTACTTACTTTGGAATACTTGGTTGGCGAAAATGCATCCCTGTGAATGGCGGCAATTCCAAAATATGGCCACCAATTATCCCGGCTCACACATTCCGGTTGCACCAATGCAGATGATTCGCTGTCACCATACCATTGGGATCCTGAATACTATCCCACAGATGACTGTTACAAAATCTGAAGGTACCACTCCGCGTAAAAGTGGTGTCATCTGTGAATAGGATGGATGACACACGTCTCAGAATCGTGGTCAGCGAGTGAAGAAACCAATGACAAAACTGTTACGGATGTGGAAAGTCCGTCACTAGTAAGCCCTGCACACGTTGCAAGTGATAAGGGTAGCAACAATTGTCATGGAGAATGTTCCACATGGTCGCCTGGCTTTGCCTGTACTGGCAGGCAACAACTTACCTGGCAATGACACGGCGGTTGCCTTCCACAGTGTTAATCACATATCCCTGGCATCCGAACATTTCAGGCACGTCATTTATGATAACCTGCTTACTGAAACGACCCTGTCTCACAAACGCCGAAACACTGTTGCAAACATTGAATGCTATGACTGTTGTCGTCGGGAATACGTTTCCTGATACAACCTTGCTGCCCGCCACCCATTGCGATTTACCTTTCCGTAAGCAAATACCATGTCGGCAAGCTCTCGATTCGAATACAGAACCATTGTGTAGAATGCTGTATCATGGAAACCGTGAATTTCCGGACATAAATTCATTAGACTTTTTTGTTCCGTATCCTCAATCGATCAATACCTATAGTTGGTAAACGGTGGAAAAAATCATCCTCTATATATATATATATATATATATATATATATATATATATATATATATATATATATATATAATCTTAATCACGCTAGCTGCATTATGATCACAACAGATCCACAGAGTGATCAGATTCACAGAGCTCTTCGTATGACAGACATTAACTTACATCCACTTTGTCCAAAAGAAATGCATCAGATCACATACGTGATACCGTATTCGTGGTCCCACCGTGCGAAATACACTCCTGGAAATGGAAAAAAGAACACATTGACACCGGTGTGTCAGACCCACCATACTTGCTCCGGACACTGCGAGAGGGCTGTACAAGCAATGATCACACGCACGGCACAGCGGACACACCAGGAACCGCGGTGTTGGCCGTCGAATGGCGCTAGCTGCGCAGCATTTGTGCACCGCTGCCGTCAGTGTCAGCCAGTTTGCCGTGGCATACGGAGCTCCATCGCAGTCTTTAACACTGGTAGCATGCCGCGACAGCGTGGACGTGAACCGTATGTGCAGTTGACGGACTTTGAGCGAGGGCGTATAGTGGGCATGCGGGAGGCCGGGTGGACGTACCGCCGAATTGCTCAACACGTGGGGCATGAGGTCTCCACAGTACATCGATGTTGTCGCCAGTGGTCGGCGGAAGGAGCACGTGCCCGTCGACCTGGGACCGGACCGCAGCGACGCACGGATGCACGCCAAGACCGTAGGATCCTACACAGTGCCGTAGGGGACCGCACCGCCACTTCCCAGCAAATTAGGGACACTGTTGCTCCTGGGGTATCGGCGAGGACCATTCGCAACCGTCTCCATGAAGCTGGGCTACGGTCCCGCACACCGTTAGGCCGTCTTCCGCTCACGCCCAAACATCGTGCAGACGTGTCGTCTTCAGCGATGAGAGTCGCTTCTGCCTTGGTGCCAATGATGGTCGTATGCGTGTTTGGCGCCGTGCAGGTGAGCACCACAATCAGGACTGCATACGACCGAGGCACACAGGGCCAACACCCGGCATAATGGTGTGGGGAGCGATCTTCTACACTGGCCGTACACCTCTGGTGATCGTCGAGGGGACACTGAATAGTGCACGGTACATCCAAACCGTCATCGAACCCATCGTTCTACCATTCCTAGACCGGCAAGGGAACTTGCTGTTCCAACAGGACAATGCACGTCCGCATGTATCCCGTGCCACCCAACGTGCTCTAGAAGGTGTAAGTCAACTACCCTGGCCAGCAAGACCTCCGGATCTGTCCCCCATTGAGCATGTTTGGGACTGGATGAAGCGTCGTCTCACGCGGCCTGCAGGTCCAGCACGAACGCTGGTCCAACTGAGGCGCCAGGTGGAAATGGCATGGCAAGCCGTTCCACTGGACTACATCCAGCATCTCTACGATCGTCTCCATGGGAGAATAGCAGCCTGCATTGCTGCGAAAGGTGGATATACACTGTACTAGTGCCGACATTGTGCATGCTCTGTTGCCTGTGTCTATGTGCCTGTGGTTCTGTCAGTGTGATCATGTGATGTATCTGACCCCAGGAATGTGTCAATAAAGTTTTCCCTTCCTGGGACAATGAATTCACCAAAAGTTCAATAATACTTCTGCCAGCTGATACCTGGTGGTTATGACTACCTTGGAGTTAGTAATGTAAGACATCTGTAGAATGCCCTCAGAAATCACATGTAAAACATATCCAATTTCTTGCCTAAACTCCGGTATGGGTGTTAATCGAGTACTGTGCGACAGTTCGCTGACTCCTGGGACGGGATCTTTAAGTGGTACCCAACCCTCCTCACTCTCATTTCCGTCGGTTGTTTACATTATCGGAAGTTGACCGCTGGGGCGCAGACTGCGGCTACACGCCAAGATGTTACAGCCCATAGCCCGTTTATCCGACCTGTAAGCTGCGTATCATAGCATGCAGCTATCGACAGTGCCTTTTAATGTTTCTGTGACTCGCGGTCGGTAGCGGTTGCCACGTAAACCCGGAGGTATTATCCCTCAAGATATATGAGTGCGAGCTTGGCTCTCTTGTCTGAGCGCTAGGCAGAACGTGATGTTAAAAGGTTTACTTAATCAGTAAAACGGCAAATATTTGGTGGTGTGTGTGCGTGTGTGCCACGGAATAGCGCAAACGATTAATTTCAATGCATAATTCAAGCCTGTTCCGCTGTTTTATGTTCGTATAAATCTTCCGTGAGCCACTCACTCAGCCATGTGCCAGCCAGAGTGGCCGTTCGGTTCTAGGCGCTTCAGTCTGGAACCGCGCGACCGCTACGGTCGCAGGTTCGAATCCTGCCCCGGGCATGGATGTGAGTGATGTTCTTAGGTTAGTTCGGTTTAAGTAGTTCAAAGTTCTCAGAAGATAAGTTCCATAGTGCTCAGAGCCATTTGAACCATCAGCCATGTGTTTCAACGGTGAACTGTGACATAATAATTGATTGTGAAAATAATGTACTGTGTGTTACACGCTGACCGCGAACATATCATTGCGGTATTCAGAAACGAATTAAGTGATTGTCGCAACAGGAAGAACTTTGTCAGAAGATATCAGTCGGAAAAAGAAGGAAGATTGGATTTAACGTCCCATCGACATTGAAGTCATTACAGACGGAGCACAAGCTCGTATAATGTCAAGCAAGTGGAAGGAAGTCGGCAGTGACCATTCAAAGGGACCTCGGCCGTACCTCACCTGCACTCCCCATCTCCTTATGATCCAACACAAAGCCCACAATAGACTCCACCTCCTGAAACTCCTGTTCAGCCAGACATGCGAACTGCATCCTTCCACCGTTCTTAACACCTATAAATCATTGATCTACCAGTGTTGCTTGGATTCCTGCTCCTCTCAGATTCTATAAAGCCCACCAAATCCTAGAACGCCATACACTCTGCCTCGCCTTCCATGTCTGCCTTCTGTCCCCCGCACAGATCCTCTATAACCTCATCTTCTATAAAGCCCACCAAATCCTAGAACGCTGTGCACTCTGCCTCACCTTCCATGTCTGCCTTCTGTCCCCCACACAGATCCGCTATAACCTCATCTCCTTCCCACATCTTCTTCTTTTCCTCAATCACATCCACACCCTGTACATCGTCCGCCGACTCGAACGCCCCTCACCTCCTGATATCATGTTTCGTCTCTACCACCAGCCTATTGCCACAGCTTTATAATTGTCTCTCATCCTCTCTCCGTCTCCACACTCGCTATCTCCTTTCCTAATGTGGGTTCCAAAACCTACCCTTCCTGGATTATGAGCTTTGCCCTGATCTCTACCCTTCCTACCAACTCTAACCGCATCTTCAGCTACTCCTCAGGGCTCCCTCTCCCCTCCTCTTCCCTTCTCATGAGTGGTTTTCCTCCCTCCTACACCACCCTCCCTTTCACATGCACACTCTTGACTTTCCTTCCCTCTTCATCTCCCGCCCCACCCATCTACTGCCTCTTGGTGTGCCCCATGATCCCCTCTTTTTTCTTTTCCTCTCACCCTCTCCACCACCCTCCCTCCCATTTCACCTTCCTCTTTTTCCGTCCACTTGGGTTTCCTCTCCCTCAGCAGGTTCCTCCCGGCAGTTTTTATTTTTCGTGTGTTCTCCATCACTTACAGTGGTTTTTTAAGTGTCTCTCGTTCTTTGTGTTTTTATACTGTGGCCGACTTTTAACTTGTGCCTGTGACTCCTGAGTATTATAAGTGCCCCACGACTCGCCAACTGTGTTCTTTTAACTTTATGTCAACTTTTATTTTTAATTGTCCCCCCAATGAACTTCTCTGTGTCAGTGTACGTCCCTGTGTCAGTGTATATTTTAACTCCTATTTTCTTCACATAATATGTTTTTATGTTCATCTTATTCCGCCTTTTTTATGTATAGTTTCCTCGTTTTATTTCCTTGTAATGCCACTCGGCTGTAGAGTGGCGGATAGTGCCACAGCCAGCCTTCCCCTGCCCGTGTGGGGCAGGGAAATGAAATCACAATAAAGAAAGAAAAACGGATGAATTCGTCAGATGCTAGCAACTAAGCTTTGCTTGAGACACCGTTTCTGTTCATGGTATGCTTGGGCGCCCTGTAATGCAACTGCATCCATTACCTAAATGGGTGAAATGAAATGCTTGTACCTAATTTCTCCGAAGGCTAATTATTCGGAAAGGGGGTGGATTACAGTGACCACAGCAGGAGTGCAACAAAAGAATCCTCTAGATTATAAGCTTCATTAATTTTGAAGCATACTGCTAGACCAAAAGGACTCTGTTACCTGATATCATATTTTCCTTTGTAGATAGGTGCAAAGTTGTTATTGGGGAGCAGAAAAGTTTGGTATTGGCGGACCGTGACACGATTTACAATGCAACGGAATAATGTGCATTACACAAAGAAAAACAGTAATCAGACTACGTGAAAAGAAATTTAGGCTTCAAGGTTCGACTTATGAAAAATCAAAACGTGCAAGCAAGGGCGCTGGGCTGGCGCGCGGACAAGATGTCAACAAACTAATCGTTCCCCAATGTTATTAAAAACTGAAACATGTAAACGGGCTTTACATATTATTAGTAAAGGACAGTGGTACATTTTCTAACACACAAAAATTTTTTGGAATCAATGACAGTTTTTAGCCAATACTAGTACACTCCCTCCCTTCAATTGCAAGGCAAATTTTTGTTTGCATAACTACTTTTGCACTTCTGGTGCAGAATATACTTGAATTATCAAGTCAGTCTTTCGGGATCTTCCTGGTGTTAAGACTGTGATATGGTATTTCTTTTCGCCTACGTCGCCATTGTTAAATTTGAGTAATCAGTATTGCAGTTTCCTACTTGATTCACGCTCGCAAGTACGCTCGAGTGCAATTCTTCTGTGGTTACTCTGAACGGAGTTTCTCTCTGTGAGTTCCAGTTGTTAAAGGAACTATGGGACAGATTAGGTTCTCCACCATAACCTACTGCACCTTAATGCAACGAGTGACTGTGCCGCGTTCGCCATGTGTGCGAATCGTACGAACCCGACTACCTGTTTTGACTGTTTCTGTGTTGCGTGCAACAGATGGGAAAATAGACAAGAATTTGCCTTTGTGAATGGAATAAACGCCACCCACAAGCTAATTCTGGGAAACAAGTCACTCCATTGTGATCTGAGTTTGGCCTACTTGAAATTTTGACTAGTTAGCCCTGTAACTGTTACACTACGAAGAAATTTTAAAAACCTCCAACATTTAGTTTTTATTTTAGAACACAATCCTTTTTCTTCATTGCAGTACCTCAGAACATGATTTTTGGACTTAATTTAAAGTCGCAGCAACCCTAACCATTCTGTTATCGTGCACATATCAAACGACCACAATTCCTTACGTATCTTCAGCATTTAGATGTTTCAGGAGCACAACAGCTTTAGCATTTTCTAAAAAAAATTCACAGCTTTGAATATTGCCTTCCGCCCTTTAGAACGTAGCGTTCGGAAACTTTATACTTTTTAGACATGACTTCCATTTCTTTTGGTATTAAGCGATCATCTCATCTCCGAGAGTGAGGTCGTTAAAAAGTCATGGCGTTTCAACCGTAGATAAAAGTTTCAAATATTGGCAATTACATACACTTTCATCGTCAGTCAGGCAGGAGAGGTGACTCTGGTCACTGAACTGAGCAACGGTATTCTGTGGTGGGTTCCAAACCTCATTACAGCTTATCCCGATGAAATGTATTTTTACACTTCAAGGTCAAAGTTGACAAAGTCGACGTCATTCGCGGCTATTATGTTACATAAGACGCAATTTTTAGCCTGCCACTTCCACTCAGTCCATGACTATCAACACGTTATTACACAATGCGTGTCCACTCGTTATGTCATCAACGTAATAAGTATACGTACTGTAGTGTAACGACGTAAGTTTTGTACAAATGATTTTCTTTTGACATATGTCCATGTGCAGACTTCGTCACAAACGTCACTTACAAAACACTTCAGAAATATTTAAACTCTTTTTACAAGTGGTCGCTTAATGGTTCTTGAACGAAACTGTAATTAAAACATCATCATTTGAGTCGTATGCGCAGAATTACGTCATTCAGTCCAATTGGTTTGCGCAAACTTTTTTCAATTTAGATGTCATTTGATTTTTCTCAGACATTATATTAACGTAAGAATCTGCTTTAATAAATATTAAAACCACATTGAATTAACTTTTAAGACTCAAACTCGCAATGAACGTTGTCAAAATTAATAATCTTGTCAAATAAATCAATAATTCTTCATACATAAATTCTCGGAACATGTATTTAAACCTTTGTAGTATACACTAGTTTATTATCTTCCTATATACTACATATAGACGTGAACCTGAGCCTTGACAAGATAGGACTGAACATTTACAACATGATTAAACTTTCTATGACGTCATTGTTGTAGAAACATTACAAATTCTTATTTTTTCAGGTTTTAGAAGCACGACGCAACAACTCGGTTTCAGGATCTTCTGTTGCTGTTTGGCTGTCGACCCGCGACGCATAGTGGCCAGCAATTTTCTCTCTGGTCCGGCAGCGAAGATGCTGTCTCCTTTCGTTGCGCCGCCCTCTCCTTACATGAAACATAAAAATAAATACAAAACTTTAGATAATTCACAACAATTATAAATATTACAAAATACCTAAACAAAACACTAAATTAAACTTACATTCACCTGCAATCTGGGCTGACACTGGTGGATGGGTGACGCTTCAATTTCACGTCCCACTACATACCCCACCCACAAGCTCAGTTTGTCAGGTTTTAACCGAAAATAAAACTTCTTCTTTATACAATATTTAACCGTTAATATTATACATTTTTCTCACATTTTTCGTAATCTAATGTCCTTTCTCTTAGATAGATTCAATCCTTTTATGACGATATTGTTGTGACTATTTGTCATTTACTTTTAATTGTGCTATTATGGTAACTCATAACCGAATATATGGAGATTAGTCCTTTTCATTTAATAGTTGCTAGTAAATATTAATTTATTACGTTCTTTAACGTTGTTACATTAGGACAGAGCGTTCAAATTGTGATAGGTTAGTTCCAGTTTTATTCATTTACTAGGGTTATTTTTTCCAAAATATTTATAACTAATACGTTTCTTACAATAACTAATAGTACTATTTACTTTACGTTGTTTTTTTTCCATAATGCTTTATTTACGTCTGAGGTCAAGAAGAAATCAAGCAAAACTTTCTTTAGAATCTCGGCACGGCTTTCTTTACCTTCGGACACTTTGTTGGGTAATGGCAATTTATTTAGCAGAAACAAGCGAGAGAGCCCCGTTTGGTGTGTTCGATATTAACACTATTACAAATCTATATTAAAGGCACTCTGCTATGTTCTCGTGAGCCATATAGCTCTAGACGCCCATGGTCCCTAAAATCATTAACTGTCCCCTTTGGTTCCTACTATCCGAGTAAATATAAAATATACAAAATTCCTTCTGACCTTATAACAAAAATTTCTTCCATATAAATCCCCTTTTACTCATTTTTCCCTTTTTGAAGTACCGGTAGATTATTGTAGAACACTTGTTTAAACTTTCTGTCATTTTTTTAAAAATAACACGTAACTATCACGAAAAACTTCACATTAATAAACTATGAACGCTCGTCCATATGTAACATATACTAAATATGAACTTATTTAGGAATGAAGGGCTTAATTTGATCGACACTATATAATCCTTTAATTACACCTGATGAAGGTTCCATAAGAAGTAACGCTTTGGGATGCACAATCTTATGAGCAACATATGGACCTTCAAAGATAAAGAAGAATTTTCTATGTTCCTTATTGGTCTTCGAACTTTTAGGATGAGATCGTACTAATACAAGGTCTCCTTTCCTCGTTCGGATAGACAATTCGTAGAATAACATTTTTCTTTCCTTTATATAATACGGTAACCTACTAATTAGGACTCGTATTAAATGACTTTCAATAATTGGTTCTTCAATTAATTTAGCACGGTTTAAATGCCATTCTAAATGATTCCCATAGCCTTCCCACCGTTTAGAATATGGGGGAGGGTCTAACAAATCTAAAGTTTTGTTGTTTTCCTCTTGACCAATAATTTTGTTTAAACTGCTTAAAAAAATCATCCCAATCTCTAAATTCAGTTCTATGCAGTACTGCCCATTCCGTAGCTTCTGCTTCTAAATGTCCTATTACAAATTGAATCCGTTTTTCATTACTCCATTTAGGAGATAAAGAAGTTTCAAAAGCTTTTATAAAGATTGTAGGATGAAGTTTGCCTCCTGGTTTGAATACAGGAAATCGACTTGCTGCATTTGAATTTGTCGTTATATCATCCCAACATTCCGCGAACGACATAGTTGGATTTTGCTTAGATTGCAGAGACGGAGTTGCGTCGGATTTACTTGCCGTGATTTCTTTATTTGTATTGTTGTCGTCCGAGCTAGCAAACACGATGCGACTGTTATCTCTAATTACGTTATTACTTCTACTACTTGAAATGTTTTCATTATTATCTAATTCCGATAACCGTTTGGTAATTTTCGGTATTCGCATTTCTGTATTGGATACACGGTTAGCTAATATCGATTCTTCACTGTGTTCACGATGTGAACGCTCTGTACCTTCGTCAATGTTATTATCTTTGGAAGTCTCAAGGTTACTGCATATTTCGGTAATTAAAAATTTCATGTTTTCTATTTCAGTATGATCTTTTTCTACTCGGTGAGTTAATATCTCTAATTCTACATTAGCTATTGTAGAAATCTCTACAGAAACCTCTTTAATAGAGTCTAATAACTGTCTACGAACGGTTTCTGTTTGCATAGAAAATTCATCTCGTAACTTATCGTTATTTTTCTCTATTTCCTTTACAACTAAGACATTGACATTATCTAGTCTCTTGGTTAAGTCAGTAATGTCATTTCGCATGCGAGCTTTTACCTCACGCGATTCCTGGATATGTTCTTCTAACCTTTTTCAATTATCACCGATCTTATTCCTAAGTCCTACTAGTTTTTCCTTCATTTCAACTTTAGAAGCCTCTATTTTATCACTTAATTCTCGACTGGTTTCATTAAGATGTTCCTGTAAGCTGTCTGTAGATTTTGTTTGCTCCCCTTTAAGTTCCTCTTTTAATCTAGCCGTAGATTCTTCGTTAGATTTTTTTAATTCCTCTTTTAATCTAGCAGTAGGTCCTTCGTTAGACTGTTTTAATTCCTGTTTTAGTTCCTCTTTTAATCTAGCAGTAGATTCTTCGTTAGATTGTTTTAATACAGCTAAAAAATCCCCGTTAGATTGTTTTAATTTAGCGATCGCCCTAAAAAGGGATCTCATGCTCCTATCGGACACAGATTGCTCTTCGTCTGACATTTCACTTCCCGACATTATTGTAAAATATTAACTAGTTACACACGCAGACTTGTAATCAACAATCCTATTAAAAGCACACTCCCTTTGTACAACACTCCTCTTCGAAATTAAAACAGACTCACCGGACACTAATATTGCAGTTTGTAGTTCTCGGTGATCAGTGTGCTGCTATGGGCTGCAGAAGTAACAGCCGTCGATACAGCCGCTGACATGCTGCAATCCCGCTTCCGCAACCGGCAGGACCCTCAGTCGATCACCGGAGACGTCACTGGCTGCAACCACACCCGGTTGAAACATAAAAATAAATACAAAACTTTAGATAATTCGCAACAATTATAAATATTACAAAATACCTAAACAAAACACTAAATTAAACTTACATTCACCTGCAAACTGGGCTGACACTGGTGGATGGGTGACGCTTCAATTTCACGTCCCACTACAGTACCTGCCAAGTATTGAGAAGGTCGAAGGAATGCTGCGTAAGTTCGTTTAACTACATGGGTTTTAGCTATTTTGCTCACATTAAGTTTGTAGCAAATTTAACATGCTACCAGCAGACACATCGCTCACGCACAATTTCTAGTTAAACCAGGTGCTGTTGTTGTAAACAGGAAACTTTTCACCATCCTTTATACGTCCTCTTTGAAAGACTCACCTTTCATACAGTTGGAAACAAAATTTAAATTTTTCCACACAACAAAAAGCAGCAGTTATAACGCCCTTAATCACCGTAGTAATCACAAAAAGTCAGAATCTGGTGTAAGAGAAAGAAACAACGTGGTGCGAAGACGTTAAGACACTTCTTGTTTGTCCATATTGTTGGCAGTTTACATTTTAAAAAATCACTTTGTGAATACCCTTAAATATATTTGCAGAATAATAATAAAAATCTTTATTAATTATAGAGAAAAGCAAGTGATTAGGTTTATCCATTGGCTGTCATAGTCCCAGCTTGTGATGCAACACTCTGACATAAATCACAATTTTAAAAGCATTCAGCGGAGGATAATATGACGTATAGCAGGTATTATACTACTACACATGAAGAGCGTCCGGTTGAAGTCTCATCTAACAAAGATTATTGTTTGGAGCTCCGAGGGGGCAAGAAAGATTGGTTCCATAGACGAAGGCACCGTTACGATCGCAGGTTCGAATCCTGTCTCGGGCATGGATGTGTGTGATGTCCTTAGGTTAATTAGGTTTACGTAGTTCTAAGTTCTAGTGGACTGGTGACTTCAGATGTTAAGTCCAATAGTGCTCAGAGCCAGACAAGGAAATCAGTTGCGCCCTTTCCACGCGGCATTTTAAGTGCCATTTCCTCAGTTAACCTATAAATTAGCGACTTTTACGATTGTTGGTGAAAAGTAATGAAACAATGAACGAAAATCTTTTTGCAAATTATTTATTGATTCTTGGACGTTTTCAGATTTAAAAAAAAAAGAAATTCTGTCGTCGTTAACCTCGTCCCCGCCCCCCCCCCCCCCCCCCCCCCCCCCCGCATCCGAGGGGTATCTCTGTCCACAATGAGGCGTGTTCTTGAAGGAAATCCTGCAGTCTTCAAACCTTATGTGAGATTAAAAATAATAATAATAATAATTCCACTAATGTATAAGATGCTCCGCCCGGAGTAAAACCACAGTATTTAAAGTTTGACGAAATTATAAAATGGCGGACGTTTGAAACAAAGATGTAGTTTTCTCGTCTACTTTTGGTCGCGCTTTTTGCTGCAACTAATGAATAAATAAAAATAAAGAAATTAGCCTGTTACTTCTTGCTCACATGCCCGAGGAGTAAACAGCCAAATTTCAGAAAGATACCGTGCCCGCAATCCATTCACTCAGCTTGTATGTTATCTGTACGTGCTATTACTCCGTGCGCAATATCCTATAGATTAAGAAAATTGTTTAATTTTTGCTCTCAGATAAGATTTGCAGACTGCAGGATTGCCGTTATGGACACGTCTCATTTTGGACAGAGCAACTGTAACTTCTCGGACGGAGGTCTGGATGATGATTGAATTTCTTTAAAAAAGTATAAAATTTGGTCCAAGAATCTAAGATTTCCATTGATTGCTTCATAAATTTTTACATAATAATCGTAAAAATCGCTTATATTACAGGCTGACAAAGGAAAATGGACCCTTAATTGATCAAGAAAAACAACAGAAAACCTAAATCTGGATGACCAAACGAGGATTTGAACAGCAGTTCCTACGAATGTGGGTCTCATGACCATACCTTTTTACCACCTCGTTTGGTTTATAGAAATCCATCCCACGAGCAACATTTATTGCAACTGCAGTTCTAGACTCAAGACAGGAATGGCTCAAGTATTATGAGATTATTTACACCTTAAAAATGTAAAAATTATTTTCTCTTTAATAACGTAACAGTCAACGCATTTAGCAGGTATGGTATTGATACTACAGTCTCCAGTACAGATTTTTCTATGGAATTCAAAGTTTTTAGAACGCAAATACTAAGTCTTATGTGCGTGCCCTTTTGGATGTGAAACGAGCTCTCTCTCTCTCTCTCTCTCTCTCTCTCTCTCTCTCTCTCTCTCTCTCTCTGTTTATCTATTGATCAATCTCTGTATACGTGCCTGTGTGTGTGTGTGTGTGTGTGTGTGTGTGTGTGTGTGTGTGTGTGTGTGTGTGCAATCCAGAAAAGTGGGAAATCAACAGATAGACGTAATAATACGAATGCTATTATGTTTTGCTACCTTTACTTGAATTTACACTATACAACATTAATGCATATAAACGCTTGTCTTTATCACCTTTAGACACTGTTTGTTACATGTGAACAGTTTCACATTACGGAGAAGATTATGAGTGCTTACAGTAACAGATCAACTAAGGGTAACACGGACCCACAAGAGGAGCGCGGTAACTTTGCTTCAGCCAATACGCAGGCAACTGAGATTTCCCCAGGAAGCCTCGAAAACCTGCTTATACTAGAGGTACGTGACCGCCAAAAAGCAACTTCGTACCAGTAGCAGCAATAATGAAGTATACAAATTACTCTCCCATGCTACAAGCATAAAATGAAGTTGCGCTAACTTTATCAGGACCTGTCACTGTTGAATTAGTACTGGCCTTTCACAGTGACAAGGCAACGGGCGTAATGTGGTGCAATAAAATTTAAGCAAATCATTCGAGGCAGGCACGGAGCCTGGCAGTCAAGTGGTGAGCGTAAATTCGTGTACATGAGAAAATAAAAAGGAACGAGCGAGTCATTAATGGAAGACAGGTCTCCAAATGGAATTTCTCGGAGCCGGATTCTGGAAGAAAGCACATCCCATTAAGGAAACGATGTCGTCTTATTGTTCTTGCAACCTCCTGCAATGTAGTCGTCTGCCTATAGCTTTGCAGGTATTCGAAAGCAAAAAATTAAACATCTGTTAGTTTCCTTCGAAAAAATATTCTGCATTCGGCTTTATTATTCAAGACAAAAATCCAGTTAGGAATCTTACTTCTTGAAATCCAGGTTCTTTCATAGTCTGAGAGTAAAATTTGAGCAATGTTCTTATAGTTGTTCCCCTTTCGAGGTCTTAAGTCTCCCACACTTTGCATCACTAAATGGCTACCTTTACTGGAATTAGTGGTGTCACACTTGCATCATTTCCTTATACAAATATCAAGAGAAAAAATTAATTTACAAACATGAATGATGGTGCTTTTAACATTTCATTGAGCTCTCTGTCTTCAGTCATTTACATATTGTTCCAATGATCATTACAGCTGCTTTACAAAATACGCAGACAATTTACTAAACCCAATATCAGTATTCATACATTCAATGTCTCGTAACCCCGAAGTCTACAGAAGACACGGAAACTCCGTATCAGTTAAGTACACTAACGGACGACATCGGTTGCTGTAAAACAATTAACAGAGGGAACTGGCTGTATATTAGTAATAATAAATTGTCTTACGTACTTAATTCTAACATAAATTTATCTGTGTTATAAGGGATGTAGTGAGGACTGAATGCATTGTAAAAATAATTTCTACTACTTCAGTCATTCTTTTAAATATTTTATTATTCACAAACTGTCTTACAAAATAGGAAACATTTTCAGACTGCGCAACATGAACATTACCTTCACAACATGTAAACTACAACACGCACTCTGACACAACATAAACACACAGACAGATAAACGCTCCCAGTCAGACATCTATAAAATAGTCTATAGTACTTAAATAGCCCTTTATGTAGGCCATACCTGGAGGGACTTCAAGAAAAGATACAATTAATATATAAGTCCCCACTACACAAACAGATATAATAAATCACCAATAACCACACACATAAAGGACGCTGTTCACCCATTATCTGATATCGTGAACGATCTTCACGCATTACATAAAATGGACGAGGCACACGAGATGAACCTATGTGAAAAATTAGAAATTTTCGGTCATGGCACAGTACGTGGCAACATGTTACTGAATAATATGCTACAAAGCAAATATATTAATTTCTTCGAAATTTCTCCCATGTTGAATACTTTTTTTTTCTTTGGCAAAAAATTGTCTTTACCAAGTAATCAGATCATCTAGTACGTGCTATGAGATTAATACATCTAGACAGAAAAAAGTTTTATCTTCACAGTGCAGGGTGATTCAAAAGTGGGTGAATGTATGCATTAAAATAAATTCAAATAAAGTCTGACGGAGCCTACACACAGTCCTCGAAACTGTATGTAGGCTCAGTCAGTGTCACCCGTGCATAGGAATCTGTTGCATAACGATCCACCCTACACAGGCATAAGCACACATTGCCATATCCCGTGATGCGTCAGCTTGTCGATCTCTACGTCGTACGGGTAGTTAGGCAACTATGTTGCCCCGGGGGGCACGGCGGGTGCAGTGTTTGCAGGCACTATAGATGGACAGCTCGAGCAAAACGAACTTACCCAATACAAGTTTTTGTATAACCTTTCTAAGGTAAAGAGGGATGAGCATTTTCTGTTTTTGTTGGACATTGAGAGGTGCTGACGCCTTCTTGCACATTGCAGTTACGTGCTCAGTTCAGTTTAGATTTTCATCTCTTATTACTCCCAAATTATTTCCTGAAGGATAGGAGTTTGATATTTATCCTGTTTAGAGTCAAAGATGCTAGCGACTCTCTATATTTTGGGCTAATGAGCTGAGAATGACCAACCAGTACGGCTTCGGTTTTGGAAAGTGCACATAGGTCGGTATTTGATCCCCGACAACCGTCTTTAGGTTTATTAGTTTTGCACTTATAAAAAACTGTATGTCACCTGCGTATATTTTTTATTTACAGAAGGACAAAACTGATGATACATCATTTACGTACAGTGAAGAAAGCATAGAACTTAATACCGAACCCTGGGGGACGCGTGATACTGTCTGCCCCCATTGTGACATCATGGTGCTGGACATGACGCATTGCTGGCGAGGCGCCAGGTACGAGCACACCATTGCACTGCACTTGGCGAGAAATTTAGGCCGCTAAGGTTACCAACTGAAATGTCGTAGCCGACAGCGTCAAAGGCTTTGCTGAAGACTAAGAAGCAGATGATGGTTGCCTCTTGTGCATCCTTCGCAAGCTTCAGGTTGAGCTATGAGGGCTCGGCCATCCATCGAGTTTGGCACTTGTTGATGATTTTTGCCTGGAGAAATTTGAACGTACGCTCGGTGGCGGCATCAGTGGGGACAAAAGTCGCGAAGCTGGAAGGTTTTGGGCAGTGTGTGCGGTGTACGAGAGGTCTGGAGTTCTGTATGAGACACGAGAGAGAACCAATCCGCTCCTGTGAAGGAGATGGGCCTGCTTTTGACTGTCAGTTATCGCCTGCCCTGCGAAGCAGCTTCCTTGAGTCAGCATGGTATTTTGAAAAACACACCAGCAACTTGGAGATTATTGGGGCTGGTTCGACGCTGGTGAAGGGGGTCCGGTCTCTTGCAGGCTTAAGAAGTGGCAGGACGACAGCTATCGTGTCCAAGTTAAGTAATTTCCGTGTATGTCATTATTACTCCTTCCCACCACCTCCCACTCCTCCCCCCCTCCCCCCCCCCCCTGGCGGGGCTATGCAAAAATCAATCATAATTAATAGCAGCTGTTTAATAATCATTTGCTTAAAATCTGATCAGTGAATTTTGGCTAAATGTAGTTGGCTATTCAGTGAGTGTTAAACGTTTTAAAATTCTATATGTACTGAATAACAGCTGGTGTATAATTAATAACTGTTTTAATAAGTTATTTGCTTAAAATCTAATCAGTGAATTCTGGCTAACTGTAGCTGCTTATTCAATGATAGTTAATTTTGTACTATGCTGTCTTCTGAATGACAGTGGGTTCATAATTAATAACATCTGTTTAAAATTTGATCAGAGAATTTGGTTAACTGTAGCTAACTGTTCAGTGACTGTTAATTGTTTTTAAAATTCTGTAGCTGTGCTTTCTACTGAGCGACAGTCGGTTCATAATTAATGCCAGCTGTTTAAAGGCCATTTATTGAAAAAAATGCTCAGTGAGTTCTGTTGCCTGTAGTTAGTCGTTTTTAAAATTCTGTACGTTTGATGTACAGTTAACGGCTGATGGGTTATAATTAGTGACAGCTCCTTAAAAGTCGTTTTTCAGAAGTCTGCTCAGTTCTTTTACAACTGATCGTTTTTGACAACTCATTTGACTTTAACAAAGGCCAGTTATGTATTAAAGATGAACACTGAAGCAGTTATGGCGGACCCAAAGTCCTTCCATTACGGAGGGTCAACCTAATCTTTACACCTGAATTCGTAGTTATCAGAGCCATCTGTTACCTTTATTAAGGCAGATTTACTCCAGACGCAGGCAGATGAGGTAAACAGAATGAAATGTGTGCACAGTATATTTGACCGGTAATCCCTTTCTACAGAGTTCGGCCACATGGTGCAAGTCTTTCCATTTGAGACTATTTCGGCGACTTGCGAGTCGGTGACGATGAAATGGTGGAGAGGATTTCACACATATATATATATATATATATATATATATATATATATATATATATATATATATATATATATATATATATATATATATATTCCCGAGTGGAGAAAACCCTTGACACAACCGGGAATTGAACCTGGGGCCCCGTTACCGAGAGTCAGCAACGCTAAACACAAGACCACCAGTTGCTGACCGCCAAACCAGAGACACCGGAAAAACGTAAAGAAGAAAATTACTTACAGTACTCAGGTGCACGACGAGTTTCGGCCATTAACCACGAATGACGGTTTCTCATCCTGTTCGTCTTCGTGTTTCATTATGGCTTTGGCGCGTTATCCGTTCCGACTTCATCTTTTTATTCTTCAACCAATTATTCACCTTCTTGTAGAGAAAACTGCAGTACTATCCCCAACAGCCTATCAGCAGTCATCATTTGTAAGTATATAGTTCCAGTATATAGTTATTTGGTGATTTAGTGTTTTTTGACTGTCTCATGACGGCTTCCTCGGTTTGAAGTCTCCTTGTATCATTCTTCCTAGGACTCTAGGGCTCCACCTCCGTCCAATAAAACTGGTACAGCCAGTATACTTTAGAACTTCAGGAAATTGATCTTCCACGAGTTCTTCTTAAGGCTTCTAATTATACTGTCATATGTTTCTTTTTTTAGGATATTTCCTATCCTCTGTGTAGGTTAAAAAACATCTCTAGTATTTGAAATCTGTAGCTTAGGCTAAAGTTGAAGTCTTTGTCTTTTTACGTTATTATCCTCCATAAACCGTGATTTTCATCTTTGCAATGCAAATTTACAGATATCTTAACATGTAAGCTTTCACGTCCGGCGTCTTCATTAATTAAAACTTCCGTGCTGAATTGCCGTGGTCCATATATAAAACTGCTTCTCCTTCCTGACTTTTCGTCGCCTACTGCGGGCGACATCTTCTGAGGTGAGTCGGCGACTGACTGCTAGGCGCTGGAGGTCCCGCTTATATAGAGCGCTTAGATGGCACCACCACTCATCACCTGCTTTCGACTTTAAAACTATCTATGGCTAGTGCCATGTCTCTCGATTATAGGTAATCGATAGTCACTTCGTTGGTACAGAGTTGACCGCCATATCTTGTCTAGTTTTAATCCTTCTTCTTTTTTATTAAAATTATTTTCGTGCTTGTAGATCTCTATAGCTTCTCTATACATGCGGGTATAATAATGTAAGGTCCTAGCTATCACGTTTGCCTCACTAAATTTTATTTCGTGATCACCATCTTTGAAAACGTGTTCCGCTACAGCTGATTTGTCAATTTGTCCCAATCTACAGTTCCTTTGTGTTCCCTTAGGAGGGTATTAACACTCCTTTTAGTTGTTCCAATATAAACCATTCCACTGCTACACGGAATTTTATACACCACTGGGGTGTACGCGCGTGCTTCGAAGAGCACCAGGATCACTTTACTGTTCACCAAACTAGTCACCAAACTCTCCGGATTTAGACCCATTTGAGAATCTTCGTGAGCAATGCGATAGCCTTGTACGCACCGCGGATCTTCAGTCGAGGAACACAAAGCAGCTGGCAACTTCACTGAAGCCGGCATGGCTCTCCATCCATGTCGGTGTCTTTTAGAACATCGTAAACTCTCTTCCTGTACGTCTCGCAGGGGTCCGCGCTGCGAAAGGTGGTACATCGCAGAATCACTTTCGGCTGAAAAACGCCTCACTGGGGCGCCGGTGCGCTGGAAGCCCTACACTTGAAAAGAGGCACAATCGCGACTCTCGGACCACTCAGTATGCCTCCAGCCAGCTATTGTGCAGTTTCTGCGTTTTTTTGTCCATTGACAGTGTGCAGAGCCATTCGACACTAAGGGCAGTGGCCTTTTGCGAAGTATCCGATTCCGAATGGCAACTCTACGCAGTTCCCTTAGGAAAGTTCGTTCTGTTATTCGTTGAAAAGTTCTCTATCCACTCACAACAGTAATTACTGTGAGATTTGAAACTGCTCGTCGTTACTCTCATCCCTATTCGCTATCGGTTATGATCTCATTTAAGACCGCTGTTCTTACAACGTGTTACATGGAATCCAGTAGTACACTATTCCTTCTTGACGCTTTAGCCCAGTGGTTGCCAACTTTTTCTACCTAGTTTCCGACTCTGCAAACCCAGAATATCTCATTTTCGTAAGTTTGTTTATTTATTTACTTATTTATGTTTGCTTTCTTCGAAAAACTTTACTTGACAATAATCTGCAGCCGGCCATATTGGCCGAGCGGTTCTAGGCGCTACAGTCTGGAACAGCGCGACCGCTACGGTCGAAAGTTCGAATCCTGACTTTGGCATGGATGTGTGTGATGTCCTTAAGTTAGTTAGGTTTAACTAGTTCTAAGTTCTAGGGGACTGATGACCTCAGATGTTAAGTCCCATAGTGCTGAAAGACATTTGAACCAATAATCTGCAATCGACACTTCAGTAAAAGAGGGTTATAAAATGTAGTATATTACAAAACTTTCTGTTTCAGAGGGCATGGTAGCCGAAATAGAAATGTCCTTATGCGTTCCTTAAATACCTAATGAGAATATTTTCCCTTGTAAAATACTTTTCACTTCTGACATTTTTTTAATGTGGTGAGAGTCACAAAAGAAATTCAGAACATCAATGAAGCGGCTGAAATTGTATTTCTTTAAGCAGCTCCTGAACATTTGATTTCAAATTAGTTAAATCACATCGAAGGTCTCTCTCCACGTTCAGATGACTGCGGTGTTTTGTTACCATGATGACTAGTGTCGGGAGTCAGGTCTCACATAGGTACGTAGATGAGAACTGTACGGGGATTGTTAAGGGCTACTTTGCCATTCCTGGGTGAAAAGGAAGGAAACTGGCCCAAAACTCTTCAAAACCCATTTATTGAAACTATTCTTTAGCACTTAAATCACATTTCAATTCAATTGCACCTTCTCAGATTTCATCAGGAAGTACACACACATCAGTTGTGAAGGGTGATTTTTGCCACTTTGCCCCGACAGTCTTCTGAAGACAGGTGACGAAAATAAAGTTTTAACTCTTCTTGAAGCAATTCCAGGTAGTCACTGACGATAACTGTCCGCTTGTTGAAGTCTCACTGTTACGTATGTACAAGTTCATCGCAACGAAACACTGACAAAAAAATAGACATGAGAGCATCCGGGGTTTCTGCCTTGTAGTTTCAAACTGAAGCTATTCAGTGTTTCAAAGAAGTCTGCATGGTATTCTAGGCAAAAAATAAAGCTGTCATCAGTGAATAAGAGATGAAGCTCAGGTTTCCTTTTGGTGCCGGCCGCGGTGGTCTCGCGGTTCTAGGCGCGCAGTCCGGAACCGTGCGACTGCTATGGTCGCAGGTTCGAATCCTGCCTCGGGCATGGATGTGTTCAAAAATGGTTCAAATGGCTCTGAGCACTATGGGACTCAACTGCTGTGGTCATCAGTCCCCTGGAACTTAACTACTTAAACCTAACTAACCTAAGGACATCACACACATCCATGCCCGAGACAGGATTCGAACCTGCGACCGTAGCAGTCGCACGCTTCCGGACTGCGCGCCTAGAACCGCGAGACCACCGCGACCGGCGGCATGGATGTGTGTGATGTCCTTAGGTTAGTTAGGTTTAAGTAGTTCTAAGTTCTAGGGGACTGATAACCACAGCAGTTGAGTCCCATAGTGCTCAGAGCCATTTTTGTTTCCTTTGGCTCAAAACAAATAGTGTGTATTGAATGCATTAAACCGGGAACATAGAAACTGCAGACAGGCTTCGTCCCGCCGGTTCACAGCCCCACAACAGGCCACAGCAGACCACCCACCCCATCGCCACCCCACACCGAACCCAGGGTTAGTGTGCGATTCGGCCCCCAGTGGAAATCCCCCGGCCCCCCATCTCCGAGGCAGATGGAAAACCGTCTTAAAAACCATCCACAGGCTGTCCGGCACACCGGACCTCGACACTAATCCCCTAGGCGGATTCGTGCCAGGGACCGGCACGCATTCCCGCTTGGCAAGCAGCGCATTAGACAAAGCGGCTAGCAGGGTGGTCAAACGAATAATATAATCTGCTAAGCATATACCTCTTCCAAAGCCACCGGATTTATGTAAGAGATTAAAGACTGGTGTGCACCATTGAGATCATTACATAGGACTCGATAAAAACGGGTATTCACAGCACCTGAGTTAATTTTATTAACTACATTGATGGCCACATTCATTGTAGTGTTCAGTTTCTGAGGTAAAGCTTTAGGACCGAGGGCTAGTGTGTGGATCGTACATGACAGTCAATAAGGTTATGATTTTTGCTTTCTTTGGCTATACATAGGAAGGTAGCACGTGAACCTAACGTGGCTGTGGCTCCGTTAGTACAAATTTCCGTTACTCTGTCACAAGACGAACAATTTCAACCAAAAATTCATTAACAGAAAATACATGAGAGTCTTTTGACATTGTTTCAAAGTTTTTAGAAAACAATAGTTCTTCCATTATTTTCGTATCGTCCACAAATAGGCAGTATACTATTAAGTGACGTTGATATGTATCCCTAATCGTACAATCAGCAAATTGCAAAGAAAAAAATGGAGGCTTTTCAGTCGTTTAACCAGCTGTTTTTTAGCATTGAGACGATTTCTTCGGCCCTACGTTGGACACTGTTGTTTGAAACCTTGCTTGCTCATTTTTCGCTGGCTACGTTCTCCAAAAACAATTCTGGTTGTTTTACAAATAGAAATTTCGATTAACGTCTCACCAGTAGTATGAGGTTTTTCCTTTCTTGATCTCTAGAGAAATTTCATACGATGATTCAATAACTTTCTCCTTTCCCTGCTAAATGATCCCAGTAGAGAAGTAGAGCCTAGTTGCACGCACTTCAAAGAATTTCTTTTTCTAACAAAAACTCTTTTTGATTATTTTTCAGCGTTGCGTGATCTGTTGTTTTATGGCGTTCTAGAAGCACAGACACCAATGATTCGTTACTGTGGACGTTATGACACAGAAGAGACTACGGCAGTTAAACATGGTCTTTTCAATAAACCGGAGTCCATAATTAATGTACTCATATTCTTCATTAAACAATCTTCTTCTAACAGAAATTTTCACTCAAGTTAGCAAAACCAATAAAAATACTATTTTTTCTAAAGAGCAAAACAGGCGTAATACTTATATAAGAACCTAGAGCGAAGACTGAAGAAGGTGTTTTGTCAGCAATAACTTGATGACGCGCGAGGGAAAGTTAATGCTGCCAACTTTACAAACAATGCAGTCGCTAACAATAAGAATATATTTTTTTTTTACTTGTCTGACCCCTTGTGTCTGCTGTCTTCTGAGCTGCCTGCGCTCCCCCCCCCCCCCCCCCCCCCCGCTCTCTCTCTCCTGCCCCCGCCCGCCCCCACTCCCTGTTCATACACCAACAAATCGGTCAACTTGATTCACACTAGGGTAGTGGCCACGTCCAAACATTATTGTTCGTTTCTTCTATCCTGTCCCGGCTCTACATCAATCCATCTAACTGCGCTGATTCCGCACAACCGACTTGCGCGTACACACCGCTGCACTGCCGTAGCTTAAGTCTACGGTGGAGGGTCACATGAATTCCTGGTGCCAGATCCAACGCTCCGATGAGACCATTGTGCTGTTTTGAGGGGTGTGTCAACTGTTTTATGCACTTAGCTGATGTCGCTCAATAATCAAATACTGCAAGATATTGGCAGTAGTTTTCCCACGAATCGTCACTGAAAAGACAAATGATGACACTGCCTTGCGGAATATAAATGTACTATCATGCACGAAAGTATCCGAACGACCTGAATAGCGTTAGTCTGATTTGAAAACAACCCACGTAACTTAACTGTCTTGCAGATCCTCCACTCTCTTTCCGGTACAGACATACGACTAAACGAAATGATTACTGCAAGAGGCCACAAGAGATAACTGCTATGTATGGCTATCAGTTCAGATGCAAATTAATGGCACGATAATTCAAATGTCATAAAATTCGTTATTAGAAAAGACTCAGCTATGTGAACTCAAATGTATTAGAATAGATGACATTTCAAAAAGCAACTGTCACCTTGTATGGGATCCAGGATCCAATCCAGCAACTCATATTTCTGTTAACAAACCATGAAAGATCTTAAATATGATTTTAATCACAAACAACAAAGTGTACACACATTTAAATTTGAACTGCCATAGCATAAAGTTTTGTGTTAGACTGAGATTCGAACATAGCACCTAATCGAATTGTTAACTAAGCACAACCAAATGATAGAAACCGTAATTTTTCACAAGTAGCGAGATGATTGAAACTTAAATGAGTAGATTAAGAAGTTCTGCCTTGCCGGGATTCGAACCCAGCACCTATCGTCATTGATTTTTAACCAGGAATAGACCTTAAACATCAATGTATTTCACCACTAGCCAGATGTGCACACATCTGAACTGGAAATAACGTTACGTCCAGTTCTGTGATGACTGAGAGTCGAACACTACACATATCATCGTTGTTGACTACACATTAATATTTCTTTTTCACCAGTAACTAGGAGTGGCATATTTTAACCTGAAATAATATTTTGGAAAGTTCTGTGTCTGACTGGAAGTAGAAACGGCACCAATCAATATTTTTGAAACTGCACGACGGATGTTAAAAATCTTAGTTGTCTGTCACCTGTGGTTTGGTATGCACGTGCTACAGTTTGAAATGGCAATATGGATACTTTTATGTCAGTCCAGGATTCGAACCCAGACACGCGCCTTTCGTGGATATCTTGAGAATTCTGGAATCTGACAAACAAGGGAACGTTGGATGTATGTCACCTCAAAGGGGTCAAACCTGGAAAAAGGGGAAATCCGAGTTCGAATCCCAGTCGAGCACAAGTATTTTCCATATCTCAAGCACAAAAACAATAAGAAATACGTTCCCTGTGACCTTACATGACGACTGGCTCATTAGCAGAAAAAAACGCTCATGTAAGGAACCTTACTGGTGACAGCGTTTCAATCTGGCGTAACTTCCGCCTCTGCCATGGTCTAACCTGCACCGACTCTCCTGCGGTAGATAGCGAAGGGACATCGAGTTTAATGTGGATTTGGAACCATGGTGCAATCCTTCACTGTTCAGTTGTCATCACCAGAGGAGAAGAGCGGCTATTTGTTCTTGTTCAAAAATGATTCCTCATGTGAGAATCAAACGCTAACCTTAAGCATATGTAGCTATAATCATTCCAAAAGACCACCAACCTACATAGAGCACTGACTAAAGGTCGTATGGTAAACAAGGATGCTCAATGCTGAACTGCAAACTGTGATTCCCTTTTCGAAACATTCACTTTCTTGTTCGTTCACATCAATATTCACTCCCTGCCTTCGCTACCCAGTGCGTGTGCTTTTGACTTGAGTATGTGATCACTGAAAGAAAATCATATAACAGTCAGTTGCACGAACTGGTAGCTTCCGAAAATTTCTGCAGGAAGCGTTGCTTTCCTCTTGCAATTCTGTTTTGATGTATGCGTTTACGATCTACTCATAAATATGGCGCAGTCTAAACGCAAAGGCCAGAGATCGAGCTCATTACCATTATCATTTTGCTAAACCGCTTTTCGTCTGATAGAATTACATAGGTAAGGGCGTAGTAACATTTTCTCATGCAGCTTATTGTGTGAACAGTAAAATCCGAGAAGAACTCACGGTCTGAAGATTTCATCAAACCAATTTCTTTTTATAGAAAATAATAACAATAATAATAAGAATAATTTCGTGTGGCTCAATGGCCTGATGCCCGTCGTTCTATTGGACACCACTTCCACGGATTTCGTATTCCTAGCCTACCCGTGATATCGCACCGGAGGAAGAGACTCTATATTTTAACGATGAATCCGAACCACGAGTTGTTTCTGGCGACGCCTCATGTAGCAGAGAGGTTAATACGGAGTTTAAAGGAAGCCTGAGAAATCCACGACCTGTCCATCTTAGTATTGCGAAGTCATAGGTATGACGACGTCGTTCGCGTTTGTGCCGAGTCCATGGTCGTCTACTACGGCTCGTCTGTTGGCGTGGTAGGGCCACGACGCGTATGAAGGCGCGATGTTCGCTGAATGCAGTGGTCCACAGCTCAGCACCAACAGTCGCTGCCCAAATACATCGGGAAGCGTAAATTCTGCCCAACCTGCTGGCCGAGTGGCTGGTGAAATATGTACATCTGCATCGTTCACCTTCGATTAATATCTATGTATCGTGCACAGCTAGGTCTCTGGTCTCACGTGAAGAGCTGGAAATGGGACATGGTGAGGGATATAATCCTCAGGGCGCCTTGAAACAACGGAGCTTCCTCAGTAGAGCAATAGACTGTTCGATCGCGATGGTTCGCGGTACAGATTCACAAGGTGGAGCTCACAACGCCTCGCGCTGATGGCAGATACTGAATATTCGTTGCCTCTATGCCATCGCGTATTAGTATGGCCGTACCACTACCGTCGGTAGCTGATTGAGGTAAGACGTGTACCCATAAACATCCAGGAGCAGTTCAGGCCGTGCCTCTTGAACAAGCGCAACATCAATTACCACCACCCGAACAGCTGGGTTTCGATGGTGTGACTAATGCCATCGACATTGACTGTACCTATCCGACACACCTGGGTCATTGGATAGTACCATGTACCCTGAAGTCGTTTAAGCCAGTAAGCGCCACGTTGTCCGACTAACCGCCCTTGCCATCGGCGACAGGTATATTAGTGGTCGGCTGAGACAAAATGTCCGTTCGACGATCCGCTGGCCGAGAACATCACGCGGTCGCTCGAGTCTGACATCTTTCTATCCATCTCCGACGCCCAATCACCATTATGGAGGTTCGGTACGTTCGGCTAAGAATAACATATGTCTTGTATCTTAGCAGCAACACCGCTAGGCAGCTCGTCAGCGGACTGAGCAACTGTCTGTGTCCTTTAGCTGTCGTTGCCAGCAGCAAACCAGGAACCGCTGGAGCGGGGTCCGCAGCCCTGGTCGCAGAGGGATTGTCTTCATCTTCCTGCAACGTGTCACCGTCTTGCGAAGCGTTTCCTGCGGACGGCGTCCCCTTATTTCGTCGTTTGGGAGACTTCATCTTGCGGGAACGCGGGTCTGCGTCCTTTGGATCACGACGGACAACATGCACCTTCCGCATTTCCGTGTCCGAGCTTGAAGGATACTTCAGTTGCTCGCCGTCTTCAGAAGGATGAAGTGCAGACGGGGTCGCTGCTGGCGAGCATGTCGACGATTCCAGAGGAGGGAGTTGCGTCGTGAGCGCGGGAACCGGGCCCGCGGGGGTCGGTAACTGGAATGGAACAATGTCTGCGTTCGCCATGTTCCTCGCTGCCTCAACGTACACTACGTGATCTAAAGTATCCGGAAACCTTCAAAAACATACGTTTCTCATATTAGGTGCATTGTGCTGTCACCTACTGCCAGGTAGTCCGTATCAGCGACCTCGGTAGTCATTAGACATCGCGAGAGAGCAGCTCCGCGGAACTCACAGACTTCGAACGTGGTCAGGTGATTTCCACCCTCCTAAACATCTCTAGGTCCACTTTTTCTGATGTGGTAGTGAAGCGCAAACGTGAAGGGACACGTACAGCACCTAGACTGTTGACTGACAGAGATCGCCCGACAGTTGAAGAGGGTCGTAATGTGTAATAGGCAGACACCTATCCAGACCATCACACAGAATTCCAAACTCCATCAGGATCCACTGCAATTACTATAACAGTTAGGCAGGAGGTGAGAAAACTTGGATTTCTTGGTCGAGCGGCTGCTCATAAGCCACACATCACGCTGGTAAATGCCAGATGACGCCTCGCTTGGTGTAAGGAGCGTAAACATTGGACGATTGAACAATGGAAAAACGTTGTGTAGAGTGGTGAGTCACGGAACAGAATGTAACGATATGATAGCAGAGTTTGGGTATGACGAATGACCGGTGAACGGCATCTGCCAGCGTATGTAGCGCCAACAGTAAAATTCGGAGGAGGTGGCGTTATGATGTGTTCGTGTTTTACGTGGAGTGGGCTTACAGCCCTTGTCGTTTTGCGTGGCACTATAACAGCACAGACCTGCATTGTTGTTTTAAGCACGTTCTTGCTTCCCACTGTTGAAGAGCAATTCGAGGATGACGAATGCATCTTTCAACACGATCGAGCACCTGTTCATAATGCATAGCTTGTGGCGGAGTGGTTACACTACAATAACATCCCTGTAATGGACTGACCTCCACAGAGTCCTGACCTGAATCCTATAGAACACCTTTGGGATGTTTTGGAACGCCAACTTCGTGTCAGGCCTCACCGACCCACATCGGTACCTCTCCTCAGTGCAGCAGACCGTGAAGACGGGGCTGCCATTCCCCAAGAAACCTTCCAGCACCTGATTGAGTGCCGGCCGCGGTGGTCTCGCGGTTCTAGGCGCTCAGTCCGGAACCGCGCGACTGCTACGGTCGCAGGTTCGAATCCTGCCTCGGGCATGGATGTGTGTGATGTCCTTAGGTTAGTTAGGTTTAATTAGTTCTAGGTGACTGATGACCACAGATGTTAAGTCGCATAGTGCTCAGAGCCATTTGAACCATTTGAACCTGATTGAGCGTATACCTGCGAGAGTGGAAGCTGCCATCAAGGCTAATGGTGGGCCAACACCACATCGCATTACAGCATTACCGATGGTGGCCGCCACGAACTTGTAAGTCATTTACAGCCAGATGTCGGGATACATTTGATCACATAGTGTATGTAATAGTTAGCGTCATCGGCTGCGAAGTAGGCGTTGTTTTAGCACAGGGTTTCTGGAGAAGGCGTCTCTGCAGCCATTCGGAGCGAACATACTCTTCCACAGTGTGCGTAACAGATAAAGTGTTTTTGTAAATAGTGTTTAGAAATATTGATCCGTAAATGAAATAGTTGCTAACCGGGACTGCAAGGCGCGAAGTTGTTCCGAGGCTTTCAGACCAGGCTGGTTCAGGCAGGGTGAAATTTCTCTCTCTTTCTATTCAAGTCTTTCCTCTCATCTATCATCACATCTTCTTAAAATTTAAATACTTTTTTTGTTTTTTTGTTTAATTCCTAATGTATTTTTAATTTATTACTTCCATTGTAACTGCTGAAAAGAATAATTGCTGTTTGTAATATGGAATATCTTTTACAATCTACATGAAAAGCTGTTAAATGAACGACCTGTTATAAAACGTAAGGCAACAGGCCTGTAAATGAGCAATAAATTAAATCAAATGAAATCAGATCAAGTCTTTCTGTCCTCAACAGAAACAAATTGGTTCAAATGTCTCTGAGCACTATGGGACTTAACTTCTGAGGTCCACAGTCCCCTAGAACTTAGAACTACTTAAACCTAACGAACCTAAGGATATCACACACATCCATGCCCGAGGCAGGATTCGAACCTGCGACCGTAGCGGTCGCGCGGCTCCTGACTGTAGCGCCTAGAACCGCTCGGCCACCCTGGCCGGCCCCAATCAAGTCCGAGGCTGAACGTCATAAAAGATGATCGCTGACAGCCACCAACCGACACGTACTAGGGGACGCGTTTACGTAGTTCAGTTCGCACATGACGCACACCGTTAAGAACAGGATACGTCGCGAATGTGTGCCACTTTCCTTCCACGTGACATGCTACCTCCCTGTAAGGTCGCAGCGCGTCCTAAACGAGCAAAGCTGGAACTTCAAACGGTAGCTCCAGCATTCGTTTGTTCCGAATCACGGTCCTGCGTGGTTGACAGTCACTGATATCTGGAGCGGCGAATAAGCTGTTCTCATGCTGCTTTATAGTCAAATTTCAGGTAACCAGTGTTGGAGACTATCGGAAGATGTATACCGTGGAGTTCCTGTGGATCGACGTGCATCACTTCACGCAGGAAACGCTCTACTTTGTATGCTTTAGGTGACATGGAAAGTTAATTTTGTGGTGGCCTTTTTGTACCAAAATGCCACCGTCGTTCGAGGCGATCTGTTGACACTACGATACCACTACTCGCGTCCGTCCCCGTTAGCTGAGTGGTCAGCGCGACAGACTCAATCCTGAGGACCCGGGTTTGATTCCCGGCTGGGTCAGAGATTTTCTCCGCTCAGGGACTGGGTGTTGTGTTGTCCTAATCATCATCATCATTACATCCCCATCGACGCGCAAGTCGCCGAAGTGGCGTCATATCGAAAGACTTGCACCAGACGGCCGGTCTACCCGAAGGGTGGCCCTCGTCACACGCCATTGTTATTACCACTACTCGCGCCACTAAACAACAGCCCGCTCACGGAGCGCCGCACAGAGCCTCGCGCACGTCCGCTTCGTGACACAGCTGAGAGCCATTTAGCTAGCGAGCCGGTACTGCGAGAAATGCGCTTACACTGCGGTAATACTCATTAATAGAGAAAATTCGTGATTTTATATACGAGGTTAGTTATAGATTCTTCGTGGAAAGACCTGGAATTAAATAATAAATTTGACACCCCAGTGATACACTGTAAGTGAGAATCAGTCAGGTTATTTACCGGAAATGACAACGAAATATCAAGCGAATTTAGCAGTACAGTTCTGAACCTGACCACGAAGTAAACTGATGACAACATAATTGCCAAGCGTATTCTGCCATGTTGCCAACTCTCCGTTAGACTAGCGGCAGGAAGAATACGTTGTCTCGGCCGATGTGCTTAGCTGGCTAGCACTCGGGAATGGGCTTTCGAAGACGCGGGGACGCTACTGCTACCACGTCGACTGGCCGTCGAAACATCCGAAGCACAGCCCAGAATCTTATCAGCATTTCTGTAACTATGATTCTGATCTAAGGCATAGTTACGAATAATATCCAGACTCACCAACTGTAAATGAACATCATAAACAAAAAAACGGAGGAATTATTTGGATGGCCGTTCTCTTCAGTACCCATTGTAGCTGTTTCCGTTTTTTATGTTTTATGTGCAACCATTTCACCAGAAGTGAATGGGTTGCACACCTGACACTGTTAACATTGCGACCAAATAATGATCTTTCTAATATTATTCACTTGAAGCAGTTTTCGCTAAGAATGCTTTCGTTGGAACAACTTCTAACACGCGACAACGCAAATGATAAAGACAGCATACGCTGATTAGAAAACATAAACATTCACAAAGATTTTTCACTTACAACAGCAGTCTTCCATATTACAACAAAGTACCCATAACACAATCGGCCCCAGATGGTCACGAATTAGTATGGTATTAAGCACTTTTGGTACAAAAACCGTCTGACAATGTGCAGTCCACAGTCATACTGAAGCAGCATTACAGGACTACCACGAAAATACAGTAATGCAGCAGTGTGAAAAAAACATAGGTCGCTATGATTTTGAGTTTGGTGCATATTACACAATATGTTGCAGCGAGTGGAACTTAACTAACACATTGAATTTTTCTTTAGAGTCGGCTGGAGGTCTCTGTCCCCATCTCAAGAAAATTGTTCTGATGTAGCATACTCATTTGCGATCGCGCCGCGCCAGCGATAAAACCAGAGTAGATACCTATAACATTCCTCATATTTCGCAAACTGTCTGAGGTATCGAAATCCGAGTTTGGCAAATAATAAAACGTAAAGAAAAGAGTATTTTGCGATATGATTATTATGCAAAACTACAGTATTATACCACTAATGCCTCTCGATGAAAGAACGCAATTTTTAAAGGCCATCAATAGCTGGTGTGATGAGGAATGCTACGAGTTTTGGAACAACACAAGTGAAGACATTACATGTTTATTTTGTATCGAGAATGTGCTGTTTCGTAAGCTACTGACCTTACTTTTCCTCAGTTCCTCACTTAATGAACTTAATAAACCGCTTTTCCGGAATTCCTTTGCAACAGCGTCTGCACAATATGTTAGTGAGGTGAGACTGTGTAAGCTCCGCTGTGTTTTGGCAAAAGATGCACATTTTAACAAGGCAACCATATAAATGTTTATGTTTTACTCAAAATTCGCCACTCATGATGCTTCTCTGAAAGTTACAAATGGTTAACAAGCCAGGCGAAAATAAATCAGTGAAATTGTTTTTAGGTACGAACCAAAGCACAGATTATCTTTTTGAATGGCCAACATGCAAGAGTGGGCGCGGAGGATCGCCACTTAATATTTACAGAAAATGTGAGCATAGGTTTTATTTTACAACGGCACTTCCCCTGTGTTGTGTACATAGTTCCGCGTAGTCAGCGCGTACACAACTTTCCCACTAGAGCGCACCCCGCTAAGCACAACCGCGCACGCTCAGCGCTCGTCCGTCTCCACGCTACGAGATGGCACTGCCTTAGAGACGGACCAGATTCTGCTTCCGTCGATCTGCGTATTAATATGTAATGCAGCCAATGAGATTGCTGCTAACGTAGAACATTTTCTCCTCGCGGATCACATTCGTGCAGTGATACATGAACGCGCGAGGTATTATAACGAGTGCACAGACCTCCGATTACTCAGTCTGCATTTATCTGCACCAGTCTGTACCAGTCTACATTAGTCTGTTCCAGTCTATAGTCAAGTTTCAGTCTGCGCCTAATAAGATTACCATATTCCTGTACATAGCCATGAAGATAAATGAATAGACACTTTGTCATGTATATCAGAGATATGTAACAATAAGATTAACGTACCAAGACCAAAGGGACTTCAGATTGTCAATTGTAAAGAGCATCCACAATCAAGTTACTTAATATCTATGATTTTTATTATTTTTATAAATGTGTGTGAAAATTAGTAAAGTTCTGTTTAAAGTTGGTCACCGTCAATCTGCTACTCTAAGCGTGCAAGTGGTATTTCTGTCGTCTGACCTAACGGCAGAACATAAACACCCCACGATAAGACCACGAGACATATTGCTGACACTCGCCTACTTCGTTAGAGCGACAAGTCAACTAATCTGATGGTGTGTGTACCGAAGGTCTTACAGTACGCACACCACACCCTGCAGGGCTTGACATCTACCCTGAAGTGGCTGACTACAAGCCCCACCACAACCGCTTTCCCCATGCATGCCCTGCCATCTGCGCACCAAGCGGCCACAGCATTCTGCACGCACTTTACCACAGTCTTCCGTTTGTAGGGCGAACAGTACCGCCATGCCAGTGGGAAAGTGACACATGGAGCTCTCTCTTTGCCTCAATGATGGCCAAGATGGTTTGCCATGTATAAGATGAAAGTTGTACTTTCAGCTACGAATGTGCTTATAGGGTTCAAAAACACAATTTTTTTAACTCTGTGTCGTCTCTTAAGTGAGAACCATACAGAATATTTAATCAAAATGACAGGAAAATATCAAGTGAATATAGCATGATAATTCTGTCACTCCAGGAATTAAGTCAAAGTTCACAGTTGGGATGTTGTCACGTCTCTAGTTAGTGGCAGAAAACAATGTTTCCACATCTTAGCTGTATCCTGAGCGTCTCCTACTTGCTTTTGAAAGACAGATGGGACACAAATTTTATTTTCTGGAAGCTAAATAGCAGTAACCAATAATTTTCTACTTCACCAATGGCACCCTAAACAGCATAAATTAAGATTATTTCTCCAGCCCAACTCTTCAATAGTGGTTTTAATTTTTTTTTTTTCAGTCGTATATGTGATGCAAATTGAAATGCTCCTTTGCCGGACACAGTTCAATAGCACATATTTGTTGCTTCATTATAACACTTAATCAAAAAAATGGTTCGATTGGCTCTGAGCACTATGGGACTTAACAGCTATGGTCATCAGTCCCCTAGAACTTAGAACTACTTAAACCTAACTAACCAAAGGACATCACACAACACCCAGTCTTCGCGAACACTTAATCAATCTCTGATAGGGAAAAAGATGTCAACTATATGTTAATTGCATCGACGCCCCGAGACCCCACACACTATACACCAATCATGGTTGGTAAATAAATTATTTACACTGTCTGTTGTTCGTATACGGGAATGTAAATTCCTGTTGCGACTAAATTGTTGCTGCAAGATTTAATACCAACAGCAGATTTAGTGATAGAGCAACAAATTCCTTAGGTAACAGATGAGATACTGGACTAAATTGATGTAGCATTGAAGCATGTAACTCGGAACGAGGCATTTGGAATACACGACGTTTATTTATTGACATCCTTGGTAGAAAATACCATGACAAGCTAATGCATCATGTACGCACGATATATGACACAGGGAAAATATCATCTGATTTCAAGGAGGACTTAATAATTCCAAATAAAAAAAGTGGCAGTTGCTCACAGATGAGGCTATTACCGATCTACTGGTCTTATAGCTCATGGGCGCGAAATACTGACACGAATTATTAAGAGAAGCATCAACGCAAAGGTCTTATGGAAGCTGGGCTCAGTGATCATCAGTGTGGATTCCGAAGAAATGTAGGAATACATTCTGTGATACTGACCTTATTTTAGAAAATAGGTTGAAGAATGACAGACTTGCGTTTCTACTGTATCATTCAGAGATTTTGAGGAAATTATTTGCCGATGTAGATTGTAGGTTACACTGAAATTCTGAAGATAGCAGAGATAAAACACAGGGAGCGAAGGGTTATTTACAATGTGCATAAAAATCACTTTGCAGTTAAAGATCATGCACGGTTGCAGTTGTTGAGAAGGCGGTGAGAGAATGTTGTAATCGATTATCGACGTTATTCAATCTGTGCGCTGAGCAATCAGTCAAGGATACCACGCAGAAATTTTGAAAGGACATTGAAGACCAGACAGAAAAAAATGAAAACTTTGAGTTTTGCCGATGACGTTTTAATTCTGCTCGTAACAGCAAAAGTAACAGCAAAAGACTTAGAGGAGTAACTGAACGGAATGGACAACAACATGAAAAGAGGTGATACGATAAACATGTAAAAATGTAGAACAGTGGTAATGAAAAATAGTAGAACTGAAGGATTAGGATTAGGAAACGGGACGCTGAAAGTAGATGAGTTTTGTTACTTATGCAGCAAAATAAGTTCAGATGGTCAATGTAGAGAGGATAGAAAAGCAGGGTGCAATATCAAGAAAACCATTTCTGAAAAGAAAAAAATTGTTTACATCCAATAAAAATTTAAAAGTTGGAAAGTTTGGATTGTAAACGTGAACGGAATTAAAGAGTGGACTATAAAGAGTGCAGAGAGAGAGGAAAATAGGAACTCTTGAAATTTGTTGTGTCAGTAGAATGCTGAAAATTACAAGGATTGATCGTATATTGAGGAGGGGATGGTAAGAATTTTTTTTTATAACTTCATTAAAAGTAGGAATCCTTTGATAGGACACGTCCTGAGGCATCAAGCAAACGTTATTTGGTAATGCATGGCGGTGTGTTGTAAGTGGTGGTGGTGGTGGGGGGGGGGGGGGGGGGAGGAGGGGGGGATGGGGGATATGAACAGTTGAAAAAGACCAAGGTTTGAATGAGGCAGGAAGGTCCAAGTGGATGCAGGTTGCATTAGTTATGTGGAGCTAACGCATATGTTGGATTAGCATAGAGAACTGCATCAGGTTCCGATCTACTGGTCTTATAACTCATGGGTGCGAAATACTGACACTAATTATTTACAGAAGTATTAACGAAAAGGTCTTTGGAAGCTAGGCTCAGTGATGATCAGTGTAGATTCCGAAGAAATATAAAGAGGCACTAACTTGCGAAGTCGCGGTAGTTCATAGAAAGGAAAGTGTGGACAGGAATGAGTCTACAACAATGTTTTATACGTTTGGGAACATCCGTGCAGGATGTGCTAAGCTTCAATAAAAATTTGAATGGTCAAAGATAGGTGGCAATGAACTGATTTCATTTTGGATGATGAACACCAGCAACAACATAGACATAATTCTATAATAAAGTGTTTTTTCCCCTCCAGGCCTCTGAATGATTTCATGCAGCTCGTCACGACTTCCTCTCCTGTACCGGTCTCTGCATTTGCACTAAAAGTTTTCAGTTGTATCATGCATGTAGTTCTATACCTGTCTTCCCCTAAAGCTTTTGCCCTCTACGGCTCTGTCTAGTACCATCTATGCTTTCTCCAACTGTCTTAACATGTATTCTTAAACACAGTTTTAAATTAATATTTTCACAAAGCTCCTCATTTTTATCTTATAAATTTAATTTTCATCGTTCACCATTAAAACCACATCTCAAACAAATTTACTTTCTTTTTCGGTTTTCAGATGAAAACGTACTTGTATCACAAAAGTGTCAAGTGCGATAGTTCCTGTGTAGAAACTTTTAGAACGAGCCATTACAAACGAATACGTGAGGCATTTGTCTCGTGTGGTAGAACATAGGTCAGCAGCCAGTATCTCGGCTTTCGGCAGTTATTTTAGGCTGCTGTAAAGAGGCACTAATTTGCGAAGTCGTGGCAGTTCATCGAAAGGCGAGTGTGGACGGGAATGAGTCTACAAAAATGTTTTATACTTTTAGAAATATCCGTGCAGGATCTGCTAACCTGCAATAAAAATTTGAATGGTGAAAGGTGGCGATGAACTGACTTCAATATATCTATTGTGGATGACGCCGGCCGGGGTCGCCGAGCGGTTCTAGGCGCTACAGTCTGGAACCGCGCGACTGCTACGGTCGGAGGTTCGAATTCTGCCTCGAGCATAGATGTGTGTGATGTCCTTAGGTTAGTTAGGTTTAAGTAGTTCTAAGTTCTAGGGGACTGATGACCTCAGAAGTTAAGTCCCATAGTGCTCAGTGCCCTTTTTTGTGGATGACGAACTGCGACAGTTATTTAAACTGGCGATTTATCTGGTAATAAACATACAACCAGTCACTTTTTTAATTGTTTGAGACGATTTATTCAACCATAAACATGTTTTTGAGCCACTGCAGGTTCCATCTGATGATGAGCATGCAGTTCCTCCGAAACATGTTTGTGGTTAAATAAATCGTCTCAAACAACTAAAATAAAGCGACTAGTTGCATGTTTATTACCAGATAAGTTGCCAAGTGAACTAACTATTTATGAAACTGTAACACACAGAACATGTCCAGTGTCCATGATTTTTCCTGTGTACCGGACCATAAGATTCGTTATGCAAATTCTCTATGGCATTCACAGGGCCGATTTTAGACGCAAGCTGCTCCTAGGGCGCCAAACTGATAGGGGCGCCACAACTGTATAATTTCTATACAGGACGTATCACAATCACTAGCGGCCGCATGCGAGACCTCTTGTACTCAAATGCAGCATTTGTATACAGTGCATGTTGTCTTCAGTAGCGAAAATTTATACGTGTGAGACTGTACTAGGGAGAACGGGGGAGAAGGCGAGCTCCAACTGATAAGTCGCTTGTACCGAAAAATATTCTAGAAGAGGTCCTGGGAATTAACATGATAACCGTAGAAAGTAATGAATTACGTTACCGAGCAACACACTGCTGAGATGATATAGTCCTGTACGACAATCAACGGTTGCGCGCTTGTCTACAACCAGTTCTGGTTGTCACAACACAACTTTCGCAGGGCAGGCAACAGAATTCTCAGAACAGTTCGGACCCAGACGGTATATCATCGGGAGATGAAATGGAATTAAAATTAGGGTCACCGACTCAGTGGTATACAGCCACAAGTACAGTACTATTGAATGTAGTAGTCTGTTATGAAATTTTTTCTATGTTAATTCCCACATGAAATACTGGATAGCCTTGATGCTTGTATGAAATAATTCGCCAGTTGCGAATTACACCGTAGAAACTTCATTCTATGCTCATCTTGATGGACGTATTACTGATATTTTGGTTTCCCTTCATCTGAAGTATACTACTTGTTGTAGCCGCCATTCATCAGACGTATTTCGTCTCCACTGGCAAAGTAACGTTAACGGTTATACTGTAATTGCTGCAAGTACAAGACGTATTTACATGTGCTGATGACTGCTGCTTCTCCCTTCGTGTTAGTAGAGGCACTAATAGAATTTGCTCCGGACACTCTTGCCGGTTCGGTTTCTTTCTGAGCCCGCTTCTCTTCCCATACCTGAAACCTTATGTTATTCATAGCTTTCCATACATGTCAATGACAGTATTCTTAAGAAAATTATTTTTAAGTTCATGATGATCAAAAGAATGAAAAGAGTCATCTCCTCATAATTTTTTACGTCATAACCAAGGAAATGAAAAGAAGTGAATCGTATCTGGCGAACAACTTTCGTAGTTTGACAGAAAAAGTAGCTACAGCATCTACTGAAGAGCAGGGCCAGCCAAATAATTCCCCAGGCCCTTTATTCATGATGTTCTATTTATAGTTGGTGATGCTGGATCTTACTCGTAACTATGCTTCAAAGACATACATACAAAAATAAAACGAAATGGGCTATGTTTTAGAAGTTACAGCTACCAGTAACGCGGTAGCAGAGACAGCTTCTTCGCGTCTTCAAAAGACGAGGTTCGCAAGGTCTGGCAGGCTCAGAGCAAATGTATTCTCCTTGTCGTTGGTCTAACGGAGAACTGGCAACATCGCAAAACACTCTTGGCAGCTATGTGGTCGTCAGTTTACTTCTTGGTCTGGTTCAGAATTTTACTGTTAAATTCGCTTGATAATTTGTTGTCATTTCAGATAAATAGTCTGACTGATTCTCACTTAAGTTGTAACACTGGTGAGTCAAATTAATTATTTGACTCCAGGAAGACCATTCCACGAAGAATCTACAACTACTCTCAGGCAAAGCCGATTTCAGCCAACGTTTCCAACCGTAGCTTCTGCTTCTTCTCATAGCTGATGGGATGTTTAACCTTAAGCTTCCCTTCTTTCATTTTCGCTCAAAGAAGGGAAGCAGAAAGGTGGAGGGAGTATATAGAGGGCCTATACAAGGGCAATGTACAGGAGGACAATATTACGGAAATGAAAGAGGATGTACATGAAGATGAAATGGGAGATACGATACTGCGTGAAGAGTTTGACAGAGCACTGAAAGACCTGAGTCGAAACAAGGACCTGGGAGAATATAACATTCCATTAGAACTACTGACGGCCTTGGGAGAGTCAGTCATGACAAAACTCTACCATCTGGTGAGCAAGATGTATGAGACAGGCGAAATACCCTCAGACTTCAAGAAGAATATAATAGTTCCAATCCCAAAGAAAGCAGGTGCTGACAGATGTGAAAATTACCGAACTATCAGTTTAATAAGTCACGGATGCAAAATACTAACGCGTATTCTCTACAGACGAATGGAAAATCTGGTAGAAGCTGACCTCGGGGAAGATCATTTTGGATTCCGTAGAAATGTTGGAACACGTGAGGCAATACTGACGTTAGGACTTATCCTAGAAGGAAGATTAAGGAAGGATAAACCTACGTTTCTATCATTTGTAGACTTAGAGAAAGCTTTTGACAATGTTGACTGGAATACTCTCTTTCAAATTCTGAAGGTGGCAGGGGTAAAATACAGGGAGCGAAAGGCTATTTACAATTTGTACAGAAATCAGATGGCGGTTATAAGAGTCGCGGGACATGAAAGGGAAGCAGTGGTTCGGAAGGGAATGAGACAGGGTTGTAGCCTATCCCCGATGTTATTCAATCTGTATATTGAGCAAGCACTAAAGGAAACAAAAGAAAAATTCGGAGTAGGTATTAAAATCCATAGAGAAGAAATAAAAATTTTGAGGTTCACCGATGACATTGTAATTCTGTCAGAGACAGCAAAGGACTTGAAAGAGCAGTAGAACGGAATGGACAGTGTCATGAAAGGAGGGTATAAGATGAACATCAACAAAAGCAAAACGAGGATAATGAAATGTAGTCGAATTAAGTCGGGTGATGCTGAGGGAATTAGATTAGAAAATGAGACACTTAAAGTAGAAAAGGAGTTTTGCCATTTAGGGAACACAATAACTGATGATGTTCGAAGTAGAGAGGGTATCATATGTAGACTGGCAATGGCAAGGAAAGCGATTCTGAAGAAGAGAAATCTGTTAACGTCGAGTATTGATTTAAGTGTCAGGAAGTCGCTTCTGAAAGTATTTGTATGGAGTGTAGCCATGTATGGAAGTGAAACATAGACGATAAATAGTTTAGACAAGAAGAGAATAGAAGCTTTCGAAATGTGGTGCTACAGAAGATTGATGTTAATTAGATGGGTACATCACATAACTAATGAGGAGGTATTGAATAGGATTGGAGAGAAAAGAAGTTTGTGGCACAACTTGACTAGAAGAAGGGATCGGTTGTTAGTACATGTTCTGAGGCATCAAGGGATCACCAATTTAGTACTGGATGGCAGCGCGCAGGGTAAAAATCGTAGAGGGAGACCAAGAGATGAATACACAAAACAGATTCAGAAGGATGTAGGTTTGCAGTAGGTACTGGGAGATGAAGAAGCTTGCACAGGATAGAGTGGCATGGAGAGCTGCATCAAACCAGTCTCAGGACTGAAGACCACAACAACAACGGTGTCCATTGAGTGCAAATGCCAAACAGAGGTTACATGGTCGCAGCTCCTCATGTTTGCCACTTACCACGAATACCATATTCATAAACCACAACGACGTCATTCATCAAATCCCGCTGGTCTTCTTGAAAGTGGCGATTAAACAGAGGTCGAAGCGATTCTACTTTAAATGATTAAACAATTTTCTGAAGTGATTTCTCCTATGCGTTTCCTCACATTCGGCAGAAATCTTTACAGCTGCCTCACCTGCATGCAGCCATCTATTAAATCCTAAGAGAACAAAATGTCACAAATAGACCTTTTCCACTTTCACACTTTGTTTTCTAACACGTAAACGACGATCAGCGTAAACTTCAAATAGGCAACATTGAGTAAGTCATGGCAAGAGAAATTTAGTAAACTACGACAGCTGATAAAGAAATTAACAAACTCCAAAAAAATCCAGAAAGTTATGCATCAACCTACTTTTTTTTAGGTAAATTTGATCTTCGTGGAATATAAACAATCTTAATGTAAAATGTCGCATGAGAAAGTCTCACTAGCCCTTTGCCTATACAATTATTTTCTCTGCCCGGGGACTGGATGTTTGTGTTGTCCCCATCATTTCATCATCATCATCATCATCATCATCATCATCATCATTTGTGACAGTGAATGGATTGTATTGTGAATAAAAGAAATGAACTGTGTAGAAGTTGGGACTTTGTACGGGTGCCGATGACCGCGCAGTTCAGCACTCCACAGACTAAATATCATCATCATCTATACAATTATATGAGACGAAATGCGGTTTAAAAACATGATGATTAGAATGTGCTTGATATCTGGCATTTGTGTTTACACTGCGCCGAATTTATGAGTAGATCATAGACATATACATCAAAACAGAATCGAAAGTGGAAAGAAACACTTTCCGCAGAAATATCCGCATCCTATCGTGTAACTGGCTTTTATATGATTTTGTTTTAGTGATTATAGCATCAAGTGAAAAGCACACGCTAGGTAGCGAAGGTGAATGTTTCGAACAGAGAATCCCAATTCGCTTTCTGTGTCGACCACCCTTGTCTATGACACGACCAAGAACCGAAGCTCCGTCTAGGTTGCTGATCTTTTGGAAAAGTTCTAGTTACTATGCTTCAGGACTGTGTTCGACTCTCACATGAGAGAACCATTTTTAACAAGAATAAACAGTCACTTTTCACCTCTGGTTACGCCAGTTGAACAATGTAGGGCTGCACCGTGGTTCGTGGTTCGTGACATCCCATCGCTACCTATCGCAGGAGACTCGGTGCGTGTTGGACCATGATAGAGGCGGAAATCACGTCAGGTTGAAACACTGTCAGTTGTAAGGTTTCGGCTCCCAGTCAACACAAAACTTTATGCCAGGTCATTTAAAGTTTAAACGTATGCAAACTTTGTTGCTTGTGGTTAAAACCGTATTTAGTATCCTTTGTGGTTTTTTAACAGAAGCAATAGTTGCTAGGTTGGACTCCTGGATCCCAGTATAATAATTTTCGTCGAACAATTTCAGTGTGCAAGTTGCTTTTTGAAACGCCACTTAGTAAAATAACTTTGAGCTTACAAGCGTAATGGCTGAGTCTTTTGCAGTAATGTGTCATCTGATATTTGCATTATCCTGGATTTAATTTGCATCTGGACTGATATAGATACACGGCAGTTACCCCTTGTGCCCTCTCGTATCGGAAAGTGCGCAGAGGACCTGCAAGACAGTTGCGTTATGTGTGTTGCATTTAAATCAGGCGAAACGTGATTCAGGTCGTCCGGATACTTTTGAGCATGATAGTACATGCAGCTCTATGTCTGGTCGTAGAAAAGACATGTTCAAAGTCCTGTCGGCGTAGGGACGATTAAAGGCATAGCCCAAGGTAAGATTTCACATGGGTGCAGCAGAAAATTACGAACAAACCGTAAGGCATTATGAAAGACACGCAAGCATATTAATATGGATGCATATCCTTTTGATATGTCTTGATATTTCAGCAACGTTACTTTGTGGAAATAAAAGTTTAAAGACCAGAGACTTAATAATTTCCTCACAATAAAAGTGTTAACGCGAACACTGCTTTGGATGGTGGGACTTCCAACGGATCAGCCGCTTTTTTTCTTTTTTATAAGACTCGAAGTAAAAAAAAAAATCATTTCAGCTCTCCCTCTCATTTCTACCAAATGAGTGAAATAACTCTTAGGCGCTGCAAGCGTCAAGTATTCCTTAAGACGTCCTCTTTTGGCAGCGAAGATTGGGAAAGCCGCTTTGTCAGTTTGCTTGCAGCAACATCAGCAGCCGCCGGTTGGACGCATTAGCCCTTGTAGCTATACAAACAGCCAGTCCATTTAGCGGCTCCTATATATGTATCCCGTAAAACACGGCCGGCATTAAGCACTAAGCTGAACCAGAGCCGCCGTCTTTGGCAGAATATATCTGCTGGCTATCACCGCAGCCCGAATTCCACCGTTGTAAACACAGATTCTGGCAGAAACAGGCAGCCATACCGCTGTTCCACGAAAATAAATCTCCACAATATCCGCATTCCAGGAAAAAGAAAAGGCATTTTCGTTTTCATACCGCTGCCGCAAAAGGAAAATCAAAACCGTAATTAAAATTCCGGATCAGGTAACCGGACAAGTGAAGGATTACTCGTAAATTATACAACTCTGTGGAAATTTCGCGATTCCTGTTATGCTCATTTGTGAGAGAACTTCGAAATGTATAATGACCAGTCAAAAGGAAACCTGACACCCGTCACAACGGGACAATGGAATGGCGCACGTTAAGACATTTATCCCACTGAGAGAAGAGACTGTTCATTTCTGTTTCGTAGAAAGCGGTTAGCCGCTGACGCGTCCACAACCGCACCCACTATTGCACTCCCACGTCCCACTGAAAGCGATGTCCACGTCGCCAAAGATATGAAATATGAAAATATGAAAATCACACGATGAAACAGCCGGGTTGCAAGGAGGATGTTGCAGTTTTTCCCAACCAAATGGCTGAAGCGCAGCCTTCGTCCGATTGGTAGTTTGTGTGTGTGTGTGTGTGTGTGTGTGTGTGTGTGTGTGTGTGTGTGTGTGTGTGAATGGGAGAGGGGGGCGGGTCGTTATCATGACCTTCCTCGTCTGCAGGGGTACTTCGCTCGTCGAGTTCATCCTTTGTGGGACTGTAAGGTGTCAGGTAAATCCAACACCTTCCATGAAAAGCCTGATATAATGATCAAATCTACTAGTATGTCACATAGCTCCGAATAAATCGTGACATTAAATTAACCAAAGTAATAAAAGTAACGAGTGAGCAAATGGAATGCCACAGACTAACACAAGAATGCCTAAATGCATGTCGTACCTTCCCACCGTGAGGCAGACGCAGTTCTGAGGGGAGAAACGAGGACAGAAGCCGAGAGCAGAACCGTGTTAAGCTAGAAGGCCCTACGATAACGGACGGACTGGACACCCACGTCAGCAGCCTACCGCTAAGTCTACCACCCGCACGTTTTAGCGTGAGGCTTTTTCGCGTCTCTGTTACGTCAAGGACCACCCCCCAGACCATGTTAAAAGCTAGAGCACTCCAGAAAAATATTATAGATCTTACTATAACACTAAAAAGGGCCACTACCACCCACAAGTTTTAGCGTGAGACTTTTTCGTGTCTCAGGTACGTCAAGGACCACCCCCCAGCCCATGTTAAAAGATAGAGCCCTCCAGAAGAACAGTACAGATCTTACGATAACGCTAAAAGGACCACACCAGCTGCAGGTTTTAGCGTGAGACTTTTTAGTGTCTCTGTTACGTTGCAAACTTTAAAAACATTGCCCCACCACCAAAAGTATAACGTTTCTCATTGGATAGACAGAATCTTTGTAGGCGGAGCTTAAGGTTAACATTGAGACCCTGATTGGTCAGATGGAAACACAGCCAGATAGTTTTTTTAAACCAACTTCGGTAAATTGTAGTAAGGAGAAGTTAGGAGAGAGTTAGTTCCGAGACGGAGAGCTGGATGGCTGGTGCGCCGGCCGCTGTCGCCCTGACGCTGCCTAAACACCGGCAAGGTAATGAACGTACGCGATGCCGTATTTTTGAGCGCATAAGGCTTCACTCAGAACTGCAGAAGACTCATCCGTTACACCCCTTTTTGCGAAATACTAGTGTCGATCGTTAATTAAAACTCATGGTGTTCACATTTGCCACTTGAAGAACAGATCTGAAACGCGATGATTTTTCTTTTATATAGTTATTGAGAAGCCACATCAGCCACTGTAATTTACGACAAGTTAGATAAGTTATTAAAGATAATTGAGGGTCACTGTAGACCATTTTGATAGTTTTCTTTTGTGAAACTTAAATTAAACCTAGATTATAGATGTAATATGGCATAGGTCATCCTTCGATAGATTGTAGAACTTGGAAACCCATTCAGGGAATATTCGTTCACATTTTTGTTGAACGCAGTTGGTTTTTACCATCCTGTATTAAAACATTTCCTTTTATCAATAGTGCAATTTATAAACAATGTTTTGTGAGTAGAATAAAATTTCCAATGGTAAACTTAACTGCTTTTTCGACGTTATTTTACCAGCTAACTAAAAATAGGAAAGCCTTGAACCCCTTCCACTAAATTTAGTTAGTATTAAGATTCTTTTAGAGGGAGTGCAGTGGAGCTGACGCTGAGATCATTAAGTATTTGGTTATATCATCGGTAGTCTCACTGAACTCTTCTGAATTCTACATGTCATGTGTGGTCTGGCGTCTCCTTACCAGCAACAGGTCCCAGGTTCAAACTAGTCAATTCCCTAAAAAACACGCTCAGAGCGTCGTTGCGCGAAAAAGGTAGGGAGACACGATATAGAACAGACACCACCATGAATGTTTAGAGGACCACAATCAATGCGCAGCGCTGTGAAGACACTTTGCAGAAACTACAGCGTACAATATTTTCAAGAAGCCAAGGAATGATTCCGGGCCTAATTATCTTGTTATATCGCCCGCCCCCAGTGCCAATCGGAAGAATACTATGCTTCAGCGATTTGTTTGTGAGACCATGCAACATCCTGCGTAAGGCTTAAATCCTTCCACCTTGTGATTTTCTCATATTTTTCGACCTCCGTGGACTTCGATTCCAGTGCAAGAGTGGTGCGGTTGTGTATCCGTCAGCGGCTGAACGTGTTCTGCGAAACATAAATTGATCGTTTCGTCTCCCAGTGGGATAAATGTCTCAACGCTTGTGGTTTTCATTTGACTGTCCCCCATAAATTACACATTATTATGGCCGATAAGTAACTCAGTAACACAGACACATTACGTCATTTTTCAACACAGCCACCAAACTCTCTAAGCATCGGTTGGAAAGTTTCGCAAATAGTTCGGTCTTCGAAGATAGAAATTCCTTCCTTGGTCAAGGAGACATTCGAAAGCATCTATATGAACGTTATTGTCGTTGGAAAATCTCTTTTCGCCAAGATGTTCCTTCCCGGTTTCCTACTAAGCAATAAGACATTCAAATAACGTGCTGCAGTTTTAAAATAATAGATAAACTAAGTTTCGTCAAAGATCAGAGAGCGCAGCCTTTCTGACGCTGCAATAAAACCTACGACTGCCGCTACGCCAAAACTAAATAGACGATCTTGGTAACTGCGGAGGTCCAAAATTTAATTTCAGTAAAAAATATGTCTGAACTCAGGCTGATGAAGTTCCGTGCTGGAAGGTCGCAAAATGCTGAGGGTATTAGGTATCACGCACCGAAGCTACAATGGAAATTTGAAATGTGATGTAACTTAAAGCAAAAAAAAAGTGCTAATACAGTCAACGCTAGATGCCTGTTCCAGGTATCTTCTTGAGAATGAGCATATTTCTTTTATTCCATAAACACACACACATTTACACACACAATATCTAACACAGTTTTGTGGAGAAACAAGAGAATGTGAGTTCCTGTGACGGGAGGTGGAATGTATGCAGATGCGTGCTATTTTCACATAAAATGTATGAATGGTCCGTAGAACCAGTTATCTCCTGTCGGTTTAAATTTCGCTGTGGTGTGCACACAAAGTCGATTGCTTGAAATATTGTTCTCCCCTTAATACATCAGTAGAGTACATGCCACAATTCAATCCATTTCAACATCTAACTACACCGTTCACAGATCGTATCAGGAATTCTCACTTACTAAACTTCCACCTCCCACACAGTTCACATCCAGGAAAAGATCCTAATAATAATCTTCAAGCTTAGCACAGGAGTAACTTCCATTTGTAGAATAATGCGCCGTAGGTGATTCATATTTCGCAGCCTCCTCGTCCTATTCACTATTAACTAAGATCAGACTAAAAGTCTCTGAGGAACCACATCCAGACTACTCACAGTTCAACTTCTTTTCCCAAAATGTCTTACAATGAAATTTTTCTATGTGAAAATAGCACGCATCTGCATACATTCCACCTCCCGTCAGGAACTCACATTCTCTTGTTTCCCCACAAAACTGTGTTAAATATTGACAACATTTTACATAGACAAAATGTTTGTCGATCTAGACCATCACAATACATATTTTCACCTCATATTGTAGTTATGACCCGGGCAATATTTTACCCAACGAAAATTGGGAATTGAACAAATGATTCAATACACACATCAATATGTGCATGTTAAAAAATATCGGTTTCATCGTGCCAAGGAGACTCGGGAAATGGCAATCATAGCCGTCAGCTATCACAACTGGGCACAGAAACGCCGTCAGCCTGCGCCATCTAGGCCACAGCTGTATTCGGGGCAAACCATTTGACAACTACAATTTGTAAAGACCTCCCGGCACTCTGATTTCTGGCCATTCCTTATTTTCATAGTACGTACGATAATTTCGCGGACTTACCACTATGAATACCAAGCAGATGTATACAGGGGGGTAACATCGTCATTAACTCGTTACGAATGCAGGAGGAATTCCAGATAATCAGCACCTGGTACAATGAACAGTACTCTAAACCAAAAATATATGTAACGCAGCGTGCATAAATATATAAGAGATTTGTTGTAAACTGTCTTAGCTGTGTTGGGAAAGTGTCAGAGCGCCAAGCGCTGATAGAAAGCACTGTTACCCAGCCCGTTATAGGCACTGACAGCTGGCTAAAGCCGAAGATAAGTTCAGATGAAATTTTTGTGAAGGACCTAACGTTGTTCATAACGGACAGGCAAACACAGTTTGCGGTGGCATGTTTCTTGCTGTTAGAATTAGTTTATCTTGTAGCGACATTGAAGTAGATACTTCCGGTGAGTTATTTTGGGCAGAGGTCGTTCTTGGCAACCGGAATAAAAAAATAGGATCCTTTACCGACTTCCCAACTCAAATTATACAATTTCTGAAGGTTGAAAGAAAACTTGAGTCTAATTTCAAACAAGTACCCGATTCATACAATTATGGTTTCTAGTGACTTCAATTTACGCTCGATATGTTGGCGAAAATACATTTTAAATCCAGAGACACGCATAAAACATCGTCCGAAATTGTGCTACACGCATTCTCTGACAATTATTTCGAGAAACTAGTTGAGGAGCCCACTTGACCTCTTAGCAACAAATAATCCTGAGCTAATAACGAGCATCAAAACGGATATTGGAAATAGTGGACACAGGGTTGTCATAGCGAGGCTGAATATTGTAACTTATTGTAACTCCCAAATCCTCCTAAAAGAAACGAAAAATATACCTATTCAAATAAGCAGATAAAAATTCGCTTAACGCCTTACTGAAAAACAATCTCCTCCTCTTCCCAATTAACAATGTACTTTTAAGTGTAGACCAGATATGGCTTGAATTCAAAGAAATAATATCGATAGCAATTGATTGATAGACTTACCAAATAAATTACACACAAAACGGAGCAGAACACTATGGTGGAAACAACGAAAAATGCATGCCAGATTTAGCCGCACGCAAAATCTCCAAGATAGGCGGTCATTTACAGAAATTCGAAATTTAGCACAGACTTCAATGTGTGATTCGTGCAGTAGTTTCCACATTGAGTCCTTGTCTCGAAACCTGGCAGAAAGTCCAAAGAGATTCTGGTCTTATGTAAGTATGCTAGCGGCAAGGCACAATCAATGCCTTCTCTGCGCTACGGCAGTGAAAATACTATCGATGACAGTGCAGCTAAAGCAGAGTTACTAAACACAGCCTCCTGAAATTCCTTCACCAAAGGAGGCGAAGAAAATTATTCCAGAATTCGAATCAAGAACCGCTACCAACATGAGTAACTTAGAAGTAGATATCCTCGGAGTAATGAAGCAACTTAATCACTTAATAAAAGCAAATCTTCCCGTCCGGCTGTACACCAGTTAGTTTCCTTTCAACGTATACTGAGCAATGATATACAACCGATCACTCGACGACAGATCCGTACCCAAAGATTGAAAAGTGGCACAGCTCACACCGTTATTCAAGAAAGGCAGTGGAAGTAAACCACTAAATTAAAAGCCCACATCACAAACGTCAATACGCAGAACGATTTTGGAACATATATTGTGTTCGAACATTATGAATTGCCTCGAAGAGAACGGTCTATTGACACACAGTGAACACGGATTTAGAAAACATCGTTCTTGTGAAACACAAGTAGCTCTTTACTCACCCAGAGTGTTGAGTGCTACTCACAAGGTATTTCAAATTGTTTCCGTATTTCTAGATTCCCAGAAGGCTTTCGACACTATACCTCACAAGCAGCTTTTAGTCAAATTGCGTACTTATGGTTCATCGCCTCCGTTATGTGACTGGATTCGTGATTCCCTGTCAGAGAGGTCATAGCTGGTAGTAATTGATGGGAAGATATCGAGAAAAGCAGAAGTTATTTCTGGCGTTCGCCAAGATAGTGTTATAAGTCATCTGCTGTTCTTTATCCACATAAACTGTTTAGGAGACAATCTGAACAGCCTTCATAGTCCCCTTCAGATGATACTGTCGTTTATCGTCCAGTTAAGTCACGAGAACAAAACAAACTGAAAAATGATTTATAAAAATTGGCAGTTGACCCTAAATAATGAAAAGTGTGAGGTGATCCAAAGGAGTACTAATAGAAACACGTTAAACGTAGGTTAGACGACAAATTAACCAAATATTAAGGCCGTAAATTCAATTACATATCTTGGAATTACAATTACGGACAACTTAAATAGGAAAGAACGCATAGAGAATATTGTGAGGAAGGCGAACCAAAGACTGCGATATACTGACAGAGCACTTATAAGATGCATTAAATCTACTAATGAGACTGCCTACACTACGCTTGTCCGACCTCTTTTGAAATACTTCTGCACGGTGTGGAATCCTTATCAGATAGGATTAACAGAGTGAGTCGAGGAAGAAGAGCAGGGAGTTTTGTACTCGTATTATCAAGAAATAGGGAGAGAGTTTCATTGAAATGATACAGGATTTGGTGTGGACAGCATTAAAACAAAGGCGTTACTCATTGCGGCGGGAACTTCTTACGAAGTTTGCATCAATACCTTTCTCCTCCGAGTGCGAAAATATTTTGTTGTCTTCAATCTACATAGGGAGAAACGATCAACATAATAAAATAAGGGACATCAGGTCTCCAGCTGAAAATATTGGTGTTTGTTTTTCCCGCACAATGTTCGAGACTGGAATAATACAGAACTATTGTGAAGGTGGCTCGACGAACCGTCTGCCAGGCACTTAGGTGTGATTTGATTTCCGGAGTATCCATGTAAACACATGCAGATTGGTGGGTATCATTTGACTCTGCGATCGGTAATTAGTCACAATATCACAGTATCTAAGAGTTACTATCCGATGTAGGTAGAAAGGCCACATAAATCTGGCCATGGGAAAGGTACACGCTAGACTCAGATTTCTGGCAAGAGTTTTGAGGAAAAATAATTCGACCAAAGAAGAGGCTGCTTGTAAGACTTTCGTTCGATCAATTCTTGAGTGCTGTTCGTCATTCTGGGATTCTTAACGAAGAGTTTGGTAAGACTTAAAGGGGAGCTGCACGTGTTTCTTTAGTCAACGTGCGCGTATGAGGTAAATGTTCAAACAACCGCAATGGGAGGCGAACATCTCGATGAGCGTTGCTCGTAAAATACCGAGTCTGCAGTCGAAAGTGAGTAATTTAACGTACTCCTTCCTCCAACGTAAATCTCGTGTAATTAATTTGATATTAAAATCACAGGACACTGTGTCGCTACGTTCGGTTTCCATCACCCTTTCGACCTATGTGTCATCCATGAATAGGGCGAGGATGGTTCTAATGGCTCAGAGCACTATGGCACTTAACATCTGAGGTCAGCAGTCCCCTAGAACTTAGAACTACTTAAACCTAACTAACCTAAGGACATCACACACATCCATGCCCGAGGCAGGCTCTGAGCACTATGGGGCGTAACGTCTGAGGTCAACAGTCCCCTAGAACTTAGAACTACTTAAACCTAACTAACCTAAGGACATCACACACATCCATGCCTGAGGCAGGATTCGAACCTGTAACCGTAGCAGTCGCGCGGTTCCAGACTGTAGCGCCTAGAACCGCTCTGCCACCCCGGCCGGCCCCGAGGCAGGATTCGAACCTACAACCGTAGCGGCCACACGGTTCCAGACTGAAGCGCCTAGAATCGCTCGGCCACACTGGCCGGCTAGGGTGAGGAACTGGATGGCTTACTGTAAAACTGGCATACTGTAAACGTAGACTTACAATGATGAATCAGCGTTATATTCTACACTCATGATTTTACTCGCAGTTGAATGAAGCGGAGCTATGATCTTATGGTACGTTTGTTGAGTCTGTTTAATGAAGTCTCCAATGTGCAAATGGTTTAGTTATTACAATAATGATAGAGTCCTTGAAACATTGTGGAATTGCTTCAAACTCAGTGGTAAAATCCAGTTACTCCAGTTTGTCAATGTGACCAAGTCTTTATGGCCAAAAAAGAGGAAAGATAAACTGGTCTCCACTTTACTTTCTTAGGATCGAATCAACGCACTATAGTTGCAGCAATCACACGTGCGCTAGAAATGGGGGGGGGGGGGGGGGGGTGGTTCGCGCAGCAAAAACTCTCCACAATCCAAAGGTTGTTTTAGACACCATAGATTGACGAGACATGTTCTGTCCTTATTCCCTCCCACCTTTAGGTTGCCTGTCCCATTTGCCACAGAGCGACCTTCTATTTACCGTTGACTCCAAACCACTGCGAAATTTGGCTTCTGGAAATGATTGCTGGAGAAGTGACAGCTGACAGAAAGTATCCTAGGACCGCCTGAGGTTTAAACTCCGAGACATTGGATATTTCGACATTTTATCATAGAGAAGACTGGTCACGTTTAATGTTTTAAACGAGTAATCTTTACAGTTGAGATCCACTTACACTCATCATCGTCAATCACTCCTTTAGAAGGGAAAGTATTTAAATAAAAGAGGCGACTGTATGTATGTCATTTTTTTGTTGAGGCAACTAGTTTTGTCCATGATCCTAAATGAATTCAGTGTCGTTTTATTTCCAAACGTATATTTTTGTTTGTTGCAAAGATACAGCTAGATGGTTATACAGATCAAACTTATTTAAACCGACGAACACTGGGAGGTTACGCGAGACACCAAAAAATTGTAGATGTCACATTTTCCTGTGAGAATTTCTTAAACCGGTAGAGAGCGTTTTCTTTGGATGAATGTAAATTAAACCAATAAACTCTGGGAGGTTGCATGGGACACTGAAAAGACCTTTCCTAACGTGTTTTCCTGTGAGACATCATTTTACGAGGACATCACATCTAATTCTTCATTACCAAGAAACAACAGCATTAACACTTCAGTTACAGTAGAGATTCAAAAATGTCTCTATGAGCAGTGAAAAGTTTTACAGGCGGGTAAAGCTCTGCCTAACACGACCAAAGACTGCAGGAGTGTGCTTAATTTCTTACTGCTGCTACTGTCCGGGGAAACACATCCTCTTCTAATTCAACAGGGATTTTGTCAACAAGGTTGCGCATCTCTTCTCACACAAAAAAGTCCAGAGGGCTCAAATCACGGACTCTAAACGACCGTGGTACACGACCACCTCTTACAATCCACTTTTCTGGTAACTGTAATGGACGCACCAGGCGACTGAAATGTGCCCGCGGGCCCGTCACGCTGGTACTACACGCGCTGTGTTGTAGCGACTGGCGCGTCATCCAGCGATACAGGCAACGCTCCGGCGAGGAAATTGTAACACTGTCTGCCATTTAATACAGCCCAATTAAACAGTCACCAACGACACCAGCGCACTTATTCATGTAGAACCGCACTTGATGAGACCACGTAATTGTGGCATGTGGATTAAACTCACTACAAACATGCAAACTGTGGATGTTGAGAGTCCCATAATGCCCGAATATTGTGTCATTGGAGTATGGAAATGTAGGCTGCATGTAGCACAGTTCCTAGCCCCACTGCGGAAACTGCGGACTGAGTGGAGAATCGCCTGGTTGCAGCTTGTGCAAACGCTGTAAGCGAAAGGGATCCTGTTGGAGGACGTTTCTTATACACGTATGTTACGCGCAGTGCTGAAAGATGGAACTTGCTTCACATCTGCAGTACAGCACTACAGAGTTCGTATAGTGCGACATCGTTCCCGTCCAGATAATCTGCTAAGCGATTCGGTCTCAAGCAGACGTTGATACACAGCAGTAAGCGACGAGATGTTTGAGGTACAACTATTGGCATGGGCCTGCTGTTGTTGATAAACCCGCTGCGCTGCTCGTCCTTTGGGGCTCTCTATTTAGTAAGCATCAACCACACCAGTGTCCTCACTCCGGCTGTATCGCTCTACTAGTAAACAAGTATTATGTTAAGTCAAGACTAACAGCTATTATTACAACTGAAGACCGAAGAATGCCCTCCACTTGTACAACAAGAACCTTTGCAACAAGAAATCAGTCGTTACAACAGAAGAGCACACACTCGCACTAGAGAATTAAATAGCGATCACAGCAAATTAAGACATTGCATAAAATTACAAACTCCCAGAGTTTGTCTGTTTAAATACACCGAGGTGACAAAAATCATGTGATAGCGAAAAGCGCATATACAGATGGCGGTACCTACATGCACAGATGACGACATGATTATGGTAGAACGACGGTTATTAAGAGACTTTGAACGCGGAATGGCAGTTGCAGCTACACGCATGGGACATTTCATTTCGGTAATTGTTAGGGAATTCCGAGCTGCAGTGTCAAGAGTGCGCCGACAGTGCCAGGTTTCAGGCATGACCTCTCACCACCGACAAGGCAGAGACCGATGGCCTTTAGGTGACGACAGAGATCAGCAGCGTTTGCCTAGATTTGTCAGTGCTAACATGCAAGCAACAATGTGCGAAATAATAGCAGAAATCAATGTGGGACGTACGACGAACGTTTCCGTTAGGACAGTGCGCCGAAATCTGATGCTAATAGGCTACAGTAGCACACGACCGGAGCGAGTGCCTTTTCTAACGGTACGATATCGCCTACAGAGCCTCTCCTTGGCTCGTGACCATATCGGTTGGACCACAGACGACAGAAAAACCATGACCTGGTCAGATGAGTCCGAATTTCGGTTGGTGTTTACATGGAGCGGCTGCGTCTTCTGGATGTTTGACTACGTGGAGACCGTTTACAGCCATTTATGAATGTCACGTTCCCAAATAACGACGCAATTTTTATATATAGCAATTTGCCATGTCACCGGGCCACAATTGTTAGTGAGTTGATTAAAGAACAACTGGACAATTGGAATCAGTAGTTTGACCACCCAGACCACCTGATACGAATTCCATCGCACGTTCATGGAGCACAATCGAGAGGCCAGTTCGAGCACAAAATCCTGCACAGGAAGCACTTTCGCAATTACGGACGGCTATAGAGGCAGCAGTGCTCAGCACTTCTGAAAGTGACTTCAAATGACTTGTTGAGTCTGGACCACGCCGATTTGCTGCTTTACGCCGGACGAAAGGAGGTCCAACACGATATTAAAAGTTATCACATTACTTTTGTCACCTCAGTGCATTTTTCTCCCTATAGAGAAAAGTTTTCATTGCACTTGTTGGAAATTCAGATATTATGGGTTTACAGTATGTGATCAAAAGTATCAGAGCACCTGGCTAAAAATATCTTAAAGTTCGTGGCGCCCTTAATCGGTAATGCTGGAATGAAATATGGTGTTGGCCCATCCTTAGCTATGATGACAGCCTCCACTCTCGCAACCATACACCCAGTCCGGTGCTGGAAGGTTTCTTGGGGAATGGCAGCCCATTTTTTACGGAGTGCTGCACTGAGGAGAGGTATCGATGTCGGTCGGTAAGTCCTGGTACGAAGTAGGCGTCCCAAAAAAGATTGTTCAAATGGTTCAGAGCACTATGGGACTTAACATCTGAGGTCATCAGTACTCTAGAACTTAGAACTACTTAAACCTAACTAACCTAAGGACATTGCTCACATCAATGCCCAAGGCAGGATTCGAACCTGCGACCGTAGCATTCGAGCGGTTCTGAACTGAAGCGCCTAGAACTGCTCGGCCACAGCGGCCGGATCGACGTTCCAAAACATACCAAAGGTGTTCTATATGATTCAGGTCAGGACTCTGTGCAGGCCAGTCCATTACGGAGATGTTATTGTCGTGTAACCAACCACTCCGCCACAGGCCGTGCGTTATGAACAGGTGCTCGATGGCGTTGAAAGATGCAGTCGTCATATCCGAATTGCTCTTCAACAGTGGGAAGCAAACGTGGTGGTGGTGGTTAGTGTTTAACGTCCCGTCGACAACGACGTCATTAGAGACGGAGGGCAAGCTAGAGTTAGGGAAGGATTTGGAAGGAAATCGGCCGTGCCCTTTCAAAGGAACCATCCCGGCATTTGCCTGAAACGATTTAGGGAAATCACGGAAAACCTAAATCAGGATGGCTGGAGACGGGATTGAACCGTCGTCCTCCCGAATGCGAGTCCAGTATGCTAACCACTGAGCCACCTCGCTCGGTGAAGCAAACGGGTGATTATAACATCAATGTAGGTCTGTGCGTGATGACTCGGTGTTGTGTGATGTCCTTAGGTTAGTTAGGTTTAAGTAGTTCTAAGTTCTAGGGGACTGATGACCATAGCTGTTAAGTCCCATAGTGCTCGGAGCCATTTTTTGTAGGTCTGTGCTGTGACAGTGCCACGCAAAACAACAAGGGGTGCAAGCCCCCTCCATGAAAAACACGACCAAACCAAATCACCACCGACTCCAAATTTTACTGTTGGCACTACACACGCCGGCAGACGACGTTCACAGGGAATTCGCTATATCCACACCTTGCCATCGGATCGCCACATTGTGTACCGTGTAACGTGATTCCACTGTTCAATCGTCCAATGTTTACGCTCCTTACACCAGGTGAGGCATCGTTTGGTATTTACTCGCGTGAAGTGTGGCTTATGAGCAGCCGCTCGACCATGAAATCCAGGTTTTCTCACCTCCCGCCCAACTGTCATAGTACTTGCAATGGATCCCGATGGAGTTTGGAATTCCGTGTGAAGGTCTGCATAGATGTCTGCCTACTGCACATTACGACCCCCTTCAACTGCCAGCGGCCTCTGTCAGTCAACAGACGAGGTCGGCCTGTACGATTTTATGCTGTACGTATCCCTTCACGTTTCCAATTCACTGTCATATCGGAAACAGTGAACCTAGGGATATTTAGGAGTGGGGAAATCTCGAGTACAGACGTATGACACAAGTTACACCCAATCACCTGGCCACGTTCAAAGTCCGTGAGTTCAGCACAGCACCCCATTCCGCCTTCTCACGATGTCTAATGACTACTAAGGTCGATGATATGGAGTAACTGGCAGTAGGGGGCAGCACAATGAACCTAACATGAAAAACGTATGTTTCTGGGGATGTCCGGATACTTTTGAACACATAGTGTATATATCGATTTTCATTCTGTTTTTGAAGTTCAAATTATGAAATGGTTCTGGCGCTTACGTAACTGAATTTTTCTACTGTAACTGTGCTTTGTTGACAAATTCTAGACTATTGTTTATGTATCTTGCACATATTTATAAATGCTAAATATACCGATGTGATATTTGTGTACGGGTTTGTGATGAAAACGTCACCGCTGCTTGTAGTAAACTGTTTCCTGACCGCAGAGAACCAGATTAAAGAGTGTTTACTCATGATTTCACTAAACTGTGTGAATCTGATGCACCGCCCAGCAGTTAGATTTCATCTGAACGTAAGGAACAACAAAGTGCCTTTATGAAGACAGGATTCTCTGTATGTTGGGTGATATGATAGAAGATTGTCCGCCACGTATTGGCTGACTGCCTTACGGAGGACCCAGGTTCGATTCCCGGTACTGCCAAAGATATTTCATTGGTGGGAGGAGTGGTACGAGGTGCACTCATCCTCGTGAGGCCAATTGAAGAGCTACTCCGCTGATTAGTAACGGCTCCAAGGTCAAGAAACTCTACACGACCGGTAGACCGGTGTGCTGGCCACATGCCCCTCCATACTGAATCTGATGACGCCACTGGCAGAGGATGACACGGTGGGCGGTAGGTGTGACCATGATAGATCGTCAGTTGATTAGGCCTATTGTCTTGCCACATCGCCTTATCTTTACTCTCTTGTAAAGGAGCTTCTATCAGTGACGGAAGAGGTTCCTTTGGCTACGAGATTGAGTATCTTCTTCCAGCATGTCACAGTCCTTGCTCAATCCAGTCATCAAATGACATATCACCTAAACCTGCCCGACAGACATAGTCACCTTTCTTGGCGACCTACGTCCCCAAACCTTACAGTCTCTTTTTTTTTCTTTTTTTTCCCCTCTGTCTGTTGGGATGGTTGACAGGCGAATTGCGCAAAGAAAAAGTAAACACAAGAGCCAAATTAATCTTTGGGATTTTAAATTGTGCTGCCTCCATAAAAGGACACAAAGACGACCTGAGAAGAACTTCTCGCCGTATTGTCAGGGGAATTTGAAAGTTGGAGGCGAAATTTATGACAATTAGCTTGGAATCAAATCATTTGCCTTTCCTTAACACCTGCGGGTGTTTGCGTTAAATTCTATCAATTGTACCTGTTTACCGAATAATAACTGGAATCGTGTTATATGGAACGTTTTATCCGAATTAATCTGTACTAAGAGCTCAATAAGTATATACTTCTCGTCGTGAACCGCTCTCTGCACTGTTTGGGCGAGTTCAGTTGTAAGTTGGTGTTCAGCAGCTTGTGTAGTCGATACCCTGTGCTGATCGACTTCATACGATTACAACAGTTTTTAATGAGAGCCAAGTGTAGTCTTTACACATTTTTCATTAAAAAGATTTTTTTGTGAACCGTCGACTATAGTTTCTAGCCCATCTGAACACACAGCTGACAGATGCGCTAGGTACGACGACAGTGGCAAAGATTTCATCTTGGTATGCAGTGCAGGGGCACATGCCTGGCGTCTGCAGAGCCTGTCACAGTACGAAGGGGTCATCGTGAAGTGCAGTTTGACTACAAAAATAGACATCACAACACGTGCGGATGTCCGATGGGATAGATTTGACGAGAAGAGTGGTGACAGATTAGGAGGGGGGGGGGGGGGGGGGTAGATAAACTGAATCTGTAGAATGAAAACTTTTGCTGTATTACTCAGCGCGTCAGTACAAATCTAGAAATATTCTTATTTATTTCTAATTTCTGCTACCAGTCATTTTTTATTTTATGTTTAATCTAACAAAATAGAACGCGTTTCGAACAAGTTCTTTTCATCTTCAAGCGTTTATACATACATACAGAGAAATGTAACTTAAAAATAAACAATCTTAAACTAGATTAATCTAGAACTCTTTGTCCATTGTTACTGTAGCGGCTGGTGTGGCCTTTGGGGGGGGGGGGGGGGAGGGGAGTAGGGGGGTAGTGGATGGCTAGAAATCGAAATCAGTGTCGTCTTCTGCTGGTTTTCTTCCTTGTGGTTGACTATATATGATATCACAGCCTGTATAGGATGCAGATAGATTTGCATCAGTTATGTGTTATGAAAATAATGTGAAAGGTTTTTATATGACAGATTATCACTTACGATTTCATCATCTTGCTGCTTGACTTGCTTCACTGGTGTAATGGTGGAGCTGTTGATTAACATTACACTATTGCACGTTGTATTTTGTCACTGATTGCCAACGTAATTCACTGCCCAAATTGTTTCGAAAGACAAATAAACGTTATACACACAACAATGTATTATGTTACATTAAATATAAAATAAAAAAGCGACTGGTAACAGAAATTAGATATAAATAATTGTCCCACACAGTCACGGTTCACAAACATAGCCATTATAGCCGGGAATAATTAGAAATATTCTGTTTAATTTAATGACTTCTCTTTCCGCAAAAAATTTCCGGCATTTGATTTTAGATCTGTATTTATTTATTCCACCCGATCATGAGTTCGGCATTGTAACAACTCTCAAGTGCAGCGCTATGCACAATATCAGCCATGTAACGTCATATCCTTTAATGCGATGACTGGTTTATAAGTCTAGATAAATGTTATTTCAACTATGACATGTCATTTAGGCTGGGCGAACATTATTTGAGATTTCAAATTGCACCTGTGAATGCCTATAAAATCGACATCATGATCGTGTGAAATGAAAGAGTACAAACCTGTTTCATTTGTTGTGGAATGTGAAATGAATTATTACGCAGTAAGAAGTGTTCAGATGTTGCGAGTATTCTTCAGCGCGTTGCGCAATCATTATCTCACCACTTCCCACTTCGGACACGCACAAGACGAGCGATTTTGAAGCGACAAATTAGCCAGTCGGCGAGGCAGCGCTCGCCACCGGCGCCTTCCCACGTGTTCTGTCGAACTCGTCCCGGCTTGCGTCACGCGGCACGCCGGCCCACTCGGGATTTCGGTTGCCACTTAAAGGCCCGGCAAACAGGTCGGCGCTAATTATGCGGCTAATACGCCATCAGCGTGAGCTATGTTGAAGGCTGTGTCACCGCACGGGTCCGCTCTCGCTTTAATATGCATGCGGCCGCCAGCCGGCAGCTTACCGCTCGCGCGGGACGGGGTGCGCGAATAAACTGTCGCATTTTTTTCCAGGCGCAGCGAGAATTTGCATGGCTCCAGCGGCGGGGACACGGTTCGGGTAACACGTCCGCTGCCTGCCACATGCTTATTACGAGTTCTCCGCTTTTACGGCACTGTCGACGCCGCAGTAAACACGATCTGCGGCAGTAACATCGGCGCGAACATTTTACGTCGCCATTCCGTGGCACCTGAAAAACCGAGCGTTCTCATTTCGTTTACGTGCTCTGGCTGAGCCAACCACGCTGCGCATTGGTTCACAGAGTACGAAAGCTTTACAATAAAGTTTTTTTTCTTCTTTTTGTCTCTCGGTTTTTCACAGTTGATGGCACTGCCAAATTAATGAAATGTAAGTCTTTTCTAGCATTCTGCCACGTAATTAACTCATGAAAATGTAACACATAGGAAGTCAAACAAACTATCACTGCTCTTTCTTCAAATTTTTTAAACTTACAGCGTTTTTCTACTTTAAAATCAGCGATAATACCCATCACATGTGTGCAAAATACGTGACTCACTGTGATTAGGTCGCCACAAAAAGAGTTCTTCAACACAGTAGGAACATCGACGATACTCTCTTGATTGAAGTAGCCTCCACTTCGATTGGTTCTTGGTAGAATCGACTACAATAGATGCACGTTTTAAAGCCTTTTACTTTCATCAGAGCTCTTTGCTATCTGGATAGAGCTTTTGCTAGAGTAAATACCTGTTTTAGCTTTAGATACCTCAATCAGTAGAAACGGAACCGTTCTAGGATCACTTTGTTGTGCGTCTGCTTATCAGTCTGTCACTCTGTCTATCCAACTTTTCGAAATTGTTTTGCTCAAGTTGAAGTTCGTGTCACATATTAAAGTCTACTGCCCCTTGTCGATGGAAAAAAGTGAACCTTCTAAGTCAACGAAATCAAAATACACGAACATTTATATCATATATTTTGATATTCGCAAACTCAACCATCAAAAACTACAGGGTACTTACCTCTGACCTAGAATCACGAAATTTGCAAAGAGGAAAGATTTCACGCTATAACCAAAGGAAAAATCCGAAAATTGTTAATTTATAATCATATCAAACAAAAAAAAAACATTTTTTTCTCAATTGTTATCAGGCTGTTTGTCCGTCCGTCATTAAAGACCCCTTTTTCTCAAGAATGAGTAGACATATCAAGTTGAAAGTCATGTCACGCTCTAAGCTACATCGTCACCTGGTGATGGTAAGAATTGAACCCCCTACGCCAATGCAATCAAAAGATACAGCCTTTTGTATCTCACATTTTGATACTCAAAAACAAACTCATCAAAACCTAAAGGGACTTCTCCTGTACCTAGAATCATGAAATTTAGGGTGAAGCAAGGTTTCGCAGCAAAACTATAGCAAATTTCTAATCACATCACACGAAAAAAAAAAATCGTTTTATCCTTTGTTGTTTATCCGTCTGTTAAGATCCCTTTTTCTCAGGATCAATTGGACTGATCAAACTGAAATTTGTGTCACATACTAAGGTCTGTGAGTCCTTGGAAGCACGATAACGTGTAGCTTCTGAGTTAGTGCAGTCAAAGGACACGGCAATTTACGTCACATATTTTGATACTTTCGAACTCACTCATCAAAACCTGTAGGGTATTTCTCTGTGGTCCAGAATCATAAAGCTTTGTAAGAAGAAAGGTTTTATAGTATAAGTAAAGGAAAACTAGCACTTACATGTAATTACACCATTTCTTTAGTCAATTGTTGTCAGCCTTCAGACCTGAAATTAAAACAGTATCGAAATTCCTGGATGCCTCGGAGTTATCAATGTCAATAACAGGTAAAGATCGTCGAGTTCTTCTATTCCTGGAACGGATGAACTGTCTGCATACATAATTAGTTTGTACGGAACCCTACTCACACGTGGCCAATTTCTTAGATTAGATTAGGTATACTTTTCGAACCAATACAACCATAGCGATGAGATCTTCCTTGATGTCAGAAACACGATAATACACAAAGAAAAACAAATATGCCAGTGTACGTTCTACAGATTCCAAATGAAATGGTCCTCATGGACGTGAAATAAATCAAAAAATCTTAAACATATTTTCATACTAAAAGATATAACTTGTCATAAAACTTGTAAACGTTCGGTACAATGAGGTGCACACGATAATTTGTGGGCTACAGTAGCCGTGCATCAGCAAACAGAAAAAAATCGTTCTCAAAATATAATTACGGTGATCGCATTATTGAACTCAATTTGTGCAGAAGGCAGATTATATGTACTAATACACGCGTTATTTGATATTATTCGTAACAAATAAACAAGAGTTGGTTCCACTTGAAAATGAATCAGTGGAGCAGAATGAGTTCGTCACCAATAAATCCTTTAGGCTCCTCTTAAAGTGAACTTCATTAGAGTTTAAAGTTTTTGTGCTTGTTGCCACATTATTGAAAATAGGTGTTCCTGAATAATGGCCACTTTTCTGGACCAAAGGAAGTGGCTTTAAATCTTTGTGTATATAATTCTTATTTCTAGTATTGATTCCATGAACTGAGCTGTTGGTTTCGAAAAGAGAGATTTTTAATGACAAGTTTCATTAAGGAGTAAATATACTGGAAGTAGAGTTAGTATTCCTAATTTCCTTAACAGGTCTCTGCATGATATTCTTGACTTCACCCTACCACTACTTCTTATTACACGTTCTCAGAGGCGGAAAACTTTAGATCGGCTGATGAGTTACCTCAAAACATTATCCCGTATGACATTATAGAATGAAAGTAAGCGTAACATGCTATCTTTTTTATTTTTATCTGATGCTGTTGCTGATTACAACGTTGATCCACATTATTAGCCTCGGTGATACTGGTATCAGGAGTCGTGAATATAAGGAAACTGTCACAGCCACACTAAATTATTACTAGGGCAGTTTTTGTAAATACTCGTATCTCCTGCCGTTGCTGTTAGATACAATCGATGATGGGACTTGTCGATAACCAAAGATTTACAGTATGGAAACGCAAACGTACTTTGCATACGTTATATTCTCCGGCGACGGCTATGGGTAATGCTTACCACTCAAACTCAGAAGTCCTCCACAGGAAGCGATGGAAACTTCTTACATAAAGGGAGGCGCAGGCAGCGGCTTGCAGTGACGTGCGGGCAGAACTGCTGACTCTGGCAGCTCAATGGAGCGGCGAGCAGCAAAGAAGCTCCAGACTTCCTTTCCTTATCAGACCTTCCGTTTGCGCCGCTTTCATACATTCTCCGTGTCCGGTGCAGCTCTCTGAAATGTTACCCCATCGATGGCGTCTACTACGGGGCGATTATTCAAATGGGAGAGCAGGACCAGTTGATGATGTTGACAATCAACTGTACTTAATATTTTCATTTTTGAAAAGCTTTTTTCTCTTCTTCTATTAACAGGACGTCTTTTTCTGTCTTTTATCTATTTGTTTAAATTTATACTTTAATACAATCACAATTAATTCGTAAATTCTAAAAAGCTAATATAAAAGTATTCTCTTGTCCATGTGGCCGGGTACGATAACGAGACAGTACAGGGTGAGATGATCCCCAGATAAATGTTGAGTGAATTTCTATTGTTTAAAAGTATAAAATAGTTCATTAATTCATTAAGCATTGAAAAAATATCTTTAGCGTACTATGTGTTGAAAATTAATGTAATCCAAAATTTGTGCTTCTCATTAACAAAATCACACACTACTTTTCCTCCTTTGAAGTCTGAGCAGTCCTGATACCACCACGTGTGGGATACGCAACATCCTACCCCATTTTATGGTGAAGGGTCCACACAGATCTCATCACCTTTCTATGGAAGTGTTTCTTTATTGATTTAAACCTTCTTGCTCCCACTTCTGGCTTCCTTATTAAGTAACATTTGTTTCATAGGTTATCTTGTTAAAACAATTGCATTTTTTGACTTTTATGTTTTCCACTCTGGTATTTCTTTAGGTGAGGATTTACAATCAGAAATTCAAGTTATAGAAATGCTTCTACACAGTTTTGATTAATGGGAGCACCACATTTTCACAAGGAGATTTATTAGAAGATTTTATTTGTTGGCCTTTAGGTGCTGCTGCCTGAGTAGAAGCTTTTGAGTTTTGGCACGGTCCCTAACATGAACATGGTCTATCTATGGTTTTTTCCGTATCGAAGTCATGCTCAGTAAATACATGAGCATCATAAGCTTCCTTCCCAAACTTTATGAGCCCATTTACTGCATTGCCGACTGTAGCTACTTTGGAATAAGTGGCCCTCAACTGGTACTATTTAGATGACTATATTGTGGCAGTGTTGAAAGTCCTTAATGTTTGGAGTGTGGCACTGGCAAGAATAAGACGTGAACAAACAACAACTCTAAAGCGTATATTGTCTGAGGAAGTCGTGGACTGCCACAAATGACAAACACCGCCATTCTACTAGCATGGTTCAAATGGCTCTAAGCACTATGGGACTTAACATCTAAAGTCATTAGTCCCTTAGACTTAGAACTACTTAAACCTAACTAACCTAAGGACATCATACACATCCACACATCCATTGGCAACAGCGGCTGGCCCATAAGAATGTCTTGTAAGTTATAACATGTTACATAATGTACACAACTATCTACAGCACACTCAAATGGTTGCAATGGCTTCTCTGTACGAGGTTTTACTGTTCAACAGAGCGAATTATTAGGAGTGTCCTCCATAAAGAGTAGTTTAGGCGTATGATCGTAAACCTGAAAGATGTATATATCATGAGCAATAGCAGTTTGTTTGAAACGTTTGCCACTACGAGCGTCTTTGGCTGTCTGAAGCACGAGCGATATGTATTCTTTGGCTACCAGTGGTTGTATTAAGAGAGAGAATGTTGAGTCGCTGCTGAGCGAGGAGCTTTGATGGCGGATGATCCGAACAGAGAATGAATTTTAGATGAGCTGTTCCCTGGTGTGATAGAATGCAGGGGACAGATGACCTTTTTGAGAATATTTTATAGAGAGACAGTACTTTTGGAAAAAGATAACATGCACTGAGTTTTTACATGCTGTAAGCGCTAACCGAGTAATTATTGTAGAGTAGAGGTTACATTTTATTTAACAATATCTACGTTTTGGTATCCGGTACAAATTATCAGCGATGTGTTTAGAACCTTAACAGCGTTCAATAGATAATGCAACACATTTTTTATCTGAAAACATGTTGGTTTTATTCAGAATTCCAATACACCACATAATTCCTCGCTTTTTTGGCTACACAACTCTTTTCTCGACGTATTCTGCATTCAATGCACATTACTTGCAGGTCCTGCATGTCAGTATTGTACGACTCTACTGGTCGACATCGAGCCAGCCTCTTGTTGCACCAATAACCTTCCCATCAGCCACGTGCTACTTCCAGCGGAGTGCATATTTCATTTGGAAGTCAGGTGCGAGATCTGTGCTATAGGGCAGATGAGGAAGATCAGTTCAATGAAGTCTTGAGATCTCCTCTCATGTGCGCAGCCTTGCATGAGGCCTCGCATTGTCATGAAGGACGAGAAGTTCACATTTTTCTGGCTACAAACACGCTGAAGTCGTTTCTTCAGTTTCCTGAGGGTTATCGCTGTACACTCCACAGTTGATCGTTGCACCGTGAGGGAGGACATGAAACATAATAATACCTTCAGAGTCCCAGAAGCATGTCGCCATGACTTTCATCGGCTGAGTGTGCGGCTTTGAATTTTTCTTCAGAGAGAGGTGGTATAGCGCCAAATGATGGATTGTCGTTTTGTCTCCGGTCCGAAGTGATGTTCCCATGTTTCGACGCCCATGACGAAAAGTTATCACGATCAGCCTCGTAATGCGCAAGCTGTTCGGCACAGATGGTCTTTTGTTTTTGTTAGTTTATGGTCTTCTGTCAGACCGCTAGGAATCGAGTGGACACACTCCGTTGAGTACGCCAGCTGGTGGACGAGTGTGTCAGCACTACCATCCGACATGTCCAACTGAGCAGCGTGGTGTTTGATTGTGATTCGTCGATCACCACGAATCAGTGTGTCCTCACGTTCCAACACTACATGAAAAAAATAGCTCCAAGCACTATGGGACTTAACATCTGAGGTCATCAGTCCGCTAGACTTAGAACTATTTAAACCTGACTAACCTCAGGACATCACACATATCCATGCCCGAGTCAGGATTCGAACCTGCGTCCGTAGCAGGAGCGCGGTTCCAGACTGAAGCGCCTAGAACCGATCTGCCACTGCAGCCGGCAACACTACATCAGTCACAGACGTGTGCGGTCGGTTGACACGTGGGAGGCCGGACAGGTTTGCGCGACGTTCTTGTGGTGATGACAGACTCGCCGTGCTTTTGCTCACTACCAGGTCTCCATAGATATGACGCTAGCTCCTATGAATACATGCTACGCTCTGCTTTTCCGCCAATGCAAACTCAATGAGAGCACTTTGGTTGGAACGAACCTCCGTTACAGAAGACACTTTGAAGCCTACGTATAGCGCTGCCACCCACCGAATCTTTAAGAAACTATAGGGGCTAAAGTTGGAATATTCTACGATGTGCCACAACAAATTCCGCGTTTTTTCAACCGACACTGACGGAGAAGAAAAAATGTTGCATTAATTATTGAACGCCCCTTTTAATTCATCATTAAAGCAAAGAGCAAATTTTACGTAATTTAAATATTATTTGTAAGAGCTAATTTTTATGGTGTATTAAAATTCTAGAAAAAAAGCATAGTTCATCTTATTACAAGTCACTTCTGTTTTATTACAAGAACTTTAATATTATTTCAAAATACCATTTTATTCAAACTGAAGTACTCACTTTGCAGCGAAATGTGCAGTGATATAAAACTTCCTGGCAAAACTGTGTGACTGACCGAGACTCGAACTCGCGCCTTGCCTTTTGCGGGTAAGGCGACAGTCGACATGCCGCGCCACAATCTTAGCCAGGCAAGCAGCGATATACATAACTCTTTGGACAAGCCTTGAACACGTCCGTTTGCATACGTTATGTGATCAAAAGTGACCGGACACCCCTGTGTAGCGCGCAATTAACCTCCAGATTTCACCAGAGGTGCATCCGCCATTATAAACGGAGGCTGGACGTACTGTGTTGTCAGTAGAGAAGTACTGACTGAATAGACCAGACGAGCTCAGTGACTCAAAACGTAGACTACTCACTGGATGTCACTTGAGTAACAAATACACAAGAGACATTTCAACTTTCTAAAGCTGCCCACGAAGCCTGTTGTGGATGTGGCTGTGAAGGGGAAACGCAAGAGTATAACCACAGCCAAACCCAGGACAGGCTGTTTTCCGTGGCTAGTCCCATTATTGTGCTTAAGAAAACGCTAAATGTGGAAGGATATGAACACATTTTACAGCATGGTGTATGCGTACAATAAAAGAAGAGATGATTGCTTCTATCAGCATTAAAGTGCAATTCATCATTTGTGGAAAATAGCGTTCCTCAAATGTGTAGCGGCTCCTCCTTTTTATTAAGCTAACTCGCTTATTTTCGGCTGTCTAAATTTTAGTTGTCTGTCGTACTTAATAGTTACGTGAACATGGACGATGAAATTAGACCCAAAGCACACCTACCAGTTCAAGAAATTTCCCCGCAGTGTGTCTACTGACACGTGTACTATCTACAATTCCAATGACTTTGATCATAATTTCTATGAAAATACTATCGTTAATAGGATGAGGTTAAATTAAGTTCACACGGATTTGACAGCACTGGATTTATTATATTTGAAACACAGGCAAGAAGGATCGCGCGGGTCTGTCTCAATTACCCGCCAAACTGAATGGTCTTCGCCAATCAGTATCCTTTATGACAGTGGAGCTTTGCTCTCAGCGACGCTGACCTGCCGGATCAAAGATACGTAAGAGTAGATCTGATCTGTCCTGGGTAGGATCGATATCTCTACTCTTACTAATGGACTGGCCTTCCCTGAGTCCGGACCCAAACATAAAAGAACATGTTTAGGACGAGTTAGAACGTCGACTTCGCTCCAAGCCACAGTGTCCCACATCACTACCTTCTCTGGTTTTCGTTCCTGCAAAGACATTCAGACGCTTTGTTGAAGGTGTACCTATCACAGCACGTGTTGCCATAAAGTTGAAGGGTGGACGCACCCTATACTGTCTAATAATAGGTGTACGGATACTTCTCGTCAGATGGTGTATATCCTTATCAAATACTGCATGTATTTGAAGTAATCCGGTCCTTGTTGTTGTATCTGCTGGCACTCAATTCCTTCGTCTCCATACCCAAAAGTCTAGGGGACTGAAGTATGAGAGCGAGCAGGCCAAAGTGTGCGCTCCATTCACCCCCCCCCCCCCCCCACACACACACACCACCCCCACCCTCCGACCGGTCCAAAAATATCTCCGTCAGATGTTGTCATTGTGACGAAAGTGTACTGGTGTGCTATCATGTGTGAACCACATTCGCATTCGTTGCTTCAATGGCACAGCCTCTGGCAAAGTAGGCAATACATTAATGAGAAAGCCCAGATAATGTGCCCCATTTAAACTTTATGGTAACCCGTATGGCCCTATTAATCTACCGCCAAGTACGCCTCCACACGTTGGCTGAGAATCGGTATTGACGCCCTCTTTTCTGAATTGCTTGGGGTTTACGTCTGCCCATACGTGCTGGTTATGAAAAATCACAATCTCTTGTGAACCCTGTCTCATCCCTAAATGAAATATTGGATGTGAGCAGTGGGTATGCGGCACACCTCTGCCACTGACAGAACCGTCGTTTTCCGTAATGTTCCTGTGGCCTTAGGGCCTGAATGCGCTGTAGATGATATGGCTACGGCTATTTTTCATGTAGTAACCCCCACCCCCCGTGTAAGGTAGTGAGACATGCCTTCTGCTGCTCCTAATCGTCGCACAGTGGTCCCAGGGGTTTCTTCCATCGAAGGAAGCATACGATCCTCCAGGCGTCTGAACTGTGCTGGGCCTTCCACTGTCAGACTTCCGTGCCCCGCGGTGCAATTGGTAGCTGTGCCCCTCAGACGCTGGAAAAGTCTGCCGAACAGTTTTTTAATTTTTTTTTTATTTTTGTCGTCAGTCTACTGACTGGTTTGATGCGGCCCGCCACGAATTCCTTTTCTGTGCTAACCTCTTCATCTCAGAGTACCACATGCAACATACGTCCTCAATTATTTGCTTGACGTATTCCAATCTCTGTCTTCCTTTCCAGTTTTTGCCCTCTACAGCTCCCTCTAGCACCATGGAAGTCATTCCCTCATGTCTTAGCAGATGTCCTATCATCCTGTCCCTTCTCCTTATCAGTGTTTTCCACATATTCCTTTCCTCTCCGATTCTGCGTAGAACCTCCTCATTCCTTACCTTATCAGTCCACCTAATTTTCAACATTCGTCTATAGCACCACATCTCAAATGCTTCGATTCTTTTCTGTTCCGGTTTTCCCACAGTCCATGTTTCACTACCATACAATGCTGTACTCCAGACGTACATCCTCAGAAATTTCTTCCTCAAATTGAGGCCGGTATTTGATATTAGTAGACTTCTCTTGGCCAGAAATGCCTTTTTTGCCATAGCGAGTCTGCTTTTGATGTCCTCCTTGTTTCGTCCGTCATTGGTTATTTTACTGCCTAGGTAGCAGAATTCCTTAACTTCATTGACTTCGTGACCATCAATCCTGATGTTAAGTTTCTCGCTGTTCTCATTTCTACTACTTCTCATTACCTTCGTCTTTCTCCGATATACACTCCTGGAAATTGAAATAAGAACATTGTCCCAGGAAGGGGAAACTTTATTGACACATTCCTGGGGTCAGATACATCACATGATCACACTGACAGAACCACAGGCACATAGACACAGGCAACAGAGCATGCACAATGTCGGCACTAGTACAGTGTATATCCACCTTTCGCAGCAATGCAGGCTGCTATTCTCCCATGGAGACGATCGTAGAGATGCTGGATGTAGTCCTGTGGAACGGCTTGCCATGCCATTTCCACCTGGCGCCTCAGTTGGACCAGCGTTCGTGCTGGACGCGCAGACCGCGTGAGACGACGCTTCATCCAGTCCCAAACATGCTCAATGGGAGACAGATCCGGAGATCTTGCTGGCCAGGGTAGTTGACTTACACCTTCTAGAGCACGTTGGGTGCCACGGGATACATGCGGACGTGCATTGTCCTGTTGGAACAGCAAGTTCCCTTGCCGGTCTAGGAATGGTAGAACGATGGGTTCGATGACGGGTTGGGTGTACCGTGCACTATTCAGTGTCCCCTCGACAATCACCAGAGGTGTACGGCCAGTGTAGGAGATCGCTCCCCACACCATGATGCCGGGTGATGGCCCTGTGTGCCTCGGTCGTATGCAGTCCTGATTGTAGCGCCCACCTGCACGGCGCCAAACACGCATACGACCATCATTGGCACCAAGGCAGAAGCGACTCTCATCGCTGAAGACGACACGTCCCTCCATTCACGCCTGTCGCGACACCACTGGAGACGGGCTGCACGATGTTGGGGCGTGAGCGGAAGACGGCCTAACGGTGTGCGGGACCGTAGCCCAGCTCCATGGAGACGGTTGCGAATGGTCCTCGCCGATACCCCAGGAGCAACAGTGTCCCTAATTTGCTGGGAAGTGGCGGTGCGGTCCCCTACGGCACTGCGTAGGATCCTACGGTCTTGGCGTGCATCCGTGCGTCGCTGCGGTCCGGTCCCAGGTCGACGGGCACGTGCACCTTCCGCTGACCACTGGCGACAACATGGATGTACTGTGGAGACCTCACGCCCCACGTGTTGAGCAATTCGGCGGTACGTCCACCCGGCCTCCCGCATGCCCACTATACGCCCTCGCTCAAAGTCCGTCAACTGCACATACGATTCACGTCCACGCTGTCGCGGCATGCTACCAGTGTTAAAGACTGCGATGGAGCTCCGTATGCCACGGCAAACTGGCTGACACTGACGGCGGCGGTGCACAAATGCTGCGCAGCTAGCGCCATTCGACGGCCAACACCGCGGTTCCTGGTGTGTCCGCTGTGCCGTGCGTGTGATCATTGCTTGTACAGCCCTCTCGCAGTGTCTGGAGCAAGTATTGTGGGTCTGACACACCGGTGTCAATGTGTTCTTTTTTCCATTTCCAGGAGTGTACTCTCAAACCATACCGTGTACTCATTAGACTATTCATTCCGTTCAGCAGATCATTTAATTCCTCTTCACTTTCACTCAGGACAGCAATGTCATCAGCGAATCGTATCATTGATATCCTTTCACCTTGTATTTTAATTCCACTCCTGAACCTTTCTTTTATTTATATCATTGCTTCCTCGATGTACAGATTGACGAGTAGGGGCGAAAGGCTACAGCCTTGTCTTACTCCCTTCTTAATACGAGCACTTCGTTCTTGATCGTCCACTCTTATTATTCCCTCTTGGTTATTTTACATATTGCATATGACCCGTCTCTCCCTATGGCTTACCCCTACTTTTTTCAGAATCTTGAACAGCTTGCACCATTTTATATTGTCGAACGCTTTTTCCAGATCGACAAATCCTATGAACGTGTCTTGATTTTTCTTTAGCCTTGCTTCCATTATTAGCCGTAACGTCAGAATTGCCTCTCTCGTGCCTTTACTCTTCCTAAAGCCAAACTGATCGTCACCTAGCGCATTCTCAATTCTTTTCCATTCTTCTGTGTGTTATTCTTGTAAGCAGCTTCGATGCATGAGCTGTTAAGCTGATTGTGCGATAATTCTCGCACTTGTCAGCTCTTGCCGTCTTCGGAATTGGGTGGATGATGCTTTTCCGAAAGTCAGATGTTATATCGCCAGACTCATATATTCTACACACCAACGTGAATAGTCGTTTTGTTGCCACTTCCCCTAATGATTTTAAAAATTCTGATGGAATGTTATCTATCCCTTCTGCCTTATTTGACAGTAAGTCCTCCAAAGCTCTTTTAAATTCCGATTCTAATACTGGATCCCCTATCTCTTCTAAATCGACTCCTGTTTCTTCTTCTATCACATCAGACAAATCTTCACCCTCATAGAGGCTTTCAATGTATTCTTTCCACCTATCTGCTCTCTCCTCTGCATTTAACAGTGGAATTCCCGTTGCACTCTTAATGTTCCCACCGTTGCTTATAATGTCACCAAAGGTTGTTTTGACTTTCCTGTATGCTGAGTCTGTCCTTCCGACAATCATATCTTTTTCGATGTCTTCACATTTTTCCTGCAGCCATTTCGTCTTAGCTTCCCTGCACTTCCTATTTATTTCATTCCTCAGTGACTTGTATTTCTGTATTCCTGATTTTCCCGGAACATGTTTGTACTTCCTCCTTTCATCAATCAACTGAAGTATTTCCTCTGTTACCCATGGTTTCTTCGCAGCTACCTTCTTTGTATCTATGTTTTCCTTCCCAACTTCTGTGATGGCCCTTTTTAGAGACGTCCATTCGTCTTCAACTGTGTTGTCTACTGCACTATTCCTTATTGCTGTATCTATAGCGTTAGAGAACTTCAAACGTATCTCGTCATTCCTTAGAACTTCCGTATCCCACTTCTTAGCGTATTGATTCTTCCTGACTAATGTCTTGAACCTCAGCCTACTCTTCATCACTACTATATTGTGATCTGAGTCTATATCTGCTCCTGGGTACGCCTTACAATCCAGTATCTCATTTCGGAATCTCTGTCTTACCATGATGTAATCTAATTGAAATCTTCCCGTATCTCCAGGCCTTTTCCAAGTATACCTCCTCCTCTTGTGGTTCTTGAACAGGGTATTCGCTTTTACTAGCTGAAACTTGTTACAGAACTCAATTAATCTTTCTCCTCTTTCATTCCTTGTCCCCAGCCCATATTCTCCTGTAACCTTTTTTTCTACTCCTTCCCCTACAACTACATGACTATTAGATTTTCGTCCCCCTTTACATACTGCATTACCCTTTCAATATCCTCATACAGCTTCTCTATCTGTTCATCTTCAGCTTGCGACGTCGTCATGTATACCTGAACTATCGTTGTCGGTGTTGGTCTGCTGTCGATTCTGATTAAAACAACCCGGTCACTGAACTGTTCACAGTAACACACCCTCTGCCCTACCTTCCTATTCATAACGAATCCTACACCTGTTATACCATTTTCTGCTGCTGTTGATATTACCCGATACTCATCTGACCAGAAATCCTTGTCTTCCTTCCACTTCACTTCACTGACCCCTACTATATCTAGATTGAGCCTTTTCATTTCCATTTTCAGATTCTCTAGTTTCCATACCACGTTCAAGTTTCTGACATTCCACGCCCCGACTCGTAGAACATTATCCTTTCGTTGATTATTCAATCTTTTTCTCGTGGTAACCTCCCCCTTGGCAGTCCCCTCCCGGAGATCCGAATGGGGGACTATTCCGGAATCTTTTGCCAATGGAGAGATCATCATGAAACTTCTTCAACTACAGGTCACATGTCCTGTGGATACACGTTTCGTGTCTTTAACGCAGTGGTTTCCATTGCCTTCTGCATCCCGAACAGCTTATCAGAAAGCAATCTCCACTGTAGATATTTTTCAGCCCCTGAGGGCACGGGTCGGCGGGCTATGTCCATTTGCTAAACCACAGCAGAATATCATATCCGCCACTTCAGTTGTCGAGTAGTAGGCTTCCATTGCTAACAAGTGGTGGAAGAGAGAAAATGTAAATGTACTACACCATTTTATGTACAAATAGCACAATAACCGTAAACACACAAGTGAATCCGCTATTGGAAGAAAATAAAACACCATGACACGTTCCCAGCGTTGACAGTACTGTACACACAGACACGACGAAAACTGATATAGCCTACAACACGACTCAAACTACACAACTGACGGCAGACCACCTAATGGTAGGTAGAGTACAGTGAGTAGGGCATCGAAATACCCTGCCGTCACATTTTTGACGGAGAACCAATGCAACCAAACGTCTCGCAGGCCTTCCTCTAAACACTTGTTAATCTAGGAAAGTACTCCTTTCCGGACACATGTTTATTGTTTATTTTTCTTGTTTCGATTAGTAGTTCCATCTCTCAAAAGATTAAACACTTTTTTGAGCACTCTGTATAGGATTTGAGATAGCATTTTGCATACATCTGCACCCGAAATCAACAGATTTAATGTTTGCCGATGCGGCCTTGAGGGAAACATCACTGCAGGGCAGGCTGAAACTGAACTCGTCCCGAAACGTGTTCTGCCACTGTACAAGACATGAATTCTGTCCAAGTGTCCTTTTCAATCTAAGGTATCCGTGATTTCCGATAAATGGAAGCCGCTGCAGTGACTTCAGTGAGCAATCGTGCTCTTAACATGGACGTGTCGACATCCTTTGCAGTGCTCCATGTTCATTCCGACGTTATGGACTTAGCATCCCCGTCAGTTAAACCATCCCGACAAGATAACGGTCACCACATGGTTTAGTCAAATGGTTCAAATGGCTCTGAGCACTATGGGACTCAACTGCTGAGGTCATAAGTCCCCTAGAACTTAGAACTACTTAAACCTAACTAACCTAAGGACAACACACACATCCATGCCCGAGGCAGGATTCGAACCTGCGACCGTAGCGGTCGCGCGGTTCCAGACTGCAGCGCCAGAACCGCTCGGCCACCAGCGGCCGGCGGTTTAGTCACACTGACATATTTAAGAACTGCTCGTCAATGAGTACTACATTCTTCTACTCACTGAAAGGCGCATATGCATCATCGTAGAACAGTGTGTCCTTTATGAGCTAAAATGTCTCGTTAAGAGAAACTCATTTGCTGTAGATCAGACATTCTGCTGCTTTCGACTTCTTTAAGACTCTGATATTGATATGAAAAACACTTTTCCGTTTCTTAGACGGTTCTTTGCTTTCCTAGTTTGGAGCAATAGTGATCTCTTCCGTAACGCAACAGAGAGCGCTGCTGCAAAGCAATCTCTCTGTAAGACTAATCTCATATTGCCGGCGCACTGTTCAACAGGTTCTCCGATATTGGATGCATTCTGGCGATTCTTTCTGTTTGTGTTAATGTTCACAAACATTAATAGCCATGTAGATCTGCACTAGCTAGCAGTAACAAGACTCAGATGTCTGGAATTGTTAACGCTTTGCGAGGAGTCTCATTGTCGATTTTTTTCGATTACCTTTATGTGAGACCTGTGAATATATTTCTGTCACAGATTGTATGCCCCGATTCGCCTTCGCACAAGCATATAGTCTGTGTTTGATAAAAAGAAAAAGAAACCTAAGTTGTTATCACGTTAACAAGGTGGTGACATTCATTCCGCCGTGTTTTCCGTTCAGAGTGACGCCATAATTCAGTGCTTTTACAGACAGTCTACTCATCACATCTTTGCTATATTGGCTGACTTAATACAAACAAACCGCTTGTCACGGACACGTGTGCTGGGGCATGATACGCAGAAGTACATTCAGCATCCATTTACGTAAATATCGTCAGAAAGCCCAATCTGCCCATGCTGAAATTATGTTACGTTATCAACGCTGAACAGAGAGACTGGGCCCATACGCAAGCATCTATAAAGACGGTAAAGTGCGTATGACGATTCAAACGACTCTTAAATTGGAGGACGAGGGTTCCGATCCCTGTCCGCCCATCCAGATTTAGAATTTCAGTCGTTTCTCAAAATGGTTTTAGGTCAAAACCCGAACGATGCCTTTGAAAGGGAAGGCCGATTTCCGTCCCCATCTTGTCATAGTCCAAGGTCGTGCTCCGAATATAATGACCTCGTCACCCACGTTACGTTAAACCCTAATTTTATTTTCCACGATGCGTTGCCCACTTGAAACACGTAAAAACTGGACATTTGCCTAACACGATGAGGCTCCAGTACTACTACTACTAAGCCCCACCCCAGTTTTGTACCCCCCCCCCCCCCCGCTCCCAACACCCTCTCCCCACTCCCTTGTCGTCTCAAGCTATAGTAATAGGCTCGTGTCGCTTGCTCCGAGGGGAGTCTAGAGGTAAACTGAAGCTTAAAGTCAATCCATATGGCATTGGGTGAGTACTTCCCACAAATGAAACTGTTCGATCTCGATCTCCGTTCGCTAGCACGATTCCGACTAATAACAAAATAACAAATAATCTATTCAGTGCTATTAACATGAAACAGTATTAGAAACTGTAACTCCAAGCGATGCAACGATGTCTCACTGCTTCGTTACCTGAAAAGAAGAGCTGCCACTGGAACCAGAAACGGGCTACTAATTAACATAATTTGTACAGGTGTGTCTTGTAACTGGCAACCCTATGGACAGCCACAGAGAGTCTAGTTCGGCATTTTAAATTTGTAGTAGCAGCTACTGAATCACGATGTCAGGTATCAGCTGAAATTTTCTTATTGCCCATAATACACACCTATGTGCTCTCTGGCCCACGTGCGAGGACCACTTTGAATTGTCATCGAGTCCATCCATCAATATGTGTGAACGGCATCATAACAACTCTTGAGTGATATCAAACAAAGGCGAGTTTCTTTGGCAGTGACCCGATTTCGAGAAGAGGATCATCAAACGCACGAATCGCTCTTCGCTTTCAGTTTCACATTATTATGGATGAGCCTGGACGCTCCTCGGCGGCGTTCGGACACCTGTCACGTTTATCACGGTGATATAAAGCCGACAAAATATCGTTCTTTTCGACAAGGAGATGTCACGATAGTGTTGCCTACATAACAACACGAATTATTAATACAGCTAAGCTGCTAAGGCAAAACACTCTCCCATCTGAATATTCATCACCTGTTCGATATTATTGGTGTCGAATGAAACAGGACCATCTTGAATTCCTCATTTTCGTGACGCAAGGCGCTACCCAACTCCTCGTTAAATCAGAGCGACAGAGGAGCACGACAAGTCGAATCGAGTTCCAGCAAACGAACTGCCTCTCTGGGGCCTATTCCCAGCAATCGGGCCTTCCATCCGGAGTGCAGGATTTCAGAAGATGCCAGTGCAGGCTTCGTGAGCAGCAGAAATATGCCGTAGCCTATTATTCGGTTGATACAAAAGTTCGAGGAGTTCTTCTTTATTACCATAACGAGATGCAGAGCTATGACATTGTTTATCATTCTTGAGCTGTTGTTGTCGCGCGGGATTAGCCGAGCGGTCTTGGGGCGCTGCAGTCATGGACTGTGCGGTTGGTCCCGGTGGAGGTTCGAGTCCTCCCTCGGGCATTGTTGTGTGTGTTTGTCCTTAGGATAATTTAAGTTAAGTAGTGTGTAAGCTTAGGGACTGACGACCTTAACAGTTAAGTCTGTTGTGGTTGGCAGGAGAGCCAACCACGGTTAGTAAAGGAGGCCGAAATGCACGCGTCTCAGCTGGCGTGAGGTTTGGAACATGACAAGAGAATTAGAACTGAGAAAAACGGACGTAGCTGGTGGAATACTTAACTTTAATCCATTAACGGAGAACGTCGCTCTTTATGGTACATGATTCACAATATCAATAGTACGGATACTGGCGCCTTGCTAGATCGTAGCAAATAACGTAGCTGAAGGCTATGCTAACTATCGTCTCGGCAAATGAGAGCGTAGAAGTCAGTGAACCATCGCTAGCAAAGTCAGCTGTACAACTGGGTCGAGGGCTAGGAAGTCTCTCTAGACCTGCCGTGTGGCGGCGCTCGGTCTGCAATCAATTGATAGTGGCGACACGCGGGTCCGACGTATACTAACGGACCGCGGCCGATTTAAAGGCTACCACCTAGCAAGTGAGGTGTCTGGCGGTGACACCACAAAGTCCCATATGATTTCACACAGATTTGAACATTTTGAACTGTTGTTCGCCAAGAATGTTGCAGTTTTTAAGCCAAGTAGTTCAGTTTGTGGCTAAAGTACACCAAATATCGCGTGCAGAGACATGAACACTACTCATGGGCTATTCTTATTTAATGTGATAGAAAAGTAAATACAGTAAATTTGTACCATGAACGGGAAGACTGTGTTCGGAGAACACACGGAAAAGAAAGTGTCAAGTCGTTACAAGGAAAACCACGTTGATTTAACAGTTTAACAATGGAAGGATATGAGGATTAGGTGCAAACATGTTGATCAATTCAAACAACATTTTAATCACAAAATTCACAGACAAGACATATTCTCATCAGTTATTTATCGTAAGAAAGTTGTGTTCCATCGACAACGCGCTGCAAGTGAAAACCACACTAATTCGGGTGTCGCTGCTGATGTATATCTGTTCATCACTTAAGCTGTTGTACGACACAATCACTCCCACCGAAGATTGTCTCTGGAGAAATAGTATTTATTGTCTACCCTTAAAAAATGAGAAATGCTGCCGTTTCCTAAGAAATACCACCCAGTGCAAATTTTTCTGCCCTTCTAAGGCAGATATGGCATATGTCAAGCACAGTAAAAAGGACGTCATGTGTTAGGAACACTGAGGGTTCCTCTGCTTCGGACGTCATATTTTACACCTGTACCTGGACGAGCATTGCACTGCATTGCAAGATCTGTAGCAGATTGCCGCCTACCCTGCTTCACAGAGCAAGTAAGCCTAGGCACCCACGTTCTGAGATGAGGTGTAAGCGTTCATCTTGACGCCTAACGTAGCTGCCCATCCTTCAGCCACTTTCGGTAGATGCTCGAGACAGTAGTGCGCGAACAAGCTGACCAGCTATTCTGTTTCCGAGAAACTCGTTCACACGCATGCCACAATAATTTGGCCTTTGCCAGAGTCGCATATGTCGGTGAATTTTCCCTTATCGGCTGGATCGTCTCCAGAATGATCCCGCATTCGTCTGTGCTCCTGCGACGAATTTTCCTTACCCTCCACGTGCCCGCAAAACCACCAGGCGAAATTCTTCCTGGCGGTGGGCTCTGATGACAATGGTTTGGCTGATCGTTGTATAAATGACTTGGTGGCTAACATCTGAAGCTACCTGATGCTATTCGCGGATAATGCCATTCGATGTAGTAATTGTAGCGAAATGCAGGACAAGGCCCAAAACAAAGTGAGACGGTAGGGACCATAGTCATGGGAAGTGGAACATACTGGTTTCTAACATGGACTTGTAACCAAATCAAAAATTTATTAATAAAAAATGTCAGAACATTACACTTCGCCACAAGAGTCAGAATATTGAAGCTAAATAGCTACATATATTTAAATCTGTGAGGGGGATAAGACAAATAAATCTTTAAGGACCGCTGTTGTGTAAATAGTTCCGCATAGTCAACGCGTACACAACTTTCCCACTAGAGCACGCCCCACTAAGCACAACTCCGCAGGCGCAGCGCTCGTCCGTCTCCGCAGTACGAGATGGCGCTGTCTTAGAGACGGACCAAATTCTGCTTCCACCGATCCGCGTATTAATATGTAATGCATCCAATGAGATTGCTGCTAACGTAGAACCTTTTCTCCTCGTGGATCACACTCGCCTAGTGATACCTGAACGCGCGAGGTATTATAAAGAGAGTATAGACCTCTGATTAGTTGGTCTGCACCAGTCTGCATGAGTCTATACCAGTCTATAGTCAAGTTTCAGTCTTCGCCTAATAAGATTATCATATTCCTGTACATAGCCATGAAGTGAAATGTATAGACACATTGTCAAGTATCAGAGATATGTGAGAATAAGATTAACGTACCAAGACCAAAGGAACTACAGATTGTCAATTGTAAACAGCATCCAGAACCAAGTTAAGTTATTTGTAAGCTTCTTATTATTTTAATAAATGTGTATGAAAATTAATAAAGTTCTGTTTAAAGTTGCTCACCGTCAATCTGCTACTCTAAGCGTGCAAGTGGCATTTCTATCGTCTGACCTAACGGCACAAGATAAACACGCCATGATAAGACCACAAGATATATTGCTGACACTCGCCTACTTTGTTAGAGCGACAAGTCAAATATTCTGATGATGTTTCTACCGAAGGTCTTACAGTACGCACACCACAACCATCAAAGGCATTCACAAACAAGTAGCAAGTACATCTCAATTTCTTTTAATACAAATCTCTCAAAAACACAACTCCATATGACGTGAATTACAAATTGCCTTTACGTACATATATTACTATCTGTTATGTAATTTTGGTGAGCTTAATGAAACTAATCCTTTAGTGAAGCATTAAACGTTTTAGCATGACTAAAGACAAACTGTTTCAACATAGATAACCAATAGGTAGAACAGCAAGCTTAATACTGATTCAAAAACATAAGGGAGAATAATGAACGATTCACATTTAGTCTTGCACAAAAATCCCAAACTGACAATAAACACAAATGCTGTGAATTACATATACCAATATTGATAACACATATAAAATGGTACAAGATATTCAAAATCCTGAGAAAAATAGGGGTAATCTATTGGGAAATACGGGTAGTGTACAACATGCACAAGAACCAAGGGGAAATCATACAACTGAAAGACCACGAACGAGGAGTTAGGACTAAAAGGAGTGTAAGGATGGGACGTAATCTTTCAGTCCTACGCTTCAATGTGTACATCGGAAAAGCAATGGCGGAATTAAAGAAAGGTTAAAATTCAGGGTGCAAGGATATCAATGATAAGATTCACTGATAAAATTGGTATTCTTAGAGAATGTGAAGAACAATATGTTGGATGAAATGAATAGCCTAATGAGTACAGACTACAGATTGAGAGTAAACCGGAAAAAGACAAAGGAAATGAGAGGTAACAGAAATGAGAATGGAGAGAAACGTAACCTAAAACATGGTGACCATGAATTAGACGAAGTTAAGGAATTCTGCTACCTTGGAAGTAAAAAAAAAAACATGACGTACGAAGCAGGGAGGCCATAAAAAGCAGAGAATGCATTCTTGGCCAAGGGAGGTAAACTAGTATCAAACATAGGCCTTAATTTGAGGAAGAAATTTCTGAGAATGTGCGTTTGGAGCACAGAAGTGTATAGTAGTGAATCATCGACCGTGGGAAAACCTGGAGCGGAAAAGAATCTAAGCTTTTGATATATGGCGCTATAGAAGAATAATGAAAATTAAATGGTCGCGTAAGGTAAAGAAGAGGAAGTTCTCCGCAGAATCGGCGAAGAAAGGAACATCAGGAAAGCACTGACAAGAAGACGGGACAGGATGATAGGACATGTGTTACGATGTCGAGGAATAAACTTTACGGTGCTACAGGGAACTGTAGAAGGTAAAATCCGTAGGGGAAGACGGAACATATCCAGCCTGTAACGAGGGACGCAGGGGACGAATGTTCGTAAAAAAGGTTAGAGCAGTAGAGGAGTTCGTGTCAGGCCACATACCAGACCAATCAAGGACTGAACCTTGGCCAAGAGCAACAACTAAAAAAGATAACGCCTTGAAACACTATAATAACAACGTCTCCGAAACGCCGGTCGGCTGCAGTTTAACGTACCTGCCATACTATTGTGCTGACCCACTGCAGTAACCACGAAACCACATTAAACAGCTTTCGCGAGTAATAGAAATAAGTGTTAACTTGTCCGCCCCAGTAGCTGCGCGGTGAGGGCGACGGATCGGTAACTCTAAGGCTTGGGTTCGACTCGCGGCTGCGTCGCAGATTTTTTCCACTCGGGCACTGGGTATTGTGTTGTCCTCATATTCGTATCGTCATACTTGATATTCCGTTGTTGAGATGCCTATAAGATCACGTCTAGAAAGCCGAAAAAAAATACAAAAAAAATCTGTTGATCACTGCAGACTGGTAACCAAAGTCAACTCCGACGATATTTGGAGGCTCTTTTGGACTTGCAACCATAGTTGACAATAAGACTAGCATGTTAGCGTCATTTCCACATCTAGCCTTATCGCAATGTGACACGCGTTGCTTGCACCAGCGCTCTGTCCCTCATACACAGCAGCCACAGGGCGAGTGAGTGGCACTGCACTAGCCGCTTGTCACTGTATAACTACCAGGATAGCTTGGTAGGGCATGTTCTGAGGTACGAAGGGATCACCAATTTAGTATTGGAGGGCAGCGAGGAGGGTGAAAATCGTAGAGGGAGACCAAGAGATGAATACACTAAGCAGTTTCAGAAGGATGTAGGTTGCAGTAGGTACTGGGAGATGAAGAAGCTTGCACAGGATAGAGTAGCATGGAGAGCTGCATCAAACCAGTCTCTGGACTGAAGACCACAACAACAACACAACTGCAGTGTACCGTTGCAAGCTTTTCATAACAATTTAGAGAAACGAAAATACTGAATATTCTTATTTCAAAAACTTTCTCCTCTTGTAACGTAAGCTTCAGATATCATATTCAACTGCTAAGCAATCCTGACTCTTGGTTGGCCCTGTGCTGCACATATGAACAGTGTCGTGAAACAAAACTTTAAATTTCGTGAAATACCATGTAAAATAATGAAAAATAATGTAATTAAATGCCAAAAGTAACTGTTGGTGCACTCAGTGAAAACTATTTAACTGAAAGTCAGTCCTGAAGTACATATGAAAGTTGCGTGACATGTACACAAAGATAAAAATTCAGTTCTACACAGAAGAATAGTAACTGCTTGAGATTATCTACACTATTCACTGTAATTTAATCTGCTTTCTTAGCGCAACACCTGATAATTCTGAATACTAACTGTTTCCTCATAAGAATGCCGAGTGAAATCTGCCCTGAAGTAAAAGAAACTTACCTCATGCTCAGCATGTTGTTTTGTGACTAGTGTTCTGACATTCTCAAACAGAAAATACAAATCAGTAGACACAGCAGCTAAGAAAAAGTAAACTATTCACTACAATTTTTTGTCAGAAATAATATGTCACTTCGTGCGGCGTAATATGTAATGTGTGCATGATAAAAAATTCAAAACTTTATTAAGAATGTTGTAGGAGAATTTGACTTTAAAGAAAGTCGTTCTTGCAAAATTAAAGTCTGATTATTGTCAAGAACGACTGTGCAACGTAAGAATACACTAACAACTATGAAATTGTCTGAGAACAAAATTTAAAAACGTTCCAAGCAGTTGCGTTATTTGTAAGATAATAAAAACGTGATCTAATTAACATTAAATCACGAAGGAAATTAGGTGTATGAGGGACAAAAATTTCCTTCGATTAATAGTTCTGACAAATTTCTCTTCTGTGCAGTTATCAGTAATTAATTACTGTCTGAACAAAGCCGCACGAACATTAGATTAGTACTAGGTAACGTTTCATACTGGTGCAAGGGCTGCTCAAAATATTTGAAGAAATTGTTGTCCAAACAACAATGATTCAAGATGTTTTTTACCGGCATGTGTTGTGCACTTCACAAATCGCAGAAAAATCGTACTCTCTGAGCCAATGACAAAAAATTTGAGTAACTCATAACTGTAATCAGTCATTCATACAAGTACTTGGGTGTAATCTGAGTGGATATGAAATTGAATGATCACATAGTCTCACTCGTAGGTAATGCAGGTGGCAGACTTCGATTCATTGGAAGGATGCTAGGACAAATGTATTCAATCTACACAGGAGACTGTTTACAAAACCATCATATGTCCCTTCCTAAAATTGTGGCACGCATACCAAAATGGCACTAACAGGGCACAGAAGACTACCACCAGTTGTCTCAGGTATGTTTGTGACTATGCTGGAAGGTTTGAATTGGGGGACGGTTGAAAACAAGGGCCAGTTACGCTGTTTGATGAAATGTTCCGGACATCCATTTAGTGGACACTAGTATCTGGTCTGTCCACCCTTCAGCTTTACGATGGCTTGAAATCTGCTTGGGACACTTTCAATGGGGTGAGTGGATGTCTATGAAGGAATGATAGCCCACTCTTCCCGAAGAATTGAAACCAGAAAAGACAGTAATGTTGGACACTAGGTTCTGGAGCGAACTCATCGTTTTGACTCGTCTCAAAGGTTTGCCATTGGGTTCAGGTCTGAACTCAGGCAGGCCAGTGTATTTCACGAATAATACAGTCCACAGACCACTGCCTCACAGACGCTGCTTTATTACATGGTGCATTGTCATGCTGATGAAAATAGTTATCGTACCCGAACTGTTCCTGTACCGTACGCAGTACACAATGGTGCAGGCAGGCCAGTGTATTTCACGAATAATATAGTCCACAGACCACTGCCTCACAGACGCTGCTTTATTACATGGTGCATTGTCATGCTGATGAAAACAGTTATCGTACCCGAACTGTTCCTGTACCGTACGCAGTACACAATGGTGTAACATGTGATCATATCCTCCCACAATAACAACTTCTCAAGCACAATAAGGGAACCACATCCTAACCACGACGAACAGACCCATACCGTAACACCAGCTCCTCTGTACTTCACTATGGGCACTATACATATTGGCATATAAAGTTCTCCAGGCAGTCGTCAAACCTAAACATCTACATCTGATTGCCTCAGGGTATGGAGTCATTCATCACTTCAAATCACGCATTTCCGGTCGTCCAGTGTCCAGTTTTGTCACTCTTTACACCACCACAAGAATCACTTCGCATTAACTACAGAAATGTGTGGCTTATAAAGTGCTGCTGAACGATTTTAACCCATTCTTTTCAAATCCCTGAGCACAGCCATTGTGCTGGCTAAACAGCTAGTAGCGCTTTGGTAATGGCGAATGCTAGCTTCCGCTGATTTCATGTGACTTTTTTTACAACCATTCCTTACAATGTTCGACTAGCCCTGTACGTAAGGCCTACCTCTCTATTCCTTCACCTTTCCACTTCATAGTCACCTCAGCAGTAGTCTACCTGGGCAACTTTAGAAGATTTAAAATGTCCATCACTTATTTGTTGCCTAGGTGAGCTCCAGAGACCATGTCCGAAATCGCTGAGCTCTGGTAACCTACCCATTCTACTGTTACTGCATATCTGCTGAAACACAGTACGCCTCTCCTTCTTTTATACCGACGGGTCCGCCTGTGGCGACATCTAGAAATCGATTCTACATTACATAGGGAAGTCCGGATACTTTGAATCAGATAGCGGCTTCTGGAAAAGCCTACATCTCAAGTTTCAAGAACCAATACTAAGTGATGAATGTAGTAATGTAACACAGCCCCGTACGTATCAGTCTCAAAGGGATCGTGAAGAGTGGATTAGATTAATCACAGCCCGCGCAGAAGCATTTAAACAGTTATTCCTGCGCTCCATATGCGAAGTCAAAGGGAAGAAACCTAGTTACGTCGTACAATGGGAAGCACTCTCTGGCATGCACTTCGTAAGGGTTTACAGATTACGGATGTTCATGTAAAAATTAATGAATAGTCATAACCAAATCGTCAAGACTCGATCACATTCTTAGGATGGTGCATATATTCGTAGTATTTTTGTTTTGGATGTTTTTATTCGGATTGCTATGGGTTTATTTATCGATTGTCATTATTTTATTTCTAGTTCCCTATTCCTATCTGAGTTTACATACTGGGGTTTTTTCATTTAGAGAAGTGAATGGAGCTGTGGACGCTAGAAAATGGAGTGCCAAGTGGAGAAATCGGAATATTTCCGATATATTCTTCTGTCTGAGTTCAATAGAGCGCTAACAGCAGCCGAGGCAGACAAAAACATTTTGCACCGTTATGGGGATAATGCCATTGGACAGAGCACACCAAGAAAATGGTTTTCTCGCTTTAAGGAGGATCGTTTTAACGTTAGTGAGTCTCCTTGTTCAGGAAGACCCTCTGTTCTTGATGAAGATCGTTAAAAGCATTAATCCACAATGATCCGCGTCAGTGTACTCTAGAACTAGAAAATATGATGGACTGTGATCATTCCGACGTCGTGCAACATTTGCATACAATGGGGAAGATTGAAAAATTTGGTGTATAGGTACCGCAGGTTCTACGGCAAAATCACAGATATCAACGGGTGGCCATTGGCCAAATGTGCATCCCTGCTTGCTCGTCAACATCGGGCTCGTGAACAACACTGACATTCCTATCCTGCATAGTTACTGGTAATGAGAAATGTTATCTTTATACCAATGTAAGGAAAAGATAGGAATGGTTGAGCCCATACAAGGCAGCAACTACTCATCCAAAGACCTCCGTGCATCCACAAAAGATAATGTTAGGCATTTGATGGAACAGCGGCGGTGTGGTGTACTACTAATTACTTCCCAGAAGTGTACACATCACTGCTGACATTTAATGTCAACAACTGAGACGTGTTGCAGACGTAATTCAAAATCAACGACCGGGGAAAAAAAAATCAAATGTTCAAATGTGTGTGAATTTCTAAGGGACCAAAATACTGTTGTCATCAGTCGCTAGACTTAAACTAACTTAAAGTAACTTATGCTAAGAGCAACACATGCACCCACGCTCGAGGGAGGACTCAAACTTCCGGCGGGAGGGGCCGCGCAATTGGTGACATGGCGCCTCAAACCACTCGGCCACTCCGCGCGTCCAACGGCCAGGGAGATTGCGTGAAGTGATGCTACTCGATGATAACGCCAGCACGCGTTCTGCTAGACTGACAAAAAACACTATACAGGAGTGGGATTGGGACGTCGTTCCGCACCCAACTTTTTCACCTGATCTTGCACCCTCAGATGTTTCCCTATCCCGCACTCTATCGAACAACCTTCAAGGGAATTCCTTTCCGGATGAAAATGCGCTCCGAAGACGGCTCTATGGGTTCTTCGCTTGGAAAAAGCGTGATTTCTACAGTTACGGAATCGAAAAGATACCCGGCGTTGCCAGACTATTGTAAATAGTTATTGATGACTAAAGTCTCTGCTAAGTGTATCTGTTGTGTTTATTAAACATATGGGGAAACGCTACGAACTCATGCACCAGTCGGGACCAACTGGATAAGGAGTGTCGTCTACTCAAAGGAGAGAAAGGATTTCATTGACCAGTACAACGTCACAAGTGACATTAACGTTAAATTTTAACACAAATTAGGGGGTTAATTGCATAGCGGCCACAAACGTTACACCAGGCGTTTGCAGTAGTACGACCTGGGACTCTGGGGTAGTGCACCACTCTAAATGCAAGTGGACGACTGTCGCTGCACTTTGCTGGGCAATCAATGTTCCGCGCAGTCTGCTGTACCACTTCGCCGGAGGCAAAGGAAGATGGGAGTAGGTGGCACCGCGTGGCTGCGAGCGGAATGTCGTTTCGAGGCAGGAATATGGTTGCGGGAAAGGGGAAAGCGGATAGGGCGAGGAATGGTCCCTCGTTACGGATAACGACGTGCTCCGGTTCTGACTCGTGCAGTTGGCATGCGGTGCCCCGCGGGAAGCCAAAGGTAACACAACGCTGACTGCCCCAGTAGCGAGAACTCCTGCGTTGTTCTAACGTCGGTGATTTCAAGGAAAGCTTCTCTCGACGATGACATTTTAGACGTTAGACAGCAAATACGAATATTAGTTTACTTTAGCATGTATACACATCACTCGGTAGTTTCCACATCTTTTGGTTTGGGATTACTGTATTCTTAAACACCCAATTTCTCATAGGCGTAGGATCACCTCATACAGCGAATTACTGAGGACATAAACTTGACGCATTTACAGGGAGTGCGTTTTTAATTAGTGCATCGAGTATCAACATCTTCTCAATTGTTTCATTATACACAATCTCTCTGAGCGTCACGCTCATTATCAAGCGCTATGCCAGAACATGAAAGTACATCCTGACCGGTTTATTACTATGAATCTCGAGACCAGCAGAAGTATTTAACTCAATATCCTGTGAGGTAATCTTTAAAAAAGTCTTACACATATGTTTACTTCGGTATTTACACTGAGGTGACGAAAGCCATGGCGATATGCACACATGCAGATGGCGGTAGTATCAAATTGTTCAAATGGCTCTGAGCACTATGGGACTTAACATCTGAGGTCATGAGCCCCCTATAACTTAGAACTACTTAAACCTAACTAACCTAAGGACATCACGCACATCCATGCCCGAGGCAGGATTCGAATCTGCGACCGTAGTAGTCGCGCGGTTCCAGAATGAAGTGCCTAGAACCGCTCGGCCACTGCGGCCGGCGGCGGTAGTATCGCGTACACAACTTATACAGGCGCACAACGGGAAGTAATAAACTTTGAACGCGGAATCGTAGTTGGAGCTAGACGCATGGGGCATTTCATTTCGTAAATCGTTAGGGAATTCAATATTCCGAGGTCCATAGCGTCAAGAGTGTGCCGAGAATATCACGTTTGAGGCGTTACCTCTCAGCTCGGACAACGCAGTCACCGCCGGCCTTCACTTAACAACCGAGAGCAGTGGCGTTTCCGTAGAGTTGTCAGTGCTAACATACAAGCAACATTGTTTGAAACAGCCGCATAAATCAATGTGAGACGTACGACGAACGTTTCCATTAGGACAAAATCTGGCGTTAATTGCCTATAGCAGCAGATGACCGACGCGAGTGCCTTTGCTAACAACACGACATCTCCTGTAGCGCCTCTCCTGGACTCGTGACCGTACCGCTCGACCATAGAAGATTGGAAAACTATGGCCTGGTCAGATGACTCTTTCTTTCAGTTGGTAAGAGTAATGGTAGGGTTTGAATTTGGCGCAGACCAAACGAGCCATTCACCCAAGGCAGTATTCAAGCAGCTGGTGGCTCCACAATGGTGTGGACTGTGTTTACAGAGAATGGATTCGGTCCTCTGGTCCAACTGAAGCGATCATTGACTGGAAATCGTTCTGTTCGGCTACTTGGAGACCCAAGCATGGAATTTTTATGGACTATAATGCGCCATGTCACCGACGGCAGTTGTTCATGATTGGTTTGGACAATTACAACGAATGATTTGGCTACCCAGATCGCCTGATACGAATCCCATCGTACATTTATGGGATCTAATCGAGAGGTCACTTCGTTCAAAAAAACCTGCACCGGCAACACTTTCGCTGAATGAGACTTTCACTCTGCAGCGGAGTGTGCGCTGATATGAAACTTTCTGGCAAATTGAAACTGTGTGCCGGACCGAGACTCTAACTCGGGACCTTTGCCTTTCGCGAGCAAGTGCTCTACCAACTGAGCTACCCAAGCACGACTCACGCCCCGTCCTCACAGCTTTACTTCCGCCAGTTCCTCGTCTCCTACCTTACAAATTTAACAGAATCTCTCCTGCGAACCTAGCAGAACTAGCACTCCTGAAAGAAAGGATATTGCGGAGACATGGCGCAGCCACAGCCTGGGGGATGTTTCCAGAATGAGAATGGAGAATGGTAGAGCACTTGCCACGAAAGTCAAAGGTCCCGAGTTCGAGTTCCGGCACACTGTTTCAATCTGCCAGGAAGTTTCAACACTTTCGCTATTATGGACAGCTGTAGAGGCAGCAAGGCTCAATGTTTTTGTAGGGGCATTCCAATGACTTGTTGCGTCAATATCACTACTAGTTGCCCGCGCAAAAGGAGATCCGACAAGATATTAGGAAGTATCCCATGCCTTTTGTTACGTCAGTGTATGTCTCACAATAGCATTTGTCGAAACTTTTCCACTCAACTTGTATAACTTACGGTGGATCGCAACATTCAGCTTGTGGCTTGACGAATATTCCTGCGAAGATCGCTTTCGCTTATTTTTGTTTTTAATTTATGATATGATTGGCAAATTTCGGTAAATGCCACCATCAGAATACCATCAGACTTTGACTTGTGAAACAAAGTTCAGTACTATATGAAATAAAATCTATGCTGAAGAGTGGGTGGTTCTGTTACTTGGCGTGTTCTGATATCATCATCAGTAGCCGAAACGTCAGTATCATAGTAAATAAATATATCTATAAGGTTTCTGGACAGTTCCATTCGCAAAATTTTGTAATGATCTCGAGCTCATTTCAAGAATTTGTTTGTTTCATCAATAAATACTCAGGCAGGAGTAAGATTACGTATTGAGGAAAGTTCTGTTTGCTTTCATACATGACATAAAATGGGATCCCTTGTTTATACTTGCCTCTTGTATTAAGTAACTTGCAAAAGCGGAAGATATTTTAACCTGTTGGAACACTACGTTCAACTCAGAGCTAAGCTCCCTTAACAAATCCAGAATATCATGTCCGTTTTAAGGTATATGTAAAAAAACCACCTCAGCTGTTGTTAAGATATGCTTTAGTTGGCACTACCATTTACATTCATGGAACATCTTCAGTTGACTGGTGTATAGAACTTCGCCAAGGCCTTTGGCACACATGAAGAAATTATGCACTCATTTTTCGGATGAGTGTAGTACTTACTTAGATGTAAGAAGAGCTGTGTAGTACCTATACGGTGCACTTTTAAATTACTTACGAGATATTTGAATTCAAAGTTTTCCTATCTTGTCGAATATGACAGGAGAGCACCAGCCGTCGTTACACACACGTACACTTCCATGTAGAAATGATTTAACATTCAAATGGCAAGAAATGAATAATGGAAACGAATGTATTTTGGATTTATGTTCAAGAAAATTTGCACAACTTGCACCAGCAGTTTGTACACTTTGTGTTTTCAAGCCTCGTAAATTTTACGAGGGGTACTGAATAAGTAATGCAATTTTTTTCTGAAAGCAGGTGGGTCTTATCCAGAATTGCAATACGCCATATTATTCCCAACTCTTCTGGCTACAAAACCCTGTTGTTCAACATAATCTCCGATCAATACGATGAGCTTACGCCACTTTACTGGGAGGGTCTGTACACCAGCATATCACTCACTCTACTGGTGGACGTAGAAGCCAGACACCCAACGACGTTTGCTTACCGCCAGTCTCCGTAGACATTCTGCAAGCGCCTATGAATATCTGCGACGCCCTTCTTTCCCGCAAAAGAAGCAATTCAGTGACAGCCCTCTGCTTGAAATGCACCTCACTCACAGACGCCATTTTGAAGACTATGTATAGCGCCGCCAATGGGAACCCATCGAAATTATAGGGACTGAAGTGTGAATGTTCCACAATGTCCCACAACAATTTCATCTTTGTTTTTCACCGAAATTGGCCGACAAAAAGTGTGTTGTTGCACTACTTATTGACAGTTCCTCGGACATGTTACGAAAATTCTTCTGCTGAGTTTGATGAAATACACTCCTGGAAATTGAAATAAGAACACCGAGAATTCATTGTCCCAGGAAGGGGAAACTTTATTGACACATTCCTGGGGTCAGATACATCACATGATCACACTGACAGAACCACAGGCACATAGACACAGACAACAGAGCATGCACAATGTCGGCACTAGTACACTGTATATCCACCTTTCGCAGCAATGCAGGCTGCTATTCTCCCATGGAGACGATCGTAGAGATGCTGGATGTAGTCCTGTGGAACGGCTTGCCATGCCATTTCCACCTGGCGCCTCAGTTGGACCAGCGTTCGTGCTGGACGTGCAGACCGCGTGAGACGACGCTTCATCCAGTCCCGAACATGCTCAATGGGGGACAGATCCGGAGATCTTGCCGGCCAGGGTAGTTGACTTACACCTTCTAGAGCACGTTGGGTGGCACGGCATACATGTGGACGTGCATTGTCCTGTTGGAACAGCAAGTTCCCTTGCCGGTCTAGGAATGGTAGAACGATGGGTTCGATGACGATTTGGATGTACCGTGCACTATTCAGTGTCCCCTCCACGATCACCAGAGGTGTACGGCCAGTGTAGGAGATCGCTCCCCACACCATGATGCCGGGTGTTGGCCCAGTGTGCCTCGGTCGTATGCAGTCCTGATTGTGGCGCTCACCTGCACGGCGCCAAACACGCATACGACCATCATTGGCACCAAGGCAGAAGCGACTCTCATGGCTGAAGACGACACGTCTCCATTCGTCCCTCCATTCACGCCTGTCGCGACAGCCCTGGAGGCGGGCTGCACGATGTTGGGGCGTGAGCGGAAGACGGCCTGACGGTGTGCGGGACCGTAGCCCAGCTTCATGGAGACGGTTGCGAATTGTCCTCGCCTATACCCCAGGAGCAACAGTGTCCCTAATTTGCTGGGAAGTGGCGGTGCGGACCCCTACGGCACTGCGTAGGATCCTACGGTCTTGGCGTGCATCCGTGCGTCGCTGCGGTCCGGTCCCAGGTCGACGGGCACGTGCACCTTCCGCCGACCACTGGCGACAACATGGATGTACTGTGGAGACCTCACGCCCCACGTGTTGAGCAATTCGGCGGTACGTCCACCCGGCCTCCCGCATGCCCACTATACGCCCTCGCTCAAAGTCCGTCAACTGCACATACGGTTCACGTCCACGCTGTCGCGGCATGCTACCAGTGTTAAAGACTGCGATGGAGCTCCGTATGCCACGGCAAACTGGCTGACACTGACGGCGGCGGTGCACAAATGCTGCGCAGCTGGCGCCATTCGACGGCCAACACCGCGGTTCCTGGTGTGTCCGCTGTGCCGTGCGTGTGATCATTGCTTGTACAGCCCTCTCGCAGTGTCCGGAGTAAGTATGGTGGGTCTGACACACCGGTGTCAATGTGTTCCTTTTTCCATTTCCAGGAGTGTAGTTTATATCGGACATGGAAGATTTTTTATAAATTTGTACAGCATTATTTGCAATGGGGGTATTAAGAATGGATGTTCTTACTTACTCGATATAGAAATTCCATTTTTTTGCGACGTGTCACATTAATGAAAACTGCAATTTTTTTTACGCCACTTAAATTGTTTCTCATTATATAAAAGGAAGTGGAAAGACAGCGAACGCTTAGAAGACGCGCTTGCAAATCTATTTGGCGAGAGTTCTCAACTGCTGTTACAGTTCTTTTGTGATTCGAGGTGACTGACCTGGATCGCAGAATGCAATCACGTACTGAATAATGCTGTGGAACTAAGCAAAGTCTGTAACATAACGTATTTCCTTCATTGTTGAATTTGTTTACATGTGCATCCGATTTGATTTGCTTTTGAGGTCATGTGCTTTTTCTTTCTTCATCGAAGGTTTATCTCTACTGGTGTATATTGTCACTCTATGAGCAGAAATTTAGAAACACTGTTTCTGTATTTATCTGTTACTTATTGATCCAGACCAGCTATTTAGCTGGTCTGTGGCTTCATTTACAACTGTTTGTAATTGATTCCCTCCAAGCAAGACGCTTGTGTCACCTGCACACCAGGCAGAGAGCGCTGTCACTCTTTCCAAGAAACATCTGCACTAATAATACTGAACGTGTACGAAATGCGTTTTAGCACACGTTGATAGACAAGCTCATTTACGGTACTTTAGAGACGTATTTTTACCACCAGCTTACGTGTTCTTCTTCGACCTGAAATGTTGTCAACATCAAGTGAATATTAAATGTTAATCTGAGCCCTCTCGGCAACAGCTCTCCTTCGCACTTCTGCAGCTAAAATACGGACAGCGTAGCCGTGTCGGCGTCGGCGACACGTGCCGTGCAGTACGGTAGGCCGCTCTGCTAATCTGCTGGCTGCGCGACACCCACCGCTGGAGCCGCCTCCGCGTTGCGTAACGGCTCTCGCCCTAATTGATTTAAATTTGTTCCCCGCCAGCTCGATTTGCATATGCTGATGGCGTGGTCGTGGACGGGTTGCTTCGTGTGTGCATATCATTTGTCATGCCGGTCGGAGCGTCATCCGGACAAAGAGCGGATGAGTAGGCCTGGGCAGCGAAGCGCATGTACAGATTCGATGTTCCAAAAGTTGCTTGTCTTTATATTAGCTTGGAGCAACAACAAAATCTTTTCTGATTTACTATCCTGATTAAAGATCTACCACCTCCAAGGAATAGAACTAGCTGTGAAAAAACTATTCCACTATATGAAGAGTGTTTCAGTATACGTCAGTGATTGGGCTTCCCAGCCTAACCCGAGTACAGATATGGACGAATGATCAAAGATATATACCACAACCACAGTTCGCTCGTGCGTAGGGTGCCACCGCCACAGCCATGGCACGAGGGGCTGTCCCTCCTTCGTTATACGCCGTTGATAGTAGAGTGACTGACCTCGCGAGGACTTCGGGCTAACCGTTAACCTCGTGAGCACCATCGTCAAGGACCACAGGGACCTCCCGTTTGTTTCACGGGTTTCTGCACCACCGACACAGCGAGTGATCATCAGCTGTGATCTGCCTACACCGAGCAGGGCAGAAAAGGGGGTAATGCTAACCCAGTACGTGCTCTTTCCATAAGCCAGACGTGCTCCCTGGGACGTCCTAAATGGTAATCAGCGCAGTGAACACTACCAGTCGTACCGAGTCGACCAACCCAGGGTTCTGAGGCTGTGCGCTAGAGGACGACACTGTTCCTGAGAAATGTATTCTGTACATGAAGAGCGACCACAGCACGGCGCGACGGAAGAACGTCTTGTGTTCCAGGGAACTATGAGTTACGAATTACCTCAAAACAAACGATTTATTGACAAACAGCAAACACTGATACAGAAAATATTGTTCTCCTGAAATACAACTAACTCTTTATTCTCAGTTGGCGCTTGTGACCGAGCGGTTCTATGCGCGTCAGTCTGGAACCGCGCGACCGCTACGGTCGCAGGTTCGAATCCTGCCTCGGGCATCGATGTGTGTTATGTCCTTAAGTTAGTTAGGTTTAAGAAGTTCTAAGTTCTAGGGGATTGATTACCTCAGATGTTATGTCCCATAGTGCTCAGAGCCATTTGAACCATTTGAACCTTTATTCTCACGAAATAACTAGTGCTATCAACAGAGGACGTCAAATTGATTCCATATTTTTAGATTTCCAGAAGGCTTGTAAGAGGTCCATGATTAAGAAATGAGCAGATGTAATTTCGATGTATTGCTCACGCGCTGCCTGCGATATGTAAGGTATAAGAGAATCTCAGACCAGAGAGCAGTGTTGTATGCAGTAGGTGCTGTGTGGTAGTTGGAGTAAGTAGTTGGTAGCTAGTCTGGTGTATCGTGTTGGCTGGGCCGGTCGTGGTGGAGCGATGGCGGAGCCTGAGTGTTGTAGTATAAGGTAAAAGCAGCCTCGCGCATATATAATATTGTTACATCAAGTCCCATGTAAATGTTTCTAAAAAAAATCTCTTAATAATAATCTTTCGTATAAAAAGTAACTTTTGACAATCACTCATTCCAATTTAAAGAATTTACTAATTTTCGCTATCCATGGTCATCCCGATTATTGCTAAGAAAAATCAGTTGTTCTTTTAAACATGACAAATCTATCGACCAGCATTGCACTGAGCTGCGCCAGAAAAATTTCTTATAGGAGCAGATATACAGGGTGAGTCACCTAACGTTACCGCTGGATATATTTCGTAAACCACATCAAATACTGACGAATCGATTCCACAGACCGACGTGAGGAGAGGGGCTAGTGTAATCGGTTAATACAAACCATAAAAAAATGCACGGAAGTATGTTTTTTCACACAAACCTACGTTTTTTTTAAATGGAACCCCGTTAGTTTTGTTAGCACATCTGAACATATAAACAAATACGTAAACAGTGCCGTTTGTTGCATTATAAAATGTTAATTACATCCGGATATATTGTAACCTAAAGTTGACGCTTGAGTACCACTCCTCCGCTGTTCGATCGTGAGTATCGGTGAGCACCAAAGTACGTAGGGATCCAAAGAGAACGGTGATGGACCTTAGGTACAGAAGAGACTGGAACAGCACATTACGTCCACATGCTAACACCTTTTTATATTAGTCTTTTTCACTGACGCACAAGTACATTACCATGAGGGGTGAGATACACGTACACACGTGGTTTTCAATTACGGAGTGGAATAGAGTGCGTGCCGACATGTCAGGCCAATAGATTTTCAATGTGGTGGCCATCATTTGCTGCACACAATTGCAATCTCTGGCGTAATGAATGACGTACATGCCGCAGTACATCTGGTGAAATGTCGCCGCAGGCTGCCACAATACGTTGTTTCATATCCTCTGGGGTTGTAGGCACATCACGGTACACATTCTCCTTTAAGGTATCCCACAGAAAGAAGTCCAGAGGTGCAAGATCAGGAGAACTGGTTGGCCAATTTATGCGTCCTCCACGTCCTATGAAACGCCCGTAGAACGTGTACCTCACCCCTCATGGTAATGTACATGTGCGTCAGTGAAAAAGACCAATAAAAAGGTGTTAGCATGTGGACGTAATGTGCTGTTCCAGTCTCTTCTGTACCTAAGGTCCATCACCGTTCCCTTTGGATCCCTACGTACTTCGGTGCTCTCCGATACACAAGTGTCAACTTTAGGTTACAATATCTCCGGATGTAATTAACATTTTACAATGCAACAAACGCCACTGATTACGTATTTTTTTACATGTTCAGATGTGCTAACAAAACTAACGGGGTTCCATTTTTAAAAAACGTAGGTTTGTGTTAAAAAACATACTTCCGTGCATTTTTTATGGTTTGCATTAACCAATTACACTAGCCCCTCTCCTCATGTTCGGTCTGTGGAATCGATTCGTCAGTATTTGATGTGGTTTACGAAATACATCCAGCGGTAATGTTAGGTGACTCACCATGTACACGCGTTATCTGGCGACCTAATTGACGTAAGATTTTTCAATTTATTCAGAATGAATTTTGAGGGCCATTACGCAGCACTGCTGACGTCCTAAATTTACCAGTTTAAATTCACAGTCATTATTGAAAGGTTATAAGTGAGCGACAATTTTTTATTGACAAATTAGTCACATTTTATTATTATAGGTTACGCAATTTATCTGTTTGTAAGCTACGCTAGATGTCAATGTTATGGTTATATTTTTTTCTGTTGGGAGGTTTCGGAACTTTTACTGTTGAGAGGTTACACTAAATGTGAATATTATTTATATTATTTTTTATTGTGGGGAGGCTACAGCCTATTGACACCGCTCCTCACAAGCAACTTCTAATCAAGCTCTTCCTTATGGAATATCGTTTCAGTTGCATAAATGGATTCGTGATTTCCTGTCACAAAGGTCACAGTGCGTAGTATCTATCGGAAAGTCATTGCGTAAAACAGAAGTAGTATCTAGCGTTCTCCAAGGAAGTCTTACAGCCCTTCGCTGTCTCTGTTCTACAGGGTGATGATAATTAATTATAAACTTTCAAAACTCTGTAGAAACAACACAACTGGTCATAATGACGTCAAATTGGAACGGAATATTATCAGAGAAGGGGGAAAACATATGGCAGAAGAAAAAAATAGGGTGAAAATTGATCAATAGATGGCTCGGTAGCCGGCCGCTGTGACCGAGCAGTTGTAGGCGCTTCAGTCCGGAACCGCGCTTCTGCTACGGTCGCAGGTTCGAACCCTGCCTCGTGCATGGGTGTGTGTGATGTCCTTAGGTTAGTTAGGTTCAAGTAGTTCTAAGTCTAGTGGGTTCATGACCTCAGATGTTAAGTGCCATTGTACTTAGAGCCATTTGAACCATTTGATGGCGCTGTATGTGTCAGAAAACGTAAATGAAAACACTGTAAGTAGCCTGTTTATATGTTTGTATGTTGGCAGCGCTGTAAACTGTAATTAATATCGCTGACAGTGCTCTGCGCCCTCGGTAAGAGACTCTGTGGTTATACGGACTAGCAGTTACCTGTTAGCGAGTGGACGGCTTGTACATGTGAATGTAACCCCATCTTCTGGTGGAGTATGGGACTACAGCTGTTCAACGTTCAATAAAAACAATACCAGTCGCTGTTATATAGGTTTATTTCTAGACAATTTAGAAACTGGTTGCCTAGAAATAAACCTATACAACGGCGATTGGTATTGTTTCTATTGAGCTCGCACTGGCATCCTTCGTGGAGACTCAGTGTTGGTAGGACATGCATTGTAAAATGATGATGGATGTAGTTGTGTAGTGGAATCATTGACAACTATATATTTTTTGGAACTGGATGTCTCATGAATAAGGGAATCCTTTTATTTAGCTAGCTGTAGTTGCTGCTTGCTGTAATTCCTATAGTTCGTGTTATGAAGATTTTCTGTGAGTTAATGACTTACGAAAAGTATGCGTTATTGCTAAGATTTCTTCCATTTTAGGATCATTCCTTTGTGTTAATTATTTGAAGTCATGTTGTCACTGTAGAGAAGTCAGTTTGCTTTGGGCTTTTATATTGTAGGTAATAAATGAATAGGTTAAGTTTGTGTCGTCTTTGTCAGGGAAAATTGAAATAATAAAAATACGTAACGAGACAGTAAGTTCACTTTCACTCAGTAGTTTCACCAGAAGTTTAATCTGGCGGTAAAGTCCAGAAGTTTCACTCAGTAGCAACAGTTGCAGTCAGCAGTTTAAGTAAACACTGAGAAGTTTCACTTACACAAAGAAGTTTCAACACCTGTCATGCGCACGACCCATCGAAGGTGGTATAAACATACTGCGTACACGGCTTTTCCTCCTTTCACGTCAGCGACGTTCGCCACGACTGTCTCAACGCAGGATCGCGCTCGGCTTGTAAAGCTGTATTACAAGAATAATGACTGTGCACACGTCGCCCCGCAGAAGTTCCGACCACTGAAGGGTTTGAAAAAAGGCGTTGGTCCGATGAGTGCCGTGGGTCTGAAGAAAATGATTCGGAAATTCTAAAAGGGGTTCTTTTGGTATGCAACCTGATAGAGGGAGGTAACGAATTGATTCAACGTCAGTGGAAGCAGTGGCCACAGCAGTGCAGGAGGAGACGAGTGGTGGTGTGCAAACGTGTAGTTCACGGAAAATTTCCAGAACATTGGACATACTCATGAGCACGGTGCGTAATATCCTACGAAACATCCTTCTTTTCTATCCATTCAAAATTACTCGTGTGCACGAGTTGCTTCCTGTTGACCTGCAAGCAAGAGAGACCTTTGCTTTAGGATTTCTTGCCCGAATGGATGTGAACAATAATTGGCCGTGGAAGATTTTATGGACAGACGAAGCCCACTTGCATGTGACAGGATATGTCAATACACAGAATTGTCGAATATGGGCAACGGAAAATCGACACGTAAATCATCCATCCTGAAAAGGTCACTGTGTGGTGCGGGTTTACGGCATCATTTATCATAGGACCATTCTTTTTCGAAGAGACAGGTGCTTCTGGTCCTGTTACCTGTACCGTCACTGGTAAGCGCTATCAGTGTCTTTTGCGCAACCGCGTCATTTCAGCTCTCCAACAGCATGGATGTGTGGATGGTATCATTTTGATGCAAGATGGCGCACCTCCACACATTGAAAATCCAGTTAAGCAACTACTGAAGCGCCATTTCGGAAATGCTAGAATTATCAGCGGCCATTTCCCTACAGCCTGGCCGTAATGACCACCTGATCTTAATCAGTGTGACTTCTGGCTGTGGGGCTATCTGAAAGATATTGTGTTCAGTGACCGATTACAAATTTAGCTGCATTGAAGGCACGCATTACGCAACACACTCTGATTGTGACCCGGGAAACATTTCTATCAGTTGTGGAACATGCTGTTCTTGATTTCAACTTGTTGCAGAAAACGGTGGACAGCATCTTGAACATGTTTTGCACCAGTCACACGGAAATTAATAAGCGGATCTGATTTTGATGGTTGGTTTTTATGCGGCTTTCGGCCTAAGGAAAATTAAAAACCATATTTTCCCATCCGATGCGTTATGATCTTGCCGTGGTGGATGAGCTTACGTAACTAACAGTGTCACACCTGTATACCCATGCACACTTAGTAGTGTAGTCTGTTTAACGTTAAACGTACACCTTGTAAGTAGGCGGTTTAGGTTTTTATGCTGGTAACGTCACGTAGCGCTCTGTATGAAAATCACTGGCTGTGCTGTGTGCAGTCTGTGGCTGGTTGGCATTGTTGCATTATTCGCTGTTGTAGTGTTGGGCAGTTGGATGTGAACAGCGCGTAGCGTTGCGCAGTTGGAGGTGAGCCGCTAGCAGTGGTGGACGTGGGGAGAGAGATGGCGGAGTTTTGAGAGCGGGTGATCTGGACGTGTGTCCATCACAGACAGTAAATTTGTAAGACTGGATGTCATGAACGTATATATATATATATATATATATATATATATATATATATATATATATATATATATATATATAATGACTTTTGAACACTATTAACGTAAATACATTGTTTGTTCTCTATCAAAATCTTTCATTTGCTAACTATGCCTATCAGTAGTTAGTGCCTTCAGTAGTTAGAATCTTTTATTTCGCTGGCAGTATTGGCGCTCGCTGTATTGCAGTAGTTCTAATGACGAAGATTTTTGTGAGGTAAGTGATTTATGAAAGGAATAGGTTATTGTTTGTCATGGCCATTCTTTTGTAGGGGTTATTGGAAATCAGATTGCGTTGCGCTAAAAATATTTTGTGTCAGTTGAAGCACAGTCATTTATAATTTTTCTAAGTGGACGTTTCAACATTAGCATTGTTGTGTGATTCATTTGTCATTTGTAGTCGACCACTATTAAATTATCATGCTTACATCGCCATCTCTTGCTACATTTTGTAGCTATTCACATTTCTTGTGCCATACGTTTTGTCGTCATTCTAACCAGTGGAGTTATTTCCACAGTGGTTTGAAACCTTAACTATAATTATAATCATCCTGTGCGTAAACTATTTAGGAGACAATCTGAGCAGTCCTCTTACATTATCTGCAGTTGATGCTGTCGTTTGCCGTCTTACAAAGTCATTAGATGATCAAAATCAAATGCAAAATGATTTAGACAAAATATCGCCATGGTGCAAAAAGTGGCCATTGACTCTAAATAATGAAAAGTGTGAAGCCGTCCCCACAAGTTTAAAGACAATGAATTCAACTAAGTACTTTGCGATTATACTTATGAACCACTTAAATTGGATTTGTTACATAGATAACGTTGTGGGGAAAGCGTTGTCCGTCCTCTTCTAGAGTACTGCTGCGCGATGTGAGGCACGCATCAGATAGGTCTGATGGAGAACATCGAAAAAGATCAAAAAGGGTAGCTCCTTTTATATTATATGGAAGTAGGGGAGAAAGTGCCACGAATATGATAAGTGTATAGGGGTGACAATCATTAAAACAACAGCGTTTTTCGTTGCAGCAGGATCTTCTCATGAAATTTCAATCACAAACATTCCCCTCTGAATGCGAAAATGTCTTGTTGTCGCCTATCCACATAAGGAAAAATACAGGCAATAAACCTAGATGGCAACAATTTGTGTTTGACGGGAAAAAGAACAGGAAAATCATTTCTCAAATAAGGCGAAAATATGACATAGGAACAACACTTAGCTGGAATAGGGTTGCCAGACGTCCCAGTTTTCCGGGACAGTCCCGGTTTCGCATTAAGAAAATGAGAATCCCTAAAATTGTTATCGGTATTCCAGTTTAGTCCCAGTTTCATGATGCCAAGAAAATACTCTCATACCGTCTATTTCTTCTCAATCTCTGGTGTCACTGTTAAGCAAAATAATGAATTTTGTTTCATTGTTGCACCTGCCAGCTTCTATCAAAGGCCTTTATAGTACGTAACGGTTCTTTCTATTGTTAACTCGTTCAGTTAAGACGTTGCAGATATGTGGTTCTTTGTCCGAGACTTATTGTGGTTAGTTCAGATTTGCGTTGTGTGAAGTGAGCTCCAAATGCCAAAGGCAAAGTGTTCCATTCAAGGCAAATGTAGACTATAGACGAATGGTCTTTTATCAAATGAGGAAGACGTGAGTAGGGGGGCTAGGTCACCGTATCCCAAGTACGCTATGAACCAGAGGATGACTTGGCGCTTATTTAGATAGACATGTGACTTTAGTACAACACTCAAAGAACTTTAACTGTAGACATGACTTTCACATGACGTCGGCAGTGGTGTGAGAGTGATGGCTCGCATTGGCTTTGCGTCTGGCGTTGGCTCGCAGCTGCGTCGACACGTATACGCCCCTGGGGCTTCTGATACTTGGACGACTGTCTGAAAGCGTTTTTAACTGCAATCAGTGTTTGTGACGACTACATTATTTCTGGCTTGTTAAGCGTTGTGAGTCTGCTGGCAGAGAATTATGTATGCATTATTTCAGTGATTTACGAGCAGTTTACGGGTCTGCACATCAGTGTACCGCATTATTTCGTTGATTTACAAGTATTTTGCAGGTGTGTACTGCGGTATTTTGACTATTTACGAGTTGATTTCGTATCTGCATATCAGTGTACTGCATTATTTACAAGTAGTTTGCTTGTCTGTGTGCTATGTAGTGCATTATCTCGGTAATTTAGGAGTTGTTTGCATGTCTGCAGAACGTTTAACATTTGTTATTCCAGTACACTCCTTCCTCTCTCCTCTAGCCCAGTGCAGATGGAGTCTTTTTCCCACCATTGTTCCTCTCCAGACCGCTATCTTGGATTATGTCATAGGAGGACTGACAGACCTCTCTGGTGGCAGTGTTGTGTACTATGTCAGTTGGACTGCAGACCTCGTGGTGGAGACACTGGATGGCTGTACTACCTCAAATTGTTTAAATAAAGACTGCGTGCAAAATGAAGACTTACATCCATCCTATCCAGAACAGGCTGAGTCCTTTTCCTGCATTTCCCCCCCACCTGATACCGCCATCTTGAATTACGTCTTGGGAGGGATGACAGTGCCCTCTGGCAGCAGTACTGTGTACTTAGGTTAGTGGAGGTAGCCCAATTGACCTATCTTCCCGCCATTTTCTTAAGTTGGTAGAGGTAGCCATGGTGTGTTGCATTGTGCTGACGGAATTTGAACTTCCCACCAATTTCTGAGGGAGGAGAGTGGAGGGGGGTTAGGTTAGAGGAGGTAGTACAGTTAACCTATCTTCCCGCCATAATTCATACTTCCCGCCAAAATTCGCCATTTTGGATGACATCATCGCTGCCATCTTGGATAACGTTGCTTGGAGTGATGGCGGCCTAGTCCCCCGACTGACATGGAGTGCAATATGGGATATGTTAGTCATATGTTTCCATTTCACTTGGAGGAAGGGCACATATTACAGATCACTTATGCAACCAAAAGCATAAATCAGACATGTGCTCTGCTAGCACATAAAAAATTGACTGCTTTTTTATTTCAGAGTCATCAAAACAGGGTCAATCAGTAGCAGCAGCGGAATTAACAATGTGTTATCTTACCGTTAATCATTATATGTCTTTGAAATATGTAGACTGTGAAGAGTGTGACGTTATGCAGAACCAAAACAACAGCACTTTTGTAAACGGTTTTGGCACCTGACACTGTCAAACAAAATATGCGACGACCTTTCACTGGTCCGCTATTATTCAATAGCTACACATGCGAGTAATCACAAGGCTGAAAAAATATTTCAGTTAATTGTTCAATATTTTACACTTCAGAATGGCATTCAAGTGAAATTGCCTGAATTAATTTCGCTGCCATATGAAACCGCCTCTACAAGCACATACTGCATTACAGCACTTGAAGGAAATAACACTGACAAGAGTAAGTGTATTGCATTTTGCAATGACAATGCTAACACTGATTTTGGATGAGTGCAACGAGCGGGTACAAACAACATGTTTGCTAGACAGAAAAGTGACGTAAACGAAAATCTTTTAGGATTTGGCTGCCCTGCTCACAGACTGCACAATGCTGCCAAGACAGCCGCTGACGTGATGAGTGTTGACGTAGAAACCTTTATAATTAAACTTTTCAATCACTTCTCCAAATACACAATACTAACGGAGAGTCTAAAGGAGTTTTTCGAGTTTGTGGACATAGGGTATCATGCATTGTTGTCACATACAAAAACAAGGTGGTTATTTTTGTGTTGCTGAAGAGAGAGAACTGAAGTTGTATAATGCTTTTAAACCATTCTCCCTCTTAGAAGAAAAGGCACCTAATTTTCTGACATCCCTCTACCAGATTCCGTTAACGTAAGCATGTCTGTGATACTTGAATAGTCAGTTGAGCGTGTTTCAGAGACAAATACTTAAACTTGAGAAAGCAGACATCAGTGTTACAGAAGTATAAAAGTAACTGCGATTTTGAAAAATAGTAGCATAATCATAGAACATCGTAAAGAAGAAAGTTTTATTCCGCTCAAAGTGGCCTGTCTTGCAGAACAGCAAGGTTGCATTAACTAGTGAAATTCAAAAATTTCATGTTGGTATAGAACAGTTTTATGAAACGTGTACAGCTTATTTAGAAAAACAGTCAACACATCTCAATGAGTTTTCAGTTTGTAAATGGATGTTACTAGATTGTCAGTAGATAATATTGTTTGACAAGTTGGCTTTACTGAAGCAGTTTACTAAATCAGAAATCAACAAAAATAGCGATAACTGAGCTAGTAAATCATGTCGGAAGAAATGAACTTATTTCTTTCGACAGACTGGGTGCAAAGAACAGTATTCTCAGTTGCTGAATCTGTGTGAATTCGTCTTCAGTATTCCAGGATACAATGCAACCGTGGAACGAGTATTTTCTCTCATGAATGTGCAATGGACTTAGGAACGAAACAGATTACAAATACCAGCGGTCGCAGCAATAATTAAATGTGTTTTTAATTATCGACTGAGTTGCTCTGAGTTTTACGAATATATCATAAACCGGAAAGATCTCCTTTGCAAAGCTCAGAATTCAGAAAAATATGAGGCTTAGGATAATATATTATGTGAACGTTACTCTTCAACATACAGTGTTGCAGTAGACAATTTTGAATCTTGTATTAATGTTTCAAAATAAAAAATTCCCGTGATACCAGTACTATATTATAAAATGTTATTTCAACTTGAGTGCCCTCCCTTGGGTTTTATTTAATTACTTATTACTTTAATTATTTAATTACTTACTTCATTTGTTTATTTTATTACATCAATTGAATGCAGCAGTAATTGTCACAAATATTTCACTTTGTTAACGTTAAGAAAAGTGCCCCGAAATGTCCCTGCTTATGATTCACAAATTATGGACGTTTTTAGTTAATTTTATAGAAACGTCCCAGTGTGCTAGCAACAAATTCTGTAAACCCTATGCTATAATAACGCATATCGCTTTGGAGTACTCCCAGATATTATCTGATAACATCCTGATTAGAAGTGTACACATTTCCTTGGGATAAATCGTACAGCCTCATTAGCTTCACCTTAAGTACAACTGCTTGGTAAGTGAAAAGAAATGGTAGAAGTCTGATTTCACGAGAATCATCATCACACCTACACCACACAACAACAATTCATCCTTTGGTGTGCTTGGATTGCAAAAGTCCATGCAGGTCCTTTTTCTATGCTGTGTTGGCTGTCGCCCAATGTTTCCATCCGCCCGAAAGTTTCGCCAGCGACACGTAACTAAGAAACATGAGCCGACATCTTTCTAAACAGTTCAGTGAATCTTTTGTAGTTTCATATACTGGACGCCAGCTGTGATTCATGAATGTTGTGATGTAGGGCGTCCCTCGAAGTAAACAAACAAAACTCCATTTTCGGTAACAAATTTGGTAGGTGAATCAGTCGAAAGAGCCTGCCGCGTCGGTTAAAGGATCTTAACAATGCCGCGGTAGCACAGTAAACAATGACACTGCGTTCACCACATTGTGTTTTATGCCACCTCGTTCCCTGTTTAGTTGACGTTCTGCCCCGCCATCAATCATTACATTTACATGCGACACATCTTCCGAAAGAAGAAAACCTTGATACGGAAACAGTTTTTCGCTATAGTGTTTACAAGTTATAGACACAAGCGGATTTGCTAACCCAGTTAAATATGACATCTGGCAAACAGCTGTTCCAGTTTCTGATTTATTCGGCACAATCGCTATATCTCTTCACTTAAATATTAGAGGTAGACAGTTTCATGTTCAGTCTAATATTCCTGCTTCTCCTTCATTGCAGCATAAGTCTCTCTGTCCATAACAGTCGAGTATTTTGAAAACAAGACGTAACCTGACAGTGAAAGAACGTTCCAAAAACGTCTGTGCTTTACAGTGGAGTGAAAGTCAAGTGTGGAAGTGGAAAACCAACAAATAAAAACGGATTTCGAAAATAGATTTTGCAGTGTTTACGTGACCAACCAGAAGAGGTATTGATAAATCGGCATACGAGCGCATGTAAACGTAGTAAATGTCACCTACTGCTCTACAGTTGTATGACTGTTAATTGAGAGTGGTGTCATAGGTATTCTGACGATGCACTTTCAACAGACAGGCGGGCAACAATTCGCAGACTTGGACAGTTCAGGAACTCCTCTCGTCTTGTTCCCAAAGTTGATGGAAATCAATTTTTTTAAGCCTCACATTCCGTTCCCCGCTCAGGACAGCCGCTAGCGAATCTCGTACAGACATGCCATCAGCCATGCGTTGGCAAAGTGATACAACTGTGCACATATGCCTCAGTAGTCAACGTTTTTCTGTGTCATTGCATTCCGTTGTGCAGTGCGTACGTGCAAGATCGCCATGTGTCACTTGTTTGTATGCAAGAGCACTTGTTACTGTCTAATAGGGATTTCAGCTAAAAAGTGTACTTGTGTGATATTCAGTAGAGAGTGGCACTAAATCTCTAAATCACGTGCAGTCGGTAGGGTAAGCGTCTATCGCTGTCTCGTGAAAACATAGGATTTCTATAAAGTTCCACTGTCATTTCCAAAAATCGTAACTTGCTGAGTATTATAGACAGAGCACAGTGGTGTGTAGTAAAGTGTTTAGCAGCTGCCAAAGTTTTTTTCTGCTATGGCAGCATTTCAGTCAAGGCGATATTTCAGTTTTGTTCACGTACGGGTCAGCGTTCAAGCATCAGTTCTGAGTGCTTCACTGATTCGTGCACGAAGGCCACCAGGATCATTGGCTGATGTTGTAGACAAGCTTTAGTTGATGTAACCACACTAGAAGAAGCCTAATGACGACATCGGGAGAGCTTGGGGCCAATGCGATGGGATTTTCACGACCAATCCACTTCTCAGGAAATGTGTCATTCAGTACATACCTCACGTTCAAACTTTAATGTGGGGTGCACCATCGTTCTGGCAGCCGGTGGACGGCTGCAGCTGTTCGATCTGTGCTGGTAGGAACTGTTACAGCATGTCCAGGTAAACGTTTCCCTTTATGGTTTCTCTGCGAAGTAAACTGGGCATCACCATACCGCACATTATACAGGGTGTCCCATAAGGAATGACCCGATTTTAACTTGTAATAATATTGAGATAAATGTCACTAGGTAACTGAAAGAGTGCAGGATGTAATCGGCCTGGTGTAGAGTTTCAGAAAAAATCCGCTAGATGTCGCTACAAGCGTGACCTGGAGCTCGCAGCCACTCTCGCGCAAAATGGCGTCCGCGCAACAGAAGGCGTAATGTGTTATTGAATTTAGTCGTACTCAGTCAGTGATCGCAGTTCAGCGGGCGTTTCATATTCGATTTCGTGCTATACCACTATCACCGAAGAACATTCGACGGTGGTATAAGAAGTTTGGAGAAACAGGGTGCCTATGTAAAGGCAAAAGTTCTGGCCGGCCACGCATTCCTGAACAAACAGTGGAACAAATCCGACGAGCATTTGAACGGAGCCCCCTCAAGTCTATGCGTCGTGCTAGCCGAGAACTTGTGTTACTGCACATGACAGTGTGTCGTGTGTTACGGCGTCGTTTAGCCCTGAAACCATACCGACTACAATTGGTACAAGCTCTTCGAGATACTGACAAAGTGAAGCGAGTGAACTTTAGAAATGCTATTCTAGAGGACATGGAAGATGACACATCTACGTCACGGTTGATATTCAGCGATGAGGAGACTTCCATATTAGCGGTAAGGTTCACCGTCATAATGTGCGTACATGGGGGCTCGAAAATCCTCATGAAAAAATTGAACACGAACGTGATTCACCAAAAGTATTTTTTTTTTTTTTTGGTAAGCTAGGTTTATGGACCCTTTTTTGAGGAAGAAACCGTAGCAGGACAATCATCATATCTTGCAATGCTATGGAACCGTTTATTCCCACAACATGACTCTGACAATTTTATCTATCAGCAAGATGGAGCACCAGCGCAGTGGCACAACAACGAGCGCAGTTTCCTGAATGCCAACGTGCCTCAACGTTGCATAGGGCTTACAGGACTGCAAGACCAGGTTTTACACTCTTGGCCTCCTAGGTTCCCTGACTGAACACCAAGTGATATCTTCCTGTGGGGATATGTTAAACAATGTGTTTACATTCCTCCCTTACCTCGTGACATTGATGAACTATAAACTAGAATATCAGCTGCTGTAGTTTCAGTGACAGAAGACACCTTACGCTCAGTTTGGGATTACTTCGGCTATTGGCTAGATGTCGTTTGTGCAGCCAATGGAGGACGCATTGAACATTTACGATGGATTTTTATAAACTTCTGTCTTTTCTGAGTAATCTAGTATGTAATTTGTTGGTGTTAAGCCCTTCTTCCTAAAAAATAATTCTATTGAAAATCATGTCAATCTTTTTGGGACACCATGTACAACACTAAAGATTAATCTTTGGGCTATCTCGGATGTGTTCACAAGTGTTTCGTTGATCCCCAAATCGTAATGTTGTAGCAATTCACGTCTCCAGAAATGTGTAACGTTGGTTGCTACATCCAAAAACAGCCACTTTTTGAGCTTGTCGTTGTCATCATTTATTGAGACGAGTGCATACAGCTGAGGACGATAGTTTGGCTGCAATACTTGGACCATTTGCACTTTGTATGCAAAAGGAAAAACCGCTTACGTGACACTTTGTGGACGGCTGATCTTGGTTCCTGTTCAGATTTGTGTGAATTCCTATGGGACCAAAGAGCTGAGGTCATTGGTCCCTAGACTTACACACTACTTAAACTAACTTTTGCTAAAGATAACACACCCACACACATCCCAGAGGGAGGACTCGAACCTCCAGCGGGACTGGTTCCTGCAATTCATGTGATGCACAACGAACTGACATCGGGAATATGTTGAAATGTAGCTTGCACTTTTCAATCATCTGATTATGCTTTTTTTTACCTGTGGTGTCGATATTTCCGCAGAACTGATGTCACAGATTTGGATTCTGCATACCAGATGACGCACTGCTCTTTCTCCTAAAATGTCACCATTTTGATGCACTTCAAGCCTAGCGTTTCACAACAAACCATAATTCTATCTCGCGAACATGTTCCGAGTTATGATTCTTTGGAATGACATCGGGACTATATATTCACAGTCGTTCTTCACGCTCTCAGTTGAGTTGCAGCAGTGAATGAAAGTGGCCGTGAATTTTTGCGTTTGTACTACTTCAACAAGACTGAATTTCGAGAGGAGCGTTAAGCAATAAAATTTTGAGTTCGTCTCAAAAACACTGCTTATGTGAGCTACGACGAATTAAAGACAGCTTTTGGTGACACTGCCACATACTACCGAGCCTGTTGACAAAGGCATTTCATGAAAAGTTGCAAACTGTAAGGAGGAGAGCACGCGCCTGTTCTGGCATTGACGAAGATAATAATTAACACAGGGGCCGCCATGCCTCCTTGTGAGATAAGTTGTGTGCATTCTGTAAACATTAACTGCATGTGTCCGCACTCTTTTCAAGGAAGGTCTGCACATACGTAGAGTGGTCGCTCGCTGGATACCATGACCGTTCACTCCAGGGGAATACCACAATCGTGTTGACGCATGCTGCTATTGGGAACAGTGTTCTGAACATAAGGCTGATGCATGGTGGCAAAATATCATCTGTAGATGAAGCGCAGGTATATTGTTATGACACTAGTCAGGAAGAATCAATACGCTAAGAAATGGGATACGGAAGTTCTAAGGAATGACGAGATACGTTTGAAGGTCTCTAACGTTATAGATACAGCAATAAGGAATAGCGCAGTAGGCAACACAGTTGAAGAGGAATGGACGTCTCTAAAAAGGGCCATCACAGAAGTTGGGAAGGAAAACATATGTACAAAGAAGGTAGCTGCGAAGAAACCATGGATAACAGAAGAAATACTTCAGCTGATAGATGAAAGGAGGAAGCACAAACATGTTCCGGGAAAACCAGGAATACAGAAATACAAGTCGCTCAGGAATGAAATAAATAGGAAGTGCAGGGAGGCTAAGACGAAATGGCTCCAGGAAAAATGTGAGGACATCGAAAAAGATATGATTGTCGGAAGGAGAGACTCAGCATACAGGAAAGTCAAAACAACCTTTGGTGACATTAAAAGCAACGGTGATAACATTAAGAGTGCAACGGGAATTCCACTGTTAAATGCAGAGGAGAGAGCAGATATGTGGAAAGAATACATTAAAAGCCTCTATGAGGGTGAAGATTTGTCTGATGTGATAGAAGAAGAAACAGGAGTCGATTTAGAAGAGATAGGGGATCCAGTATTAGAATCGGAATTTAAAAGAGCTTTGGAGGACTTACGGTCAAATAAGGCAGAAGGGATACATAACATTCCATCAGAATTTCTAAAATCATTAGGGGAAGTGGCAACAAAACGACTATTCACGTTGGTGTGTAGAATATATGAGTCTGGCGATATAACATCTGACTTTCGGAAAAGCATCATCCACCCAATTCCGAAGACGGCAAGAGCTGACAAGTGCGAGAATTATCGCACAATCAGCTTAACAGCTTGTGCATCGAAGCTGCTTACGAGAATAATATACAGAAGAATGGAAAAGAAAATTGAGAATGCGCTAGGTGACGATCAGTTTGGCTTTAGGAAGAGTAAAGGCACGAGAGAGGCAATTCTGACGTTACGGCTAATAATGGAAGCAAGGCTAAAGAAAAATCAGGACACATTCATAGGATTTGTCGACCTGGAAAAAGCGTTCGACAATATAAAATGGTGCAAGCTGTTCAAGATTCTGAAAAAAGTAGGGGTAAGCCGTAGGGAGAGACGGGTCATATGCAATATGTAAAACAACCAAGAGGGAATAATAAGAGTGGACGATCAAGAACGAAGTGCTCGTATTAAGAAGGGAGTAAGACAAGGCTGTAGCCTTTCGCCCCTACTCGTCAATCTGTACATCGAGGAAGCAATGATGGAAATAAAAGAAAGGTTCAGGAGTGGAATTAAAATACAAGGTGAAAGGATATCAATGATATGATTCGCTGATGCCATTGCTATCCTGAGTGAAAGTGAAGAAGAATTAAATGATCTGCTGAACGGAATGAGCAGTCTAATCAATACACAGTATGGTTTGAGAGTAAATCGGAGAAAGACGAAGGTAATGAGAAGTAGTAGAAATGAGAACAGCGAGAAACTTAACATCAGGATTGATGGTCACGAAGTCAGTGAAGTTAAGGAATTCTGCTACCTAAGCAGTAAAATAACCAATGACGGACGGAGCAAGGAGGACATCAAAAGCAGACTCGCTATGGCAAAAAAGGCATTTCTGGCCAAGATAAGTCTACTAATATCAAATACCGGCCTTAATCTGAGGAAGAAATTTCTGAGGATGTACGTCTGGAGTACAGCAATGTATGGTAGTGAATCATGGACTGTGGGAAAACCGGAACAGAAGAGAATCGAAGCATTTGAGATGTGGTGCTATAGACGAATGTTGAAAATTAGTGGACTGATAAGGTAAGGAATGAGGAGGTTCTACGCAGAATCGAAGAGGAAAGAAATATGTGGAAAACACTGATAAGGAGAAGGGACAGAACGATAGGACATCTGCTAAGACATGAGGGAATGACTTCCATGGTACTAGAGGGAGCTGTAGAGGGCAAAAACTGTAGAGGAAGACAGAGATTGGAATACGACAAGCAAATAATTGAGGACGTAGGTTGCAAGTGCTACTCTGAGATGAAGAGGTTAGCACAGGAAAAGAGTAGGACAGAGTGAGTGCAACGTGGCTCACCAATTTCAGAAAGGCGTCTTACCGAAGTCTGGTAATAAGGCCTTCAGCCTCACATTCTTCAATTACAAAAGTCTATTGTCCACTTTTACTGTCCCAAGAGATTTCACAGCCATTTCACCCGATTGCAAATAGATCCTGACCCAACTGATGAAGGCTGCCATTCCAAACGAAAGTACTCAGGCAGTGGAAGTTCCATAAGGATAATACCTGACCCCACGATACCCAAACTGTGATACGTTTTTGACCAGAACAGGCAGTTCTGCAGCAGTCCATCCACCATACAATCCAGACCAGACAGTCTGCGACTTCTTTCCTCTTACTGCGAAAGAGGACCTTAAGGGACATCGTTTTAAAAATGAAACCTTGGTAGTGAAAGTGTTAGAGGCGATTTTGAATTGCATAACGAAGAACGGCCTTCATTGTGTCTCCCATTAATGGCAACAGAAATAAGAGAAGTGCAACACATTTGGTGGCAAGCTTATAGAACGCAAAAGCAGGAATTTGTTAAGTTCTGGAACGAACTTTTTAGAAAATAAGCGCCGCTCTTACCTCAACATCCTTCGTATTATGCAATCATTCTAATATCAATGATGTCAACGAGCAGCCGCGTTGAATACACCAGTTCTCGTCAGATCATCGAAGTTAATCAACGTTGGGCGTGGCCACTACTTGTAATGGTTACAGCCTGGATGGGACAAGTTCTGTTAGCTGCTTTTTCTCTGAGTTTACGTCAAAATGGAGGAGATTTTGCACCAGTGTCCTGGATTAAATTCCAGATCTCTCAGCAGCATCTCCACGCACGATAAACTGTTGATGACAATCCGTCAGTAATATGGGAACGCCAAGCTCTGCTGCCCTTCTGGTACTGTTGGGAAGGTGCAGGCTACATGCTAGCTGCAGGTTTCACCCTCTCCCTTGCCTGATCATAATCCAACACAAGCATGACACAACACTGCATACACACCTATTACAGTCACTTACACTTACATTATGACCACACACCTAATAACCTGTATGTCCACCTTTAGCACGCATAACAGAGGCAACGCGTCGTGGCAAGGAAGCAATGGGGCTTTGGAAAGTCGCTGGAGGGAGTTTGCACTACATCGGCACAAACAAGTCACCTAATTTACGTAAATTAAGGGGGGGGGGCGATGAGCTCTGATGCCCAGATGTGTTCAATAGGGTTGAGACCTGGCGAGTTTCAATTGGAGCTCGCCACTGTGTTCCCCTAACGATTCCAGCACACTCCTAGTCTTGTGACATGGTGCAATACATTGTTGACAAAATGCCACTGCTGTCGGGAAACTTGACCGTCATGAAGGGGTGTACGTTGTCTGCAACCTGAGTACGATATTCCTCGGCCGTCATGGTGCCTTACACCAGCTCCACTGGATCCATGAATGCCCACATGAATGTTCCTCAGAGGATAATGGAGCCGCGGCCATCTTGTCTCCGTCCCGAAGCACATGTGTCCAGAAGCTGTTCCCCTGGAAGAGGAAAGATTCGCTTCTTCGCATCGGCATGATGAAGAAGGTATCGGGATTCACCAGACCATGCAACACTCTGCCATCGCGCCGACATCTTATGCCGATGGTCACGTGTCCATTTCAGTTGTAGTTGCCGATTTCGTGGTATTAACATTGGCACATGCATGGGTCGTCGTCTGTGGAGGCCCATCATTAGGAATATTCAGTGCACTGTTTGTTCAGACACACTTGTACTCTACCCAGCATTAAAGTCTGACGTTAGTTTTGAGGCGTAGCGCCTTCGCATCGCTCCAGTCACTTGTTAGGACGATATCGTTATAGGCATGAGTCATCGAGAGATGTCACCAGCTGACATGGACCTGAGTTACAGAGCTGCACGTAGTTGTACTGGCGGCAGAGGTCAGCAGTTGACGGACAGTGCTAGCAGTCATAGTCAAAACAATGTTGTAAAATTATGTTTGACTAATATTTAATGTGAAACTCCCTGGCAGATTAAAACTGTGTGCTCGACCGACACTCGAACTCGGGACCTTTGCCTTTCGCTCTACCATCTGAGCTACCGAAGCACGACTCACGCCCGCTCCTCACAGATTTACTTCTGCCAGTATCTCGTCTCCTACCTTCCAAACTTTACAGAAGCTCTCCTGCGAACCTTGCAGAACTACCACTCCTGAAAGAAAGGATATTGCGGAGACATGGCTTAGCCACAGCCTGGGTGATGTTTCCAGAATGAGATTTTCACTCTGCAGCGGAGTGTGCGCTGATATGAATCTTCCTGGCAGATTAAAACTGTGTAGGAGACGAGATACTGCCTAAGTAAAGCTGTGAGGACCGGGCGTGAGTTGTGCTTCGGTAGCTCAGATGGCAGTCTGCCTTCGGCAGGGCAACAGAGCGTACGCGTACGTGTTGACTTCGTGCGGCGCGCGAGCTCGCCTTGTTTACATTCTGACAGCCGTTGCTTAAGTGCTGGCTTACCTTGTACGATCCATGGCGAACCGTTACCGAAAATCAACACTCCGATTTTCTTTCTGCAGCGATTATGATCGACCCAAAGTACTCGAGGTGGAGCGTTTTCTGCTAGAGGAAGTGAAGATCCCGGCGACCGATATTATCAGCATACATCTGTCCATCGTGAGCAGCACGGTCTATGTGAAAATCATTAACGACGCGGCGTGCGAACGCATCCTCCGTGAGACCAAACAGGGGCTCCGCTTCTGTCACGCTGATGGCAATGTGGGGGAGATTACAGTCGACCACGCAGGCTTAGGTATGCGAACGACACGCATTTTCGAATTGCGATTCGAACTTCCTGCTGAGGAAGTCGTCACGGCACTCCGCCCATACGGCACAGTCCATGGCCACACTGCGGAGAAGTGGACACAGTTTCGGACTATCCCGTCCTAAACGGGGTCCGACAGGTCACCATTGATCTCTGAAGCCACGTCCCGTCCTACTTACAGATCGGCGGATGCCGTGCCATAATTATATACGACGGTCAGGCTCGGACCTGTTCCGGGTGCGGCAAAGAAGGCCACTTTAGATCCGAATGCCTACAACGGCGTATTACGCAACTTCTAGCTGCCGAAGAACCACCCACGTCACAACCTACAGTGCTACCGGTGACCTATGCCGCTGCTCTAGCTTCTCCTACCACTTTGCAACGTTGCCCGGTCACCACAAACGACGCCACCAACGAGCCCGACCAGACACCGACGGAAAGCGCCTCGGACGACCCGCCGACTCGGTCGGCCACCGACGCCGCTCCGAAGATGACGGCGCAACCAGACTCTGACCCTGACCTCGGAAACATAATGGAGATCGACTCACTCATCGTTCCTACAGCGGCCTTTCTGCCAGAACGACGCGACTCCCTTCCGTCGTCGGACACGGAGGGTCGCATAAGGAAACAATGTTTTCCGAAACGACGCAAGCGAAGACGTCGCACCGTTTCCGGCCAAGAGGAGACGTTACAAGTCGAGGAGGACGTAACCGTCGACCAGCACGAGGCCTCAGAACCTGCTACTGCTGACGAAGACGTTACGAGCGCGGAGACATCTATCGGTGTGCCTGCGCCCCGTGCTGCACTATACCATGAACGTATCACAGGCGACACTACACCACGCACAATTACATCTTCTGCAGACAAAATGGACGATACACCAGTTGCCGCTTCCACGGCCTGGCACGAGGAGGAGGTCCTGGAGCAGGACCCGTTACGGAGCCCTGCGCCGTCGAGGCCGAACCTCTAATCATACTCTCGCCAGACTCCCCTGCGGGCCAGCGGGATAACGTTCCACTGCGACGCCCACGCCCTTGCGCGGACGGCGGAGTGGACCAGCCTCCAGCAGTCCGCCATCAGGCCTACCATCAACACCAACATCATCCGTTCCAGGGTGAAAATCCGCCTTACGCAGGAGATGTTCTGGGCTTCGGATATTGATTTCGCCCTTCTGCAGGAACTTCACTTGGCTAATCTCCCGGATATCAATGGCTATACCGCCCACGCCTCCGCGAGTGATCCTATGGGCCGCGGGGTGGCCATCTACGTCCGCCACGGGATTTCTGTGACCGATGTCGCCTTCCTTCCATCAGCTCGGGGCATGTCTACGCTCCCTCAGGCACCGACCGACAGCATGAAAGAGCCCAGTTTTATTTCGAGGAAATCGCTCCCCTGTTTTTAGGGCGTTATGACCATTGCCTACTTTAACTGCGTTCTGCATCCTAAATATCAGATTCCGCACTATACTACATGCCAGGAGCTACGTATAGTGGTGAGAGACCTCCTGCTTCACGATACCTGGGAAGTTCAACACGGCGACCTTTGTGGCCATACCTTTCTTACAAGTCATTCCGCAAGCGGACTAGACAGGATATATGTCTGACAAACTTTTAGATCTGCGATACGGGGCGCCGAACGCTGGCCGCTGGCCTTTTCCGACCATTGCGCTTACATCTGAACGGTCCTCCTTCCGCCGTAATCAGTATGGCGCAGCCGTGCGCCATGGAAACTCAATACCTCACACTTGCATGACCTGGTGTGTCGCCAACAAGTCACTGAAACGTGGACAGCCTACGAACGACGCCTTCCCCGCTACCACTCGACATTGACCTGGTGGTTGGACTGCGCCAAGCCGGCGATCCGGAGAACACTGATGAGATAGGGGAAGGACATGGCCGACTGGCATCGCAACACTGTTGACTTCTATAACGCGACTCTCCGAGATCTGGATGCTCAACCGCCAACCCCGGACCACCAATCGGAACGGCAAAGAACTAAGGCGAAGATAAATGCGCTGGCTCGCCGGAAACTGCAAAAGGTCGTGATACGGTCGCGGCGCCACGATCACGCGGATTTAGAAATTCCATCCATGCATGATATAGTGTCCGACAAACGAAGGCGTCGTCGGCAGATCATCAGCACTCTGACCACGCCTCATGGAACGCAGGTGACCATTCAGAATGACATCGTCCACGCATTCGTCGAGCACTACCGTCGTCCTTATAGTGATGAAGACGCTGAAACTGCAGCAGACGATTCCATTTTGCATTACGTCACGCGCACCCTCCCCCACACGGAGGCGGATGCTTTGACAGTGGCGGTCACGCTAGACGAAGTCATCAACGCAATCGCCAAGGGTGCAGTCAACAGATCGCCCGGCATTGACGGCTTACCGATTAAGTTTTACCGTACCTTTCGGGACCTCATGGCACCACGGTGGACGACTATGTATCAAGAACTGATGACATCTGACCAAGCAATCCCACCCGCCTTTGCTGAGGGCATCATTATACCAGTCCACATACCAGCCCGTAGTTCGATGGTCACGAGTTACACACCGCTCACCCTACTCAATGCCGATTACAAGGTTTTCTCACGCTTACTGGCAATGCGGCTCCGAACTACACTCCCTCATATCCTATCGCCAGAGCAAACGACGCCTGGCGGACAGGTTAACATACAGACTGCCACAGGGTAATGCCGCGACTAATTGCGGCCTGCAGACTCCGGGCAGCGGTCGTCGCTATAGACTTCGACAGCACCTTCGATAAAGTGTATCATCGTTTCCTGTTTTCGGTGGCAGCCCGGATGGGCATCTCCCCTCCGTTTCTCGACGTCATCCGGCGTCTTTACGACAGTGCCAGTTCACGTGTCCAAGTCAATGGACGTTTAGCAGGGCCGGTACCAATCTGCCGTTCGATACGCAGGGGTGCCCCCTCTCTACCGTCCTGTATGCCATTGCCCTTGAGCCCCTTATTGGTGGCTTGACGACAAAGCTCTCTGGCCTCACCCTACGCCAATACACTTTCCGCTGTCGGGCATATGCTGATGACCGAGGAGATTCGGGAAGTCCTCGAATTGATTACCCGTTATGGGGCTGCCGCTGCCAGTGCCATGAATGTCGCCAAATCTTCTGCAATGCAAATTGGACGAGGCCTCCAGTGGGTGAAGTGGCACCCCTGCCGCTTGTGCGGACTTTCCGGTACCTGGGCATTACCTTTACCCCCACGGTCACACGCACAGCGGCAACGAATTTCCGTCGCCTGTTACACGTCATCCGCAACGACGTCCGCCAGAACCTCTTGCGCCGCCAGGACACACTTCAACGGGTTGAGTTCATTAATCTTTATGTGGCATCAAAATTGGTTCACATCGAACAAATTCTCCCTCTGCCAACTGCAATTGGGCGCGACCTTCAGGCGGCTTTTGGCTGTTATCTCACGGCTCGTTCAATGTTTAAAGTCCGTTATGAGACACTTACCCTGCCCTCACGGTATGGTGGCGTCGGGCTTGTCAATGTCCGTATGCGAGCTGCAGCCTTGTACATGAGTACCATGAGAAACCAGTGGATGGCCCAGGGTACATCTCTAACACGCACCTTGCTTGAGGTCCTCCTACCTGCGTCCACCTCACCACCGGTGTCTGTCGGCCATATCGTGCCATATTTCGACCTTTCTCGTCGACTACAGTTGCATACATACCAGTCTCCCAGATACACGCCCACCTAGGACAAGGATTTTTACAGCCTGTTGCTGCGCTGTCTTCCCCGGAATGTGATGGAGACCAAACATCCCTCCATCCAGTGATCCATAGTGTGGACTACCGTCCACCAGCCCTTCCTCCCTACGAACGTCCGGGCACTGTGGTATCACACAGTCAACAAGAAATTTGCCACGAAGCAGCGTCTGCACAACATTGGCTGGTCAGAATCGCCTCTTTGTCTCCTTTGCCAGCAACTGGACACTGATGCACACCGTCTGACATGCGCCTCATCGCAAGATGTATGGCGCTTCGTGCAGGAAATCATTGCCTGCTATCTCCGGGTGCCACCAGACACAATCGAACCTCGCATGTTTCTATACCCGGAGGACCGACATTTTCCCGCCGCCAGATGTCATGCTATTACGTGGGTCAAAGGGTGGGCGGTCGCTTATCTCTTTCATGAGGGACCTAAATCCCGCCTCGATTTCTGGACCTATTTACGAACAACCCATGCAGCTCTCGAAAACACGCCACGTTACCGAACATTATTTGCCAACTATCTTCGAGCGGTCTTTGTTAGACCTCCTCTGAGTTGGGGGGTGCCTGGCTCAGAGGGCACCCACCCCTCCTCCCCCGGCGGTGTCTGAGTTTCAACCGCCTACGATCTATTCTACTTCTGACCTCCGCGGATGGGAGAGCGCGTCGCAGATTGCGCGGATTTTATTTCTTTTTGCTTTTCCTTTCTTTTTCTTTAACCAGAGTTTATATTTCTTTTCTCTTTCGTCGATGTATTCCCATAATTTCATGATATTAGTGAATCTTACAAAAACATATGCAAATAAATAAACAACAACGTCTTCCACTACTGTTGATTCCTGTGTCTCCCATTCCCCTAAGCAACACAGGCTCGGTGGTGGTGAGGAGAACACTGTGGCCTGCCCACTTTGCCCTTAGAGCGGCCACCGGCCACAAAAAAAAAGATGGTAACTATAATTGTTTTATATGTGTAGTAATTAGCAATGTGAGTGAAGAAGAACAGAAGTAACCGAAATTGGTTTGTTTATTCACGAAGTACCAGTTAAACTATACAGGGGATTTACAACAATTAAATGTGCAGTCAGTTTATGGTACTAATAAATCGTGAGTAGAACACAAATTAATCGGTAATTTCAGAAAGAGTAATTTTATATTTGATACCTTTCTAAATTTAATTATTTAGCAATTGCCATAGAAGGAAATGTTTTACTATGATTGGTCATTGAAGTAAAGCGCGGGTTAGCGCAGGATAATACTGCAACCTGATTTGCTGTTTGTGATATCAGCCAATCAGAAAAATGCAGGCTCGCGCCAATCTATGCTGGGAACAAGGCCTTTGGTGTGATCTAGGGAAGTCGGGGCTTGAAGGTTCTAACTAGTAAGATCTCACTGAAAGCAGCTCCGACGAAAGTACTGTAAAATCGCGGAAAAAATGCTAATTATGAGTTCGCGAAGTAGTATAAAGTGTATTTAAGTGAACGGTATAGTGGAAGTCGTGTGGAATTTCGGACGGAATATCAAAACTATTGCTTTTGACTGTTAGTTAAAACCGCGTCGCGTGTTGTGCGATCTAAGACTGGAACAGGTATTACGTGTAGAGCAGAGTGCACAACATTTGAGCGAGCATTTACATAACTAAACGATCTAGTGAACTCTATTAACTTCGGTAACGGGTGTAAATACTATAAACTAGCTACGTGTGTGATTGTGGTGTGCGTGGGAGCTTTACATTGTGTAGACACTTAGTACGGACTTGGCAGTATTAAATGTGATTTTTATCGTAAAAATACACCTGAAAATTTACATTGGCCAGTTAAAACTTTTAGTTCAGTAGCTAGCCACATCCCGTTTACCGGACAATTCTATGGATGTTGCAACCTGCAATAGACAGTAGTGGTCTAGTATTTTCTACTACAGCTTTTAAGTAGACAAATGAACATTGCTGGGCACTAGCAGGGCGGTAAAAAAGAAACGTGCCGCGCCGCAGTTCGACCAAAAGTCGCCACCTGCCCTGTTTTACCAGTCTGCTTAACCTACGACGTGCGACGTCTGTAATGAAGGATGAGCACCACAACCCCACGGCGTCTGGACGTGGTTTCAGCTCGGTTTCGCAACGTGTTGAAGACACCACAGCATTCCTGGAACACCCGAAAAGTGTTGCAGTTTCCGAAATGCTCGCGCCGAGCCTCCGGGCCATCGTACTCTGTCTTCAGTCAAACACAGATAGATGACGCGCCTAGCCCATCCTACACACGGATAGCACACTCACTGATACATACACCGGGCGTGTGTCTGGCTAATAGTCATTCCTCGCCAGGTGAGACTGCTATCGCCTGGATGGGCTTATGTCGATAATAGGTCGATGGTCATAATGTTCTGGCTGATCAGTGTATAAGATACACTTACACAGCAGTTGCGCTTCGTGAGGGGAAGGCGCCCATTGTGTGCAAAGGACAGAAGGACGTTACCAATTAGGCGCCTGAACCTGGCCTTCGGGTTCTCCCAGGCAACAATGCCAAACGACTTTACTTTTTAATATCAATAATTATCCCGACAAAGAGTTGGCGTAGCAGTTGTTAAAAAATATGCGTATAGCCGGTCACGGCGCGGGAAATCGAGAGGTCAAGGAGCACCGCCCAACTGCCTGATACATAACTCGGAGCCTGGCATAACAGCTGGCGGGCGCTCTCTAAACGGACTATCTCGTTAGACACGCACGCCGCCAGTTGCCAGTCCTCGCGCTGGTGTCGCATATATGTGGTGGTTGGCAGACAGAGGACGATGGCGCGTTAGGCACGCCGCAGCCACAGCCGCAGCCGGTAATCAACCGGACTGCCGAATAATCCGGCGGTGAACGGCACAGCAGCGCATCGCGTCGCGTTGCGGCACGCCGAGCACTGTTTGAAGTCAAAGCGATGCGTCACACGGTGCGGACAAAGCCCTGCTGGACCGGCAGTGCCGCCGTATTAATTCCCAGTGCACTGCGTCCCCGTCACGTGTGACGCAGCTCCACACCGCTAACAAGGGAGACAGAGCCACGAAGTCACATTACACATTAGATCTTGTGAAAACTGCAGCACCCACAAAGGGTGGCCGGGATGAATCCACACAAGGGTCACCTGTAGACAAGATTTCAGCAAAAGGTGATACAGAGCAGAAATATGGGTAACTCGTAAACCGAAGAGACAAAACATTATGACAACGTGCTTAATATCGTGTTGTCTCACTTTTCAAACATAGTACAACATAGATTCTGCTTGGCGCGGATTCTGTAAGTCCTTACAGGGTTCCAGATGTATGTGGCACCGGATGTCCACGCACAAGTCAAGCAATTCTCAGAAATTACGGGATGGGGGTTTACTGGTGCGTAGATGGCGCCCAGTATGTGTTCCTGTGACTGCACACCAGGCACATTTTCTGGCCAAGACATCAATGTGAGTTGCCCCTCAAACCAGTCTACATCTATATCTACACTCGTGGAAATGGAAAAAAGAACACATTGACACCGGTGTGTCAGACCCACCATACTTGCTCCGGACACTGCGAGAGGGCTGTACAAGCAATGATCACACGCACGGCACAGCGGACACACCAGGAACCGCGGTGTTGGCCGTCGAATGGCGGTAGCTGCGCAGCATTTGTGCTCCGCCGCCGTCAGTGTCAGCCAGTTTTCCGTGGCATACGGAGCTCCATCGCAGTCTTTAACACTGGTAGCATGCCGCGACAGCGTGGACGTGAACCGTATGTGCAGTTGACGGACTTTGAGCGAGGGCGTATAGTTGGCATGCGGGAGGCCAGGTGGACGTACCGCCGAATTGCTCAACACGTGGGGCGTGAGGTCTCCACAGTACATCGATGTTGTCGCCAGTGGTTGGCGGAAGGTGCACGTGCCCGTCGACCTGGGACCGGATCGCAGAGACGCACGGATGCACGCCAAGACCGTAGGATCCTACGCAGTGCCGTAGGGGACCGCACCGCCACTTCCCAGCAAATTAGGGACACTGTTGCTCCTGGGGTATCGGCGAGGACCATTCGCAACCGTCTCCATGAAGCTGGGCTAGGGTCCCGCACACCGTTAGGCCGTCTTCCGCTCACGCCCCAACATCGTGCAGCCCGCCTCCAGTGGTGTCGCGACACGCGTGAATGGAGGGCCGAATGGAGACGTGTCGTCTTCAGCGATGAGAGTCGCTTCTGCCTTGATGCCAATGATGGTCGTATGCGTGTTTGGCGCCGTGCAGGTGAGCGCCACAATCAGGACTGCATACGACCGAGGCACAAAGGGCCAACACCCGGCATCATGGTGTGGGGAGCGATCTCCTACACTGGCCGTACACCTCTGGTGATCGTCGAGGGGACACTGAATAGTGCACGGTACATCATCGAACCCATCGTTCTACCGTTCCTAGACCGGCAAGGGAACTTGCTGTACCAACAGGACAATGCACGTCCGCATGTATCCCGTACCACCCAAGGTGCTCTAGAAGGTGTAAGTCAACTACCCTGGCCAGCAAGATCTCCGGATCTGTCCCCCATTGAGCATGTTTGGGACTGGATGAAGCGTCGTCTCACGCGGTCTGCACGTCCAGCACGAACGCTGGCCCAACTGAGGCGCCAGGTGGAAATGGCATGGCAAGCCGTTCCACAGGACTACATCCAGCATCTCTACGATCGTCTCCATGGGAGAATAGCAGCCTGCATTGCTGCGAAAAGTGGATATACACTGTACTAGTGCCGACATTGTGCATGCTCTGTTGCCTGTGTCTATGTGCCTGTGGTTCTGTCAGTGTGACCATTGATGTATCTGACCCCAGGAATGTGTCAATAAAGTTTCCTCTTCCTGGGACAATGAATTCACGGTGTTCTTATTTCAATTTCCAGGAGTGTACATCCATATTCCGCAAGCCACCTAACGGTGTTTGGTGGAGGGTACTTAGAGAACCTCTCGTTATGTTCATGGAAAGAAAGATTGTCGGTATGCCTCTGCGTGGGCTCTAATCTCTCTGATTTTATCCTCATGGTCTCTTCGCGAGATATACGTAGGAGGGAGCAATATACTGCTTGACTCCTCGGTGCAGTTGTGTTCTCGAAACTTCAACAAAAGTCCGTACCGAGATACTGAGTGTCTCTCTTACAAAGTCTTCCACTGGAGTTTATCATCTCCGTAACGCTTTCGCGATTACTAAATGATCCTGTAACGAAGCGCTCTGCTCTCCGTTGGATCTTCTCTATCACCTGCATCAACATTATCTGATACGGATCCCACACCGGTGAGCAGTATTCAAGAATTGGGCGAACAAGTGTACTGTAATCTACTTCCTTTGTTTTCGGACAGCATTTCCTTAGGATTCTTCCAATGAATCTCAGTCTGGCATCTACTCTACTCGTAGGACTATTCTGACCTTGCAACAGGGACAGTGTTGTCTTCGCCGTAGAGTGCGACTTCAAGCATGAAGCGATGCAAGTGGTCCGCAGTAATGTTGACATAGTTCACTGTTGTCATGAAGCCCTCGATTACCACCACAGATCCCATGGAAGCCCAAGTCAATGTATCCCACAGCACAACTCTGCCTCACTGGCGTGCATCTGTGGAGCGATGCATGTTCCGTACAGCCATTCGCCTGAATGACGGCGTGTAAGGTCCCAACCAGCGACCTGGTGTAACAAGAAATGTGATTAATTCAACAGGAGACACGATTCTGTTGAACCACGGTGAAACTCCATTGATGCTGTGTCCACTGCAATCATAACTGCCAGTGTCGTTGGGTCAGGACAGGAATACGTAAAGGTCGTATAATGTGGACTTCCATGTTCAACAATGGCCTTTGAACGGTGTGCTCCGAAACACCTGTGCCTGCACCAGCACTGTACTCTGTCGTCAGACCTGCTACAGATCGCTGCCCATCCTGAATGACACGGTAGGGGATCCTCCGACTCCTACGTTTAGTGATGATACGTGTTCGTCCAGTATCATATGGGCTACCCTAATCAAAAAAAAAAAAAAAGCGCCTGTATCCATAAAGATCGAAAGCCGCCATTTTGATGGTGAGCGAGCAGAGTGGTACCGGGAAGGAGGTTTGTCATACGGCAACATTTCAGCTAATAAAGTATTTGTTGACACGACTGTGAATCCTGTGGGGAATCATTTGACAGAATTTGATAGAATAGAGTCATACGCAACGATCACGCAACGTTGCAGCAGCATGCTGATCACAAACTTGTGTGCATGGCCGTAACGGACTACTGCTGTTTCTTCTTCTGGAACACTGCAACAGGTGTGAGTCCACTCGTGTCGACTGTTCTGTGGTGTTTGATGTACGTTGAACTGGTGGTACTCATTCCGTGGTAACAATTTTGGTAGCGTACTGAGTGATTTCAACAACTTAACGGGCGGGAGGAAGGTGCAGCCGGCCGTAGTGGCCGAGGGGTCCTAGGGGCTACAGTATGGAACCGCGCGACAGCTACGGTCACAGGTTCGAATCCTGCCTGTGGCATGGATGTATGTGATGTCCTTAGGTTAGTTAGGTTTAAGTAGTTCTAAGTTCTAGGGGACTGATGACCTCAGCAGTTAAGTCCCATAGTGCTCAGAGCGTTTACGGAAAGCCATTTGTTGCTTCATGATAGTTGGTAGTCCTTTATTTTACATGATATACTTAAAATATCAATAACGTATGAATCAGTAGTGACTGTTTGAGATTGATTTCAGGGCGGCAGACCAGAAAGACCAAACTTACAAAAATATTTTTTTCTTTTGAGGACAAGTTATGCGTCTTTAAAATAACAAATTAAACAATCATAAAAATGCAACTCGAATGCTCTTTAGGAACCCATAAAATATAAACCAGGCAAATTTGACTTGTCTACAAATACAGAAAGAACATTACCGTAACAATTTGAGACCACTCATTTGGTGGTAAACTTCAAACAAAGAAGGTAGCCCTTATTTAGAAAAATTTTACAAGGTCAAGATTACTATTAAAATAATTTGAGGGGGCTTTTGGCCCTAGGAATTTGGAAACCGAAGGATGATCTCTTTTTTTTAATTTACCGGTTCAGCATTTCACGAAACTGGAGAAGCTCTTTGAGATTAGCAACTTCTCAAACAGTAAGGTAACAATATTTAAAATTTTACAGGTTCAGCATTTGACAATATTTTAAACTTTATAGGTACAGGATTACGATAAAAGATTGGGGCACTAACAATTTTGGAACAGAAAGGTAACAAAGATTTGAAAATTTACAGCAATCCACAATGAAGGACTGAAAGATCTACAAATCCGCAAAAGTTAAGGCAGCAATAAGAAGACAAGGCTGGGCTGCCGGATTCAAGGCTTGGCTAGGATGGTTTAGGGTAGCGGACACTTTGGTTCAAACTTAACTCCGAATGCCATAAAGATTAAGATATTAACTTGTAGAGGGATGCCGAGCAAGCGAGAAGGCCGCGCTGCCTCAGTGGATACCGCAGATAGGAGGTGGAATACCACGCCACACACACATGTACAGCCGGCATGGACTAGCCACGACCGGTGAATCTGCGTGCAGTGGATAACACCCCGGGGATAACGGCTCCAACGCTACGAACAACTCGGGAAGCTGAGGGCAAGCAAACACACTTAATTCATCCCAGACTGAGCATCAAAATAAGTAAATTCTCAAGGCCCAACTCAAGAATAGAAAATGAAACTCCACCCCAGACACCGACCATAATCTAAGTTGTACAAAGTGGTTCAAATGGCTCTGAGCACTATGTGACATAACATCTGAGGTCATCAGTCCCACAGAACGTAGAACTACTTAAACCTAACTAACCTAAGGACATCATACACATCCATGCCTGAGGCAGGATTCGAAACTGCGGACGTAGCGGTCGCGCGGTTCCAGACTGAGGCGCCTAGAACCGCTCGGCCACACTGGCCGGCTAAGTTTTACAGTGACTGCGTAAGTAAAACCAAGTTGATTAACCGGCTAATCGTTTAACTGTAACGACCGAACATAACAATTAATATGATTAAACAGGGAACTGTTAACAAGAGCCCCAAAAAACAAATTCACTTAACTAAACTTATAAGTAGCAAGAAATGCTCGAGCGCTAAAACCTGAGCACCAGCTCACAGTAGTACTAAAATATGCAACAGTTAACAATAAATTCCTTGTTTTAAGAGAAGTGCTGGATCTCACCAAGTCCTTCCAACATGAGTACAGAAAACGAGCCAGCGCTGATTGAGACGCTGGTCTTTGCTTATCACGATCATGTCCGATCTTACAATTCATGCACAAGTCGGGCCAGCAAAAACTTGCCACCTTAAAGGCCTGGCACGATATTCGACCTCAGTGGTCGCAAAAAAGTGTGATGCCCTAGAACGTATTACAAGTAAATTAATTTGACACTTAATAAATAATGACAAAGATCACCGAAATACTGTACAAATTAAGATAAAAAGGGGGGAAAAACAGTTTAAATACACACAAATACATTATTCGTAAGGAGAGTTAACCCAGAATGCGGGGGGAGGGGGGGCGAATTTAGTAGCTTGAGCACGGAGTGACGGAGAACAGCTGACAAAGAAGCCTAACGGGAGCAAGTCCAGCACCGGAGGACAAGTCCCAAAATCCGTTAACAGACGTACCCTACCGAAAAATAAGGTAAAACGGGCGGGTACCAGAGACGCCAGCAGACGGTCACCCCCAAATCCAGATAGTCAATCGGATGAAACAGCATAGAGCCCAACACTCCACACCAACACGGCCCCGTACAAATAGCCGCCGAATTGTACCAGAGACCGCCGATCACGCCCCTTAATGGCTCGCTCACCGTTCCTCTCTCTCACTGCCACATCGTTCGTCAATAGTCTGCATCCAATACCCTCTAACCAAAGAACAATTACAGAACACCGAACCGCCACCCAGGGCGTGACAGGAAAACGGATTACGCCAGTAAGCAAAGATATAACAGCTCGAAACACGAGCCGACACGGCTCGGTAATTTAGTGTTTTCCAAAGAATCTCGCCTCCATCTGTCCCACAATGATGGGAGCGTACGTTTTTGGCGCTATCATGGAGACAGCGGAATGGCTGTCTGCACCGTTAAGCGGCATTATGGAGAAACGCCAAATGTGACGGCTGAGAGGATACGTGAGGCTACATGCAATCTCCTACATTTAATTGTCCAGAAACAACCAGGTGAAAAAGGTCTTTAAAAGACCTAAAGGGGTCTTTTCCTTGAAGAAATTCCATATGCCGTTTATCAGCAGTTGGATGCCCAACCACACACGGCGGGAAATGTACGTCTATACGACTACATCTTTAACTAGAGTTTAGCCAATCAACTGGGTACGGAATTGTATCATTCTTATATGCCATGTCTATCATATTCTACTCTTACCAGTGCCTGTAGGAGGTGATCTGTGGGATATGTGTTTTATTTTATCATAATTTTCTCTTTATGATCAGCAGCGTATATTTCACGAACACTCTTGTCTGTCTTGCATAAAATCCATTTCGTTAGTTTGTCTGTGAGCTAAGGGGAATTTTCTGCCCTCTTAGACCTTATAAATGGTGAGCTGAACCGTTTGAATGCACAGGAAGTGGCAGAGGGGAGATTCGAAGAAAAAGGAGAGAAATGGTGGCAGAGGCCCAGACCTACCTGTTTTGGCGTACGTGACTTGGAACGCATAGGTGGAACGATTATTCCCACCGAATTCGTGGGCAAATGTGTCCACTGGTTGCTGGAAGTTCGCGCTGGAAGTTAATGTGTCCACTGGTTGCTGAAAGTTCGCGCTAGAAGTTTCGAGATCTTTCTAGAAAATCTGTCGCTTAAAACGTGCCAAATGAGCGCGCTTTTAACGCGAGCTGACTTGACTGTTGTGTTGCCCTTGGAAGCCAAGACTGTCATTCGTCGGAATATGCACCCAAAAGTGCGTCCTCTCAGGGGTGTTGAGGAGCGAACGGTGGGCCGTTGAAGTGGAGACCACCAGCAGTCTGGACGAGTAGGAGGAGGTGCTGTTGGCTGGTGGGGACACGCTGAGCAGCTGTACTACGAAGCAATGGCGGTGAGTCGCAACGCAACTGCTCGCTGGCGTAATGTTAATTAGGTCGCCATGGGAGCTTGTTAGTAGTTGCAATTCTGTGTACCAAACATTCTGAGAATTTCTGAAAACTTTGCCACCCGTGTCGTAAGCTAAATTCTTTATAGCGCCCTGTTTTAGGTTGGCCGGTGTGTCCGTTCTCTTGCTTCAATAACTGTAACTAACTAACATAAATTTCTATCTCGTTCTGCTCTTGTCCTGTGCAAATAGGGAAACGAAATTGTATGTTTATCAGTACTGCGAATGTCTGTGAATGAGTAACAGCAACTTTCTTGTCTTTGCTATCAACAACGCTTATCCCTGTTACAGCTTGCTGGATCACGCACAAGCTTGTAAAATCCATTCCCTTGTTTCCGTAGAGGTACACCCCGATGTTGTTCACTTTGTCTGCTGTTGTCAAGTCCCCATTTCGTAAGGTGCAGTAGATCATTGTATGATACGCAATTTAAATTTCCTTCTATTAATTCAATCTTTTACTTCAATAATCCCAGGCCATTTTCAGATTCGTCAGGCAAACAGATTAAGAAATATATAAGCTATGGTTAAACACTTTGTTTTCTCCATAAGGCCATACTGTGCTGCTTGTGCCCCTTGCGATAGGTTCTACATCTACAAGGATACTCCGCAAATCACACTTAAGTGCCTGGCAGAGGTGTCATCGAACCACCTTCATAATAATTCCCCATTATTACAATCTCGAACAGCGCGCGCGCGGGAAAAACGAACACCTATATCTTTCCGCGCCAGCTCTGTTTTCCCTTATTTTATTATGATGTTCGTTTCTCCCTGTGTAGGTCGGCGTCAAAAAAATATTTTCGCATTCGGAGGAGATAGTTCGTGAGTGAAAACTCGAGAGAAGATTCCCCCGGAAGGAAAAACGCCTTTGTTTTAATAATGTTCACCTCAAATCCTGTATCATGTCAGTGACACCCACTCTCCCTGTTTCTCGATAGTACAAAACGTGCTGCTCTTCTTTGAACTTTCTCGATACACTCCGTTTATCGTATCCGGTAAGGTTCCCACACCGCGCAGCAGTACTCCAAAAGAGGACGGACAAGCGTAGTGTAGGCAGTCTCTGTAGTAGATCTGTTGCATCTTCTGAGTGTCCTGCCAATAAAACGCAGTCTTTGGTTGGGGTCCCCACAACATTTTCTCTCTGTTCTTACCAGTTTACGTTGTTCGTAATTATAATCCCAAGGTATTTAGTCGAACTTGACTCATTTATAGTGTAAGCGAAGTTTAACGGATCCCTTTTAGCACCCATGTGGATGACCTTAACATTTTCATTATTTAAGGTCAATTGCCGATTTTCGCACTATTCAGATATCTTTTCTGAATAGTTTTGCAATTTGGTTTGATCTCCTCACGACTTTACTAGACCATAAACGACAGCATCATCTGCAAACAAACTAAGAGGGTTGCCCAGACTGACTCCTAAATTTCCATTGCTATTGCGCAGAGAAGCCATTGACTGTGCCTTGCTGCTAGTATACTTTACACACGACCAGAATATCTTTAGATTTTCCGCCAGTTTTCGAGATAGAATTTCGTTGTGGAATCTATTATAAGCATCTCGCATTGAAGTGCGCGCTAAATTTCGAGCTCCTGTAAAAGATCACCAATCTTGGAGATTTTGCATTCATTTAAATTTGGCAAGTTTTCTTCGTAATTTCTGCAACAGTGTTTTGACCCGTTCTGTGAACCATGGACGTCAGGTCCGTCGTTTGTTAATTTATTTGGTATACATCTCTCCATTACTGTCGATACTATTTCTTTGAGTTCAAGCCTTATCTGGTCTACACTTACATTTTTGATTTGGAAGGAGTACAGATTGCCGGCCGGTGTGGCCGAGCGGTTCTAGGCGCTACACTCTGGAACCGCGCGACCGCTACGGTCGCAGGTTCGAATCCTGCCTCGGCCATGGATGTGTGTGATGTCCTTAGCTTAGTTAGGTTTAAGTAGTTTTAAGTTCTAGGGGACTGATGACCTCAGAATATAAGTCCCATAGTGTTCAGAGCCATTTGAACCAGTTTTGAGTACAGATTGTCTCTCAGGAAGGCGACAAGTGAATTTTTATCTTCTTTTTTGAATAAATATATTTTTCATTTATTTTTTGGAGGATTTGGGACATACATTATTCAGTCTTGCTACCACAACCCTGGGTTCACTAATCCTTGCATACGTTTTGATGCTAGTTATTAGCTGAGGATTATTTGTTGCTAGGCAGTCGAGTGTGTTTTCGCAACCTTTCACTATTAATGTGGGCTCATGAATTAACTGCTCGAAATAATTTTCAGAGAATGTGTTTAGCACAATTTCTGACGATTTACCTCCGGAGTTCGACATAAAATGAAGTTGTTTTACTTGTTTTCAACGCAGAAACTCATCGTATTTTGACTAACCACAGTGACGCCATTGCCCTTATAGTGCACGAGATCATCGTCAGTGAATGTGTTAAGACGACAATAAGAATTAGTTATTCATTGTATTACTGTTACAGTTTTGCCTATTTTCAACCATAAATACAGATAAAGATGACTAGTTTGGTAATAAATCACTCCTCGCAAGCAAAAGTAAAATCATGGCTTGCACCTTATACGGTGCAAGACTTCTAGAAAGAATGGAAACTTGTTCGCTACTGTCCTCTACCAGCCACTCTTGATGTCTTATTTTTCATTAGCATGTAACCTGTGTAGGGAAGATTCCTAAGGACAGCAAGAGCACATGTACAGAAATATCGACAAACGCAGCCACTAATATATTGAGGTGAAAGACGTCTGGCAAAAAACCATTTCTTTTATTCATTTACATACATACTGACAAAAATACAGTAGAAGAAGAATGGGTAGCTTTGAGAGATGAAATAGTGAAGGTAGCAGAGGATCAAGTAGTAAAAAGGCGAGGGCTAATACAAATCCTTGGGTAACAGAAGAGATACTGAATTTAATTGATGAAAGGAGAGAATATAAAAATGCAATAAATGAAGCAGGAAAAAAGGAATACGAACGTCTCAAAAATGAGATCGACAGGAAGTGCAAAATGGCTAAACAGGGATGGCTAGAGGACAAATGTAAGGATGTAGAGGCGCATATCACAAGGGGTAAGATAGATACTGCCTACACGAAAATTAAAGAGACCTTTGGAGAAAAGAGAATCACTTGCATGAATATTAAGAGCTCACATGGAAACCCAGTTCTAAGCAAAGAAGGGAAAGCCGAAAGGTGGAAAGAGTATATAGAGGGTCTATACAAGAGCGATGTTCTTGACAACAATATGGAAATGGAAGAGAATGTAGATGAAGATGAAATGGTAGATATGATACTGCGTGAAGAGTTTCACAGTGCACTGAAACACCTTAGTCGAAACAAGGCCCCGGGAATAAACTACATAACATTAGAACTACTGGCAGCCTTGGGAGAGCCAGTCCTAAAAAAACTCTACCATCTGGTGAGCAAAATGTATGATACAGACGAAGTAACCTCAGTCTTCAAGAAAAATGTAATAATTCCAAACCCAAAGAAAGGAGGTGTTGAAATATGTGAAAACCACCGAACTATCGGTTTAATAAGTCACGGCTGCAAAATACTAACATTAATTCTTTACATACGAATGGAAAAACTGGTACAAGCCGATCTCGGGGGAGATCAGTTTGGATTCCGTAGAAATGTTGGAACACGCGAGGCAATACTGACCCTACGACTTACCTTAGAAAATAGATTAAGGAAAGGCAAACCTACGTTTCTAGCATCTGTAGACGTAGAGAAAGCTTTTGACGATTTTAAGTGGAATACTCTCTTTCAAATTCTGAAGGTGGCAGGGGTAAAATACAAGGAGCGAAAGGCTACTTACGTATTGTACAGAAACCAGATGGCAGTTATAAGAGTCGAGGAGCATGAAAGGGAAGCAGTGGTTGGGAAGGGAGTGAGACAAGGTTGTAGCCTATCCCCGATGTTATTCAATCTGTATATTGAGCAAGCAGTAACGGAAACAAAAGAAAAATTTGGAGTAGGTATTAAAAACCATGGAGAAGAAATAAAAACTTTGAGGTTCGCCCTGCCGGCAGCGGTGGTCTCGCGGTTCTAGGCGCGCAGTCCGGAACCATGCGACTGCTACGGTCGCAGGTTTAAATCCTGCCTCGGGCATGGATGTGTGTGATGTCCTTAGGTTAGTTAGGTTTAAGTAGTTCTAAGTTCTAGGGGACTGATGACCAAAACAGTTGAGTCCCATAGTGCTCAGAGCCATTTGAACCATTATTTTGAGGTTGACATTGTCATTCTATCAGAGGCAGCAAAGGACCTGGATGAGCAGCTGAACGGAATGGACAGTGTCTTGAAAGGAAGATATAAGATGAACATAAACAAAAGCAAAACGAAGATAATGGAATGTAGTCGAATTAAGTCGGGTGATGCTGAGGGAATTACATTAGGAAATGAGACGCTTAAAATAGTAAATGCGTTTTGCTATTTGGGGAGCAAAAACCTGATAGTGGTCGACGTAGAGAGGATATAAAATGTAGACTGGAAGAGGCGAGGAAAGCTTTTCTGAAGAAGAGAAATTTGTTAACTTCGAGTATAGATTTAAGTGTCAGGAAGTCGTTTCTGAAAGTATTTGTGTGGAGTATAGCCATGTATGGAAGTGAAACGTGGACGATTAATAGTTTGTACGAGAAGAGAATAGAAGCTTTCTAAATGTGGTGGTACAGAAGAATGCTGATGATTTGATGGGTAGATCACATAAGTAATGAGAAGGTACTGAATAGAACTGGAGAGAAGAGAAATTTGTGCCACAACTTGAGTAGAAGAAGGGATCGGTTGGTAGGACATATTCTGAGGCATCAAGGTATCACCAATTTAGTACTGGAGGGCAGCGTGGAGGGTAACAATGGTAGAGGGAGACCAAGAGATGAATACACTAAATTGATTTAGAAGGATTTAGGTTGCAGTAGGTACTGGGAGATGAATAAGCTTGCACATGATAGAGTAGCGTGGAGAGCTGCATCAAACCAGTCTCTGGACTGAAGACCACACACACACACACACATACACACACACGCGCGCATACATACATACTGTCCTAACCTTAAAATCTTTACCATAATATTAAAAACCATAGAGAATTGACAGATCAGCAACATTAAAGATGATCCTAAGGATATGTTTAGGATATCTTTGATTGCCTCCCCCCCATGAACCATGGACCTTGCCGTTGGTGGGGAGGCTTGCGTGCCTCAGCGATACAGATGGCCGTACCGTAGGTGCAACCACAACGGAGGGGTATCTGTTGAGAGGCCAGACAAACATGTGGTTCCTGAAGAGGGGCAGCAGCCTTTTCAGTAGTTGCAGGGGCAACAGTCTGGATGATTGACTGATCTGGCCTTGCAACATTAACCAAAACGGCCTTGCTGTGCTGGTACTGCGAACGGCTGAAAGCAAGGGGAAACTACAGCCGTAAATTTTCCCGAGGACATGCAACTTTACTGTATGATTAAATGATGATGGCATCCTCTTGGGTAAAATATTCCGGAGGTAAAATAGTCCCCCATTCGGATCTCCGGGCGGGGACTACTCAGGAGGATGTCGTTATCAGGAGAAAGAAAACTGGCGTTCTACGGATCGGAGCGTGGAATGTCAGATCCCTTAATCGGGCAGGTAGGTTAGAAAATTTAAAAAGGGAAATGGATAGGTTAAAGTTAGATATAGTGGGAATTAGTGAAGTTCGGCGGCAGGAGGAACAAGACTTCTGGTCAGGTGACTACAGGGTTATAAACACAAAATCAAATAGGGGTAATGCGGGAGTCGGTTTAATAATGAATAGGAAAATAGGAATGCGTGTAAGCTACTACAAACAGCATAGTGAACGCATTATTGTGGTCAAGATAGATACGAAGCCCACACCTACTACAATAGTACAAGTTTATATGCCAACTAGCACTGCAGATGATGAAGAAATTGAAGAAATGTACGATGAAATAAAAGAAATTGTTCAGATAGTGAAGGGAGACGAAAATTTAATAGTAATGGGTGACTGGAATTCGAGTGTAGGAAAAGGGAGAGAAGGAAACATAGTAGGTGAATTTGGATTGGGGCTAAGAAATGAAAGAGGAAGCCACCTAGTAGATTTTTGGACAGAGCACAACTTAATCATAGCTAACACTTGGTTTAAGAATCATGAAAGAAGGTTGTATACGTGGGAGAACCCTGGAGATACTAAAAGGTATCAAATAGATGTGGGCAGGGGCAGATGTGGACTCGGACCACAATCTATTGGTTATGACCTGTAGATTAAAGCTGAAGAAACTGCAAAAATGTGGGAAATTAAGGAGATGGGACCTGGATAAACTGAAAGAACCAGAGGTTCTACAGAGTTTCAGGGAAAACATAAGGGGAGAATTGACAGGAATAGGGGAAAGAAATACAGTAGAAGAAGAATGGGTAGCTCTGAGGGATGAAGTAGTGAAGGCAGCAGAGGATAAAGTAGGTAAAAAGACGAGGGCTGCTAGAAATCCTTGGGTAACAGAAGAATTATTGAATTTAATTGATGAAAGGAGAAAATATAAAAATGCAGTAAATGAAGCAGGCAAAAAGGAATACAGACGTCTCAAAAATGAGATCGACAGGAAGTGCAAAATGGCTAAACAGGGATGGCTAGAGGACAAATGTAAGGATGTAGAAGCTTATCTCACTAGGGGTAAGATAGATACTGCCTACAGGAAAATTAAAGAGACCTTTGGAGAGAAGAGAACCACGTGTATGAATATCAAGAGCTCAGATGGCAACCCAGTTCTAAGCAAAGAAGGGAAGGCAGTAAGGTTGAAGGAATATATAGAAGGTTTATACAAGGTTGATGTACTTGAGGACAATATTATGGAAATGGAAGAGGATGTAGATGAAGACGAAATGGGAGATACGATACTGCGTGAAGAGTTTGACAGAGCACTGAAAGACCTGAGTCGAAACAAGGCCCGCGGAGTAGACAACATTCCATTAGAACTACTGACGGCCTTGGGAGAGCCAGTCATGACAAAACTCTACCAGCTGGTGAGCAAGATGTATGAGACAGGCGAAATACCCTCAGACTTCAAGAAGAATATAATAATTCCAATCCCAAAGAAAGCACGTGCTGACAGATGTGAAAATTACCGAACTATCAGTTTAATAAGTCACAGCTGCAAAATACTAACGCGAATTCTTTACAGACGAATGGAAAAACTGGTAGATGCGGACCTCGGGGAGGATCAGTTTGGATTCCGTCGAAATGTTGGAACACGTGAGGCAATACTGACCTTACGACTTATCTTAGAAGAAAGATTAAGAAAAGGCAAACCTACTTTTCTAGCATTTGTAGACTTAGAGAAAGCTTTTGACAATGTTGACTGGAATACTCTTTTTTAAATTCTAAAGGTGGCAGGGGTAAAATACAGGGAGCGAAAGGCTATTTACAATTTGTACAGATACCAGATGGCCGTCATAAAAGTCGAGGGGCATGAAAGGGAAGCAGTGGTTGGGAAAGGAGTGAGATCGGGTTGTAGCCTCTCCCCGATGTTATTCAATCTGTATATTGAGCAAGCAGTAAAGGAAACAAAAGAAAAATTTGGGGTAGGTATTAAAATTCATGGAGACGAAGTAAAAACTTTGAGGTTCGCCGATGACATTGTAATTCTGTCAGAGACGGCAAAGGACTTGGAAGAGCAGTTGAACGGAATGGACAGTGTCTTGAAAGGAGGATATAAGATGAACATTAACAAAAGCAAAACGAGGATAATGGAATGTAGTCAAATTAAATCGGGTGATGCTGAGGGAATTAGATTAGGAAATGAGACACTTAAAGTAGTAAAGGAGTTTTGCTATTTAGGAAGTAAAATAACTGATGTATGTCGAAGTAGAGAGGATATAAAATGTAGACTGGCAATGGCAAGGAAAGCGTTTCTGAAGAAGAGAAATTTGTTAACATCGAATATAGATTTATGTATCAGGAAGTCGTTTTTGAAAGTATTTGTTTGGATTGTAGCCATGTATGGAAGTGAAACATGGACGATAACTAGTTTGGACAAGAAGAGAATAGAAGCTTTCGAAATGTGGTGCTACAGAAGAATACTGAAGATAAGGTGGATAGATCACGTAACTAATGAGGAGGTATTGAATAGGATTGGGGAGAAGAGAAGTTTGTGGCACAACTTGACTAGAAGAAGGGATAGGTTGGTAGGACATGTTTTGAGGCATCAAGGGATCACAAATTTAGCGTTGGAGAGTAAAAATCGTAGAGGGAGACCGAGAGATGAGTACACTAAGCAGATTCAGAAGGATGTAGGTTGCAGTAAAATTTGCTAGTGGCACCGACGTTAGCGTCCGGTCCCTAGCGAATGAGACAGGAACTAACATTGAGGGTAGATAAGTATAAGTTTATATGCTTAGCTCTGTTTTCAAACCTTCCTTTACAAAGGAAAACCCAGGAGAATTGCCGCAATTTAATATTCATACCACTGAAAAGATGAATGAAGTAAGTATTAGCGTCCATGGTGTTGAGAAATACCTGAAATCTTTAAAACTGAACAAAGCTCCAGGGCCAGATGGAATTCGTATCAGATTCTATGCTGCGTTTGCGGCTGAGTTTGTCCTATTTTTAATTGTAATCTGTAATAGATCGCCAGAAATAAAAACAGTGGCCAGTTCATGGAAGAAATCACAGGTCACACCCGTCAACAATGATGGTAGTAGGAGGGTTGAATGAAAAGTAATGCCTCCAGCTTGGTTAATTAGGTTTGGATTGGAATATTTTAATAAATCAAACGCAGAAATTATACTTATAATGTGCTCTTTAATTACCAATACTCACTTTTCCACAAAATCACCAGCCAATTGGATATAGTTCTGCCAACGATGAACAAGTTTTCTGTAGCCGTCATGAAAGAAGTCGACTCTCTGTTTCCGCAACCACAGTCTCACAGTTCTCTCAACGTCTTCATCAGAAGCATTTCTTGTCTTTGTTTGTCACACAGGTCAGATGTTCCCGCCTCAACGTCATTAAACTTAACGCCCGACGATGCATTGTACTCACATCAACACAATCACCATAAACTGCTTCCAGTCTTTGATGAATTTCCTTTGGGGTGACAGCTTCTGCTGTCAAGAATTCAGTGATTGCACGTCACTTAAATCGCATTGACCTACCGTCTGCACAGGGTTCCATACTTTACACTGTAACAACACAGCCTTTCAGTGCTAGCCGGCCGGAATGTCCGAGCGGTTCTAGACGCTACAGGCTGGAACCGCGCGACCGCTACGGTGGCAGGTACGAATCCTGCTTCGGGCGTGGATGTGTGTGATATCCGTAGGTTAGTTAGGTTTAAGTAGTTCTAAGTTCTAGGGGACTGATGACCTCTGCAGTTAAGTCCCACAGTGCTCAGAGCCATTTGAACAATTTTTTTCGATGCTAAGGCTTCCCGCCAACTGGAGCTGTAGAGAAGAGCCTACGGAGCAAGCTAGTACCTGCAGCATACCAATGCTACCAACTGTTGAATAGTTACGAAGTTGAAGGCATTACTTTTCAGTCAGCACTCGTAGAAGTGATCCACAAAACTACCGTGCAATATTCTTAACATCGATTTGTTTTAGAATCTTACAACATAGTCAGAGCTCAAACATAATGAGGTATCTTGAACATAATTATTTCCTCGAAGCCAACCTGCATAGATTCCGAAAACATCAATCATGTAAAACGAAACTCACACTTTTTTGAAGTGACATTCTAAAAGCTTCGAATCAAGGCAGCCTTGATTTCCGAAAAGCATTTGACTAAAAAAAATTGTGCAAATGGCTCTGAGCATTATGGGAGTTAACATCTGAGGTCATCATTCCCCTGGAACTTAGAACTACTTAAACCTAACAAACCTAAGGACATCACACACATCCATGCCCGAGGCAGGGTTCAAAACTGAGACCGTAGCGTTCGCTCCGTTCCAGACTGAGGCGCCTAGAATCGCTCGGCCACAACGGTCGGCTCATTTGACTGAGTAGCAACCTTCGCTTATTGTCAAAGTACGACCATATTGGGGTATCAAGTGAAATTTGTGACTGGATTGAGGACTTCTTGGTATGGAAGGCCCAACACGTTATCTTGGCTGGTGAGTCATGATCAGAAGTAGAAGTAACTTCAGGTGTGCACCAGGGGAGTGTGTTGGTACCCTTGCTGTTCATGTTGTATAGTAATGACCTTGCAGACAATAACCTCAGCCATTATGCAGATGATGCAACTACTATAATGAAGTACTATCTGAAAGAAGCTGCACAAATATTTAATCAGATCTTGATAGTATTTCAGAGTGTTGCAGAGATTGACAACTTGTTATAAATGTTCAGAAAGTAAAATTGTGCACTTCACAAAACGGAAAAACGCAGGATCCTATTACTACAGCATCAACGAGGCATTGTTGGAATCGGACAACGCATACAACAAACCCCTGCGTATCATACACATGAGAATGAGATTGGAATAATTACTGCATACACAGAGGTATTCGGACAACCATTCTTTCCGTGCTCCATAAGCGAATGGAACGGGAAAAATCCCTAACTACTGTACCATGCACATCATGGTGCAAATTATAGACCTATATACAGATGTAGAATACAATCCCTCCAATACCGTATTGCATGAAGGCGATAATCATCGCTTGGAATGGGACGTGGGTCAGTGGCGTAAGATTCTCTTCGCCGATGTGATGATCATCGTTCAGCAACGGGATTGATGAGCCATGTTTTGAGCCTGTAACATGTACGAGTACACATGTACGATTCCTCTTTCGTCTTCGAAGACGATAATGCATGAGCACATCGCACCAGCTGTGTGAAGGAACTGACCTCGTGGAATGGCCAGTGATATCTGCCGACATATACTTGCAAATAAAAATCAATTTAAAACAAAGTTATTCCACATGCATGCAACCACTTACACGTGGACAGCAGGCAAGTGCACTAAGTAATCCTTAATGCAAATTTTCCTACGTGATGGTATAAAAGTTTGATCTGTTGTGAATCTACAGAAACTCAGTTACACAACCCCAGCGTAATTAACTGCATCTGGTATGAAAGTGTAACGTGTATGTAATCATGCATACCAAACACGATCGTCGTTTATAATAGCAACAAAACATCTCAATTCAGCCTATTGCCAAACAATTTGTGTTTTACACTTTAATCTTCGTATATTACACTAACGCAATTTCTCAGCTGAGCTAATTACTTAACAATGTTTAGAAAGAATTTGAAACGTTGAATAATCTTACGCTTCACCAACAATATAAGTATATTTTCGTCTTTATTTACACGGTAATGCAAAATATCTGGCTGCGAGTGATATTTTCTTCTTCTCTATGATGCACCTAATAACGCGTATTTAGTTTTATTATTAACATTAGAAATAATTAACACTGTTCAAATGTACTTGATTATTAACTATATCGTTATACACTCCGTGTGTGTTATTATATTCATACATAGACTTCTGCTGTTTGTTGTGAAAACAGCTCGACCAGAGATGTACAGTTTGTTTTCCTCTCTGTGACGGTACCAATGGCGCGTGTTGAAGATGACTGATTGCTAATCTGTGACGATGCAGAAGTTTTCACTGTCCTCCGAAGCTAACAATATGACTGTGATCAGTACCGTAAATTAACAAAATTAGTTGAAAATTTAATTATTCATAGTGCTGCTTCTTCGCACCATCCGTCTGCTAAAACTCCTTTACATACTGTGCATGAAATATTTAAATGGATTCCGCTGGGTTAATTCACAAATTCAAATCAGTGGTGCCACAGTGAAGGCGATGGGCAGGAGGGGTGAGGGATGGGGGGGGGGGGGGGGTACAGGGACAGAGGTGGCAGCTGCCCACAGTGAAAATTCAGTGCGAAAGTGAAAGGAATAGTAATCACAGGGCCTGAATTTTATGACCTAAGCTACCAGGAAAATAACACAAAAATTACATGAAAATGTCGACAAAATTACGTCATAATGACGTAAAACGAAAGTAAAGTGAATTATAAATGAACTAGAAGAAGGGTTTTCAAACTGTCGGTCGCGGCTCCCAGGGACGTCACGACCTTACAGAACGGGCGTCACGGGTTTCATAATAATAATAACTGGTTTATCTACTTTCTGAGTATAGGAATCGCTTGTGCGCTAGTAGTGATATCTAGTCGGTCGGCAAGTAAGTGTTGTCACTACAGCAGCGTTTCAGATATCAGTCGAATCGTACTATGTGACACAATTGTTTTTATTCCTTAACAATCAGTCCGAATATCAGTTTTGTCGAATACTGATAGTTTCTGTGATTTATGTTTTTCAATAGGTGAAATTTCAAATGTATCATGCAGATCTAAAAACATGACTGGATGGAAATGAAGGAAGTATAACGACACCTACTGGATTTTGTTTTTTATGTGAAGGAAGACCACAATTTGCCAACTCTTTCTAACCTCTAGTTACTGAAAGCATAGTTCTTAATAAAATAAAACTACGTTTGGAGTCGAAGCACGATAGTTTGATAAACAAACCACGAGAATATGTTTCCCAGAAGTTAAAAAAACGGAAGAAGAAAAACAGAAACTTCCACTAAACAAGTTTCGATTCTTACAAAAGCTCTTCTTTCACATTACATTTTTTCCACATAGGAAAGAGCAAGTCAACTCGCAGACTTTATTTGACCACCTGCTCTAAAGACGGTGTCTAGTATGAAACTTGAGTCAGTCGTCGATCAGACGCCAAATGTGCCTTCGTCAGACAACATTATCAGTTGTCGAACACTCGATATGGCTGACTACGTTAATGATCAGTTGGTTACCACACATGACACTATAAACGACAACATATTTAATGAAGATCTTTCCTGCAGGAAAATAACTCTTCGAACAAAAGGAACAGACCTGTTTGAAATACTACACTCTTTTATGGAAGAAAACTACGAAAGCTCCGTAGGTTTGAGTACAGAAGAAAGTCGTAATATGGCTGATAGTTATGCTTGTTTGCAAATTCTGATCCGTAAAGAGGCTCCTCAAGGTGTATGTCCACACTGTTTATTGATTGTGCAGTATTGGTATCATAAAGCAAGAACCGCCGTCCGTCTTGGGGTTCTTGAACCAGCGATCGAAGTGTGAGAGGGTCTTCGACTATCTGGCGTCTTCAGTGGAGCAAACGTCAACTGACTCTCGGCAAAACCATTTTTTTTGTATCACACTGCTCTTCGAGACGATTAGCATCCTTCCTCAAACACAGAATAACAATTTCTTATTTCTTCATAGACGTAGACGAATGCGGACAAGCAGGACTGAGCAATCTCGTTCTCACACCAGAAAAAATAATTGAATTTCCCGTTGATATTCTTGTCAGCTTTACACTCCGGTCTTCGGCAATTCTTGGGAGCTGCGCATGGCCTGTGGTCCCTTTGTTGCTGCTTGCGATGACGTCACGGGCAGCCCGATCGCCCTTGCGATGTCATTATGAAGCTTAGTTTGCATTATAAGATCCACTGTAATCATACCCAAAACCAAATAAAATGTCGTACACGAAAGGGAATAGCATGTCAGAAACAATTTATGTCATGCAAACGTTAATTTCTCATAACCTATTCCTGATAAAACTGCTGTAAGTCAATATTTAGCGTCTCGAAACATAGTTTTAAGTGAGGAAGTGAGTAAAGGTTTAATTTATGTTCAATCATAATTATTGACAGTGTAGACATTCACATCTCTTTCATTATAATGTATAGCCTTGTCATTCCTAAAGAATGCATAACAGCCTCATAATTTAGAACAGACTCATCATCTTGGAGCTTCTACTTAACTCACTCTATACATGCAGCTATGTCAATACCTTTAGCGGTGTTTAAATCCTTATAGGGAACAAAAGACATTTTTGTTTTTGTTTTTCTTTATGGGTTCACTGCGTAACTTAAAGCTCAGTCTGTTCAGTCCTACCGTTCACAACATTATCATTCATTACCTTCCTCTTGCCGTCTTCTAGTGGGTCACCTGAAACAACATACATCATTTTATTAATACCATAATAGTATTAGCATGTATCAGACTTTCCTCTCTCTAACTGTTATTGGATACCATAATTATATCAACCCATCCAAGCACTAACAACATACTATTCATGAGTTATTTAATTTGTTTGAAAGTGCCTAACAAGCTTGGAAAGGATATTTGTGGAAGGTCTTATGGGGCCAAACTGATGAGGTCATCGATACCTAAGCTTACACACCACTTAATCTCACTTAAACTAACTTACGCTAAGGACGACACACAGCCACTTGCCCCAAAAGGGGACTCGAACCTCCGACGGAAGGAGCCGCGCGGACCGTAACAAGACACGCTACAATTTTAAAAAAAAAGAAAAGGGACGGTTACTTAATCGCTCTTTAATTTCTTATGAATCGTCGTACGTCCTGAGCATAATACATGGCCTTTGCTTCGCCGGTTGTTGGTTTGGATAATATCACTGCATTTACATGTGCTTTCCTGGTTGCATGAATGGCCCTTCATATAGTCGGTAAACGTTATTCGTTGTCTTTCCACAATTGTCAGTTCTCTTGTTACTTTTAACCAAGACTACATCTCCCACTCTGTACGATACAGGGGTGCCTTTTACCCATCTCTTTTTCCGTTTTTCACCTTCCGTAGTCATCTCTTCTTTAATATTGTTTGTTGACATCGAATGGAGGGCAGAGTTTTCTGTGGGTCACTAAAACCATTTCAAGAAGGGTTCCCCTTCTACTTGCTGACCTATTAGCTCCACTTGTGATAGATACCCTAGTGACCAATTGTGGCAATTCATTCAATACTAATTCCAATTCACTTTCTAATTCTGCCCACTTCGAGTGCTTGACGGATTAGTTTGCAGATGTTTTTGTTGTTGTCTTCAGTCCTGAGACTGGTTTGATGCAGCTCTCCATGCTACTCTATTCTGTGCAAGGTTATTCATCTCCCAGTACCTACTGCAACCTAAATCCTTCTGAATCTGTTTAGTGTATTCATCTTTTGGTCTCCCTCTACGATTTTTATCCTCCATGCTGCCCTCCAGCACTAAATTGGTGATCCCTTGATGCCTCAGAACATGTCCTACCAACCGGTCCCTTCTTCTTGTCTAGTTGTGCCACAAACTCCTCTGCTCCCCAATTCTGTTCGATACCTCCTCAGTAGTTATGTGATCTACCCATCTAATCTTCAGCATTTTTCTGTAGCACCACATTTCAAAAGCTTCTATTCTCTTCTTGTCCAAACTATTTATCGTCCATGTTTCACTTCCATACATGGCTACACTCCATACAAATAGTTTCAGAAACGACTACCTGACACTTAAATCTATACTCGATGTTAACAAATTTCTCTTCTTCAGAAACGCGTTCCTTGCCATTGCCAGTCCACATTTTATATCCTCTCTACTTCGACCATCGTCAGTTATTTTGCTCCCCAAATAACAAAACTCCTTTACTATTTTAAGTGTCTCATTTGCTAGTACACTCATCTACATCTACATGACTACTCTGCAATTCACATTTAAATGCTTGGCAGAGGGTTCATCGAACCACAATCATACTATCTCTCTACTATTCCACTCTCTTATTTTATTTTGATGATCATTCCTACCTATGTAGGTTGGGCTCAACAAAATATTTTCGCACTCAGAAGAGAAAGTTGGTGACTGAAATTTCGTAAAAAGGTCTCGCCGCGACGAAAAACGTCTATGCTGTAATGACTTCCATCCCAACTCGTGTATCATATCTGCCACACTCTCTCCCCTATAACGTGATAATACAAAACGAGCTGCCCTTTTTTGCACCCTTTCGATGTCCTCCGTCAATCCCACCTGGTAAGGATCCCACACCGCGCAGCAATATTCTAACAGAGGACGAACTACTGTAGTGTAAGCTGTCTCTTTAGTGGACTTGTTGCATCTTCTAAGTGTCCTGCCAATGAAACGCAACCTTTGGCTCGCTTTCCCGACAATATTATCTATGTGGTCCTTCCAACTCAAGTTGTTCGTAATTTTAACACCCAGGTACTTAGTTGAATTGACAGCCTTGAGAATTGTACTATTTATCGAGTAATCGAATTCCAACGGATTTCTTTTGGAACTCATGTGGATCATCTCACACTTTCCGTTATTTAGCGTCAACTGCCACCTGGCACCCCATACAGCAATCTTTTCTAAATCGCTTTGCAACTGATACTGGTCTTCGGATGACCTTACTAGACGGTAAATTACATTATCATCTGCGAACAACCTAAGAGAACTGCTCAGATTGTCACCCAGGTCATTTATATAGATCAGGAACAGTAGAGGTCCCAGGCCGCTTCCCTGGGGAACACCTGATATCACTTCAGTTTTACTCGATGATTTGCCATCTATTACTACGAACTGCGACCTTCCTGACAGGAAATCACGAATCCAGTCGCACAACTGAGACGATACCCCATAGCTCCGCAGCTTGATTAGAAGTCGCTTGTGAGGAACGGTGTCAAAAGCTTTCCGGAAATCTAGAAATACGGAATCAACTTGAGATCCCCTGTCGATAGCGGCCATTACTTTGTGCGAATAAAGAGCTAGCTGCGTTGCACAAGAACGATGTTTTCTGAAGCCATGCTGATTACGTGTCAATAGATCGTTCCCTTCGAGGTGATTCATAATGTTTGAATACAGTATATGCTCCAAAACCCTACTGCAAACCGCCGTCAATGATATAGGTCTGTAGTTAAATGGATTACTCCTACTACCCTTCTTGAACACTGGTGCGACATTCGCAATTTTTCAATCTGTAGGTACAGATCTATCGGTGAGCGAGCGGTTGTATATGAGTGCTAAGTAGGGAGCTATAGTATTAGCGTAATCTGAAAGGAAATGGAAAAAAGAACACATTGACACCGGTGTGTCAGACCCACCATACTTGCTCCGGTCACTGCAAGAGGGCTGTACAAGCAATGATCACACGCACGGCACAGCGGAGACACCAGGAACCGCGGTGTTGGCCGTCGAATGGCGCTAGCTGCGCAGCATTTGTGCACCACCGCCGTCAGTGTCAGCCAGTTTGCAGTGGCATACGGAGCTCCATCGCAGTCTTTAACACTGGTAGCATGCCGCGACAGCGTGGACGTGAACCGTATGTGCAGTTGACGGACTTTGAGCGAGGGCGTATAGTGGGCATGCGGGAGGCCGGGTGGACGTACCGTCGAATTGCTCAATACGTGGGGCGTGAGACCTCCACAGTACATCGATGTTGTCGCCAGTGGTCGGCGGAAGGTGCACGTGCCCGTCGACCTGGGACCGGATCCCAGCGACGCACGGATGCACGCCAAGACCGTAGGATCCTACGCAGTGCCGTAGGGGACCGCACCGCCACTTCCCAGCAAATTGTTGCTCCTGGGGTATCGGCGAGGACCATTCGCAACCCTCTCCATGAAGCTGGGCTACGGTCCCGCACACCGTTAGGCCGTCTTTCGCTCACGCCCCAACATCGTGCAGCCCTCCTCCAGTGGTGTCGCGACACGCGTGAATGGAGGGACGAATGGAGACGTGTCGTCTTCAGCGATGAGAGTCGCTTCTGCCTTGGTGCCAATGATGGTCGTATGCGTGTTTGGCGCCGTGCAGGTGAGCGCCACAATCAGGACTGCATACGACCGAGGCACACAGGGCCAACACCCGGCATCATGGTGTGGGGAGCGATCTCCTACACTGGCCGTACACCTCTGGTGATCGTCGAGGGGACACTGAATAGTGCATGGTACATCCAAACCGTCATCGAACCCATCGTTCTACCATTCCTAGACCGGCAAGGGAACTTGCTGTTCCAACAGGACAATGCACGTCCGCATGTATTCCGTGCCACCCAACGTGCTCTAGGAAGAGTAAGTCAACTACCCTGGCCAGCAAGATCTCCGGATCTGTCCCCCATTGAGCATGTTTGGGACTGGATGAAGCGTCGTCTCACGCGGTCTGCACGTCCAGCACGAACGCTGGTCCAACTGAGGCGCCAGGTGGAAATGGCATGGCAAGCCGTTCCACAGGACTACATCCAGCATCTCTACGATCGTCTCCATGGGAGAATAGCAGCCTGCATTGCTGCGAAAGGAGGATATACACTATACTAGTGCCGACATTGTGCATGCTCTGTTGCCTTTGTCTATGTGCCTGTGGTTCTGTCAGTGTGATCATGTGATGTATCTGACCCCAGGAATGTGTCAGTAAAGTTTCCCCTTCCTGGGACAATGAATTCACGGTGTTCTTATTTCAATTTCCAGGAGTGTATAATTGCCTCATCATCACCCGACTTAATTCGACTACATTCCATTATCCTTGTTTTGCTTTTTTTGATGTTCATCTTATATCCTCCTTTCAAGACACTGTCCATTCCGTTCAACTGCTCTTCCAAGTCCTTTGCTGTCTCTGACAGAATTACAATGTCATCGGCGAACCTCAAAGTTTTTATTTCATCTCCATGTATTTTAATACCTACTCCTAATTTTTCTTTTGTTTCCTTTACTGCTCGCTCAATATACAGATTGAATAACATCGGGGAGAGAGTACAACCCTGTCTCACTCCCTTCCCAACCGCTGCTTCCCTTTTCATGGCCCTCGACTCTTAGAACTGCCATCTGGTTGCTGTACAAATTGTAAATAGCCTTTCGCTCCCTGTATTTTACCCCTGCCACCTTCAGAATTTGAAAGAGAGTATTCCAGTCAACATTGTCAAAAGCTTTCGCTAAGTCTACAAATGCTAGAAACGTTCGTTTGCCGTTCCTTAATCTACTTTGTAAGATAAGTCGTAGGCTCAGTATTGCCTCACGTGTTCCGACATTTCTACGGAATCCAAACTGATCTTCGTCGAGGTCGGCTTGTACCAGTTTTTTCATTCGTTTGTAAAGAATTCGCGTTCGTATTTTGCAGGTGTGACTTATTAAACTGATAGTTCCGTAATTTTCACGTCTGTCAACACCTGCTTTCTTTGGGATTGGAATTATTATATTCTTCTTGAAGTCTGTGGGTGTTTCGCCTGTCTCATACATCTTGCTCACCAGATGACAGAATTTTGTCAGGACTGGCTCTACCAAGGCCGTCAGTAGTTCCAATGGAATGTTGTCTTCTCCCGGGGCCTTGTTTCGACTCAGGTCTTTCAGTGTTCTGTCAAACTCTTGTCGCAGTATCTTATCTCCCATTTCGTCTTCATCTGCATCCTCTTCCATTTCCATAATATTGTCCTCAAGTACATCGCCCTTGTATAAAACCTCTATATACTCCTTCCACCTTTCCGCCTTCCCTTCTTTGCTTAGAACTGGGTTTCCATCTGAGCTCTTGATACTCATACAAGTGGCTCTCTTTTCTCCAAACGTCTCTTTCATGTTCGTGTAGGCAGTATCTATCCTACTCCTAGTGAGATAAGCCTCTACATCCTTACATTTGTCATCCCTGCTTAGCCATTTTTCACTTCCTGTCGATCTCATTTTTGAGACGTTTGTATTCCTTTTTGCCTGCTTCATTTACTGTGTTTGCGGATGGTGTCACGAAATCAAAATATGATATACTTTCTCCCAAGCCAAAAACTCTTAGGAGTTCTGAACAGTTTGTTAAGTTTACTGACCAGGTTAAAATAATTATATCATAATTTATTTATTGCGCTATTGTTTGTAGTTTTTCTTAGAGGGACAACTTTACTGTGACCAACGTTCTAGAATGATCAACAAATATGCCATTCCTCCCCAGTGATTAGGCATTGGGCCAAGGAAATCCAGTGCCACTAACTCCCAAATTTTTTCTGCAGTAGTGGAATACAGCAATACATGTTCTCCTGAAATACTTGTTTTTACCTTTTGGCATATCTCAAAGGAGTACAATATTTTGCTTACCTGTCATGTTTTTAAAGCAGTTGTACTTTTTCGTATGCATGATAAATTTCTTTGGTCCAAAGTGTGCATACCCTAAGTGTACATACCGAGTAAGAAATACTATGCTATCTTTAGGGATGTATAGTAACCATTTACCTGTATTTTTGTTCTTTTGAAACAAAATTACTTCTTGTGTATTCCAAGTTTCATCCTGATTCGAGTTGTTTTCTTGTATTCTTCGAATACTATCGTAACATTGCAGAGTTCTTATTGTATGACTGAGCATGTGAATATCTTTTTTGTTCTGGTTAATTTCCAAGAAATATGTAGAAAATGTTCATATGTTCTTTGCATCCTGGTTTGATTGCAAGCCAGAAGGTAATCTTGATAAGGCATCTGGTACTAAGTTTTCTTTTCCTTTTATTTGCCTAATGGAAAATTTAAATTCTAGCATAGAGAGATACCTTTTAGTGAGTCTACTATGTAAAAGTCTGCTTTTTAGTAGAAAGATTATTACATTTATTCACTATGTATTATAGTTTCATTGCCCACAGATAAGTAATTAAATTTCTGAAAGCCCGCACTACAGGTAATGTCCCTTTTTCTGTGAAGCATAATTCCTTTCATTGTTCATGAGAATTCTAAAGGCGAAAGCTATTGGCCCATGCTGTACTGTCTGCTGCACAACATGTTCCTGCAATATGCAGCATTCCAAACCATAGTCAGACGCATTTGTTGATGGATGGAATGGTAATGTGAAGTCTGGGTGAAACAGGTTACGTGACTTCGTTAAACTTTCCTTTATACTGATGAACTCCTCTGTACAATGTTGGTCTCAAATCCAAGATGTGGTTGCTTTTAATAATTTCAATAATTGTGCTGCATTCAGTACTGCTTGTGGAAGAAATTTTCTATAAAATCCTACAGTTCCTAAATATGGCTCAAGAAATCTTCTGTTTGAATGTTCTGGACAAAATTTAATAGCATCAAATCTGCACGGGTCTGGTTTGGTTCCTGCTGTAGTCACTACATGTCCCAAAAATGTCACCTCATTCTTACCGAATTCTGATTCTGATAGTATAATCGTAGTGCACTGTGATCTTAGTATATTAACAAATTAATTTAGCATCTGTAAATGTTTGTCCCATATGGTAGATATAATGATAATGTCATCAACATAAATTAAAAGCTTATCTCCAAAGTCGTTTCCAGCGAATTTGCTTAAGGCTCTTATAAACACTGACATTTAAACACTCAAACCAAATGGTAACACCTGAAATTAGAGTGATTGTCCTACAAATAGAAAAGCTATGTACTTTCTACAGTCTTTATGGAGTTTTATTTGCCAAAATCCAGCAGTCAGATCCGGTGTGCTGATGTTTCGAACCCCTGTAAATTTGGTTAACATTTCTTGTTATAGATGGTCTTTCTCTTTCGGAATCAATTATTTTATTAACATCTCTTGTATCTAATACTAGTTTCACAGTGCCATTGGGATTTTTGACTACAACTAAGCTGTTGTTATAGCAACTATCAGAAGATTCAATGCAATTCCAATTAATAATCCTATCAATTTCGTTTTGGACTAACATTTTCATAGAAACAGGTATGGGATATGATCTTACATTGAATGGTTTGTGCGGCTTAATCTTTAGGCCTCAAATTAAGTCTTTTATAATTCCTGGTCCCTTTGAAAAAACATCTATGTGACTAATTAATAAAGAAGCCATCTGCTATTTATCATTTATGTTGAGATTTACTGATCTGCTTATATTGTTAACTAAGTCCTTTTGATTTATCGGTAGGATGTAATCATGTAATTTTCTGTCATCATCACTATGTTAGCTTCTACTACTAGTATAGAATTCACGTCTCGAGTAGTCACTGGATCAAACTGTGAAGTGACTGTTTCTCCATCTCGTTTGTATGGAAACAGTGCTGTGTTTGTTTGAAAATATAAAGAGTCCTTGTGTTCTGTAAACCAGTCTATTCGAAGAACAATTGGCATATTTAACCCTGTGATCACAACTATTGAGAACTCAAATGTATGTCCACTCAATCCAAATATAATCAACAATTCGTCACTAATTGGTTTGCTTATGGTTCCCATTATCTCTGTAATTTAACTCCTGTTACTGACTGTCTTGAAAACATATGTAACACACAGTTTTGTTTTAAAAACCCATAGCTTACTACACAAATATCGCTACCAGAATCTAGAACTATACTTACTGGTTGTATGTCCAACTACTTCGGTAAGTTTTTCACGAACTTAATGTTTAACGCATTGTTTCCTCTCTTCTAATACATCGTTGTTAACGTATTTCCTCTGTCATGCCTTATTAAACTAGCTGTATTATTGTTAAATATTGTACCTCAGTGCTTTATATCGCTATTACCATTTCTGTGCTTATATCCTGCCCTGTTATCGTCTTGACAACTGGATGATCTGTGCACCATACTCACACTATTTTCTCTTGTTTCCCATTGTCGTCTGCTGTAACGCCCATTTGTCATGTTGCATTAGTGAGTGTTGTTGGTGTTGTGATTTGTTTGCTATCTAACTGATTGTCTCTCAGTGTGGTCTATCTGATTACTCAAATCTTTTCCCAAAAGTTTGTCCCTTACTCTCCATGGGAGACGACTGATAACTACCTCTTAAACCGTGGCGCCATTCAATTAGCAGACTGTTCTGTCTGGCGCCTCTAGCTCAGGTGTAGTATCGACTACCCCTCTTGCGGCCCCATTGCCAATATCTATGGGGAAGAGTTGGTATCTGTAGGTTGTGTCGGGGTTCGCTGGCCCGAGAGAGAGGGGCGAAGTTTAGGGACTGGCAGTAACGTTGCGACAAGAGGTGGTCGTGAGATCCGAGCAGCCGAGGCCACAAGCTGCGCAAGGAGGGCCTGCGCAGAGCGAAGATACAGGAGTACTTCACTGGGGTCAGCGTCGACTACAAGCAGCAGGCCGACATCGCGTCGGCTGGTTGGCAACACTCGTGTCACATGACCACTCGTGGCCTGACTGCCCTCTTCTACCTGGCTTTCATTGGCACCACTCAGTAACCGCCGCGACGCACAGTGGATCCATGATACTGCTTGCTGATAAAGGGGAGTAACACTCTGCAATCCTCGTGGTGATTTGTTCAATGTACCTGCCCTCCTTATTATTTCCTGGTTGGTACCCGATCTTCAGAGCTTCACTCGGTCGGCCCTTTGGTAGTAAATATAGGCAGTAGTATTGTCGTAAGACACTAGTTGTCATTTGAAAATTGGTCCCACCATTATATTGCCTTTCCTTTCTGGGTTGTACCCGATCATCAGTGTTCTAATTAATCAGTTGTCGGTCGTAAATACAGCTGTAACAATTGTACTAAGGCACAGGTTGCCATTAAACAAAAAGGGACCTTGCAGTTATATTTAGCTGTTAACCGGATCAATTCTTTGATTGTAATGGCATTTCCTAGTCATTAATTATAATCTGAACAACCTCTTGTACTAAGCTGTTCCTTTCTGTTTTTCAAAGACCACGTCACTTTTCGTGTATTTTAGCTGGTTCTTGTGGTTCTGTCGAGTGAGTTCTCTTGTAATAAGTGTTCACAAGTAGTGTTTTAAGATGTTCCTTCAGAGCGGACTTAGTAACTGACGATCAGTTTAACTTTGAAAATATTAACTGCCAGTAGTCACTAGGACTTCAATCGAAATAAAATTGTCAGAAGGCACAGGTTGGGATCCAGTCACATCTTGGTTGTCAATTGAAATTAAAAGGTTTGCTACTTTGAAGTAAGTCTTACCATTGTCATATTGTTTCATAGTCTGTTTAATCTTTAAGCACAGGTGCACATCTTAACCCTGAAACTTTTGACATACAGCTTTCAAATTAAAGGTTATGTCACTTGTTTTGAATAATTGAATCACTCTTGTCATCAATTGTGCTTAGATAGTTTTCATGTGTTGCAGAAGGGCATTTAATAACACAGACTGTGTCCAGCGCGGTAGTAAACACCACTGTTTCACATGACAATGGGCGGGCTGCAGGTCTGGCCGTCTTGTAATCGTTGTCATATAGTTTGCTGTTTTGCAGTACAGCATTATAGATTTCTTTTGCAAAGATTAAAAGCTTATTCAACTTAAGGTTTAAGGTCAAAAGAATGTCAAAAATTTGTTAATTTTGTTAAAGAAAATCTTGTGGTTAAATGCTTCAGTATTCCTTAAAACACAGTTTATTTATTGTTAAATAAACAGATTGTCTGAAGAAAAAGTTATATTGGTGGGTCTTCATTTCCACGACAACTGTTTTTGCCTTATGAGATCATCTAAGTACTTAATGTTATTAAGGTGTAACTTTTTCTGTGCCCCCTTGCTCTAGTATTTTGATTTGAAAGCAATTTCGAAATCTTGGTAACTGGAAAAATTTTCCAATTGTAGCATTCCCCACGTTTCAGGGCCATTCACATTGCTTACAACTCTTACCTGATTATATTAGGTCCACCTTTCTCATAACATGCCTTTCAAAAATAAAACTAGGTGTATCTCCCCTGATAATGTAAATTTAGGAATCTTGTGATTTCTTCATTTACTTAATAAAATACTGAAATCATCACAACCATTACCTATCATCTTACTCGCCATTATTAGTGGAACAAACTATATTCCAGCGCATTTTGTTATAGCAGGTTGCCTACATCAGAGGCAGGTATACACTCAAGGACAAACATATTGTTCTCCTTTGATTTACAAGTCCTTAACCTATTGTCCTCGTAAAAGGATCCTTCCTTTTGATTGACAGGTCCTTAATGTATTGCTCCCCCACCCCTGTCAGGAAACTCTCAACCGACCCCCACACCCTCGCTGCTACATTTACACTTTCAGGTCTGAGTTATTTGAATTGCCCCCTCTCACTCTTATCAGTTTGATAACTATTTAATTAAAGTCATCAACTAATTATCCCCTACCCCTCTAGGAAACCCCCTCCCAGAAAGTGGTGGGAAAAAAGAGTCAGCTGGTCGGTCATTTCGAGGGAATTCTGTTGCAATGTGTGGAAAATTGTTTAAACACATTACACAATGTATAGAATACTATTTAATTATTTATGGAAATGTATAGAATGTAGTTTATTTATTTAGTTAAAGAATTGGTCTGGAATATTCTTTAAACAATTTAGACAATGTGTGGAATAGTGTTTATTTAAACAATTTAGGGGATTTAAGGCAGTGTATGCAATATATGGAAATTGGTCGCTCTTTGGGGGAGAGGAAGGATCTCATAATAGGAAATTCAAGGGTATATTGTTTATTTATAAAAAATTGAGTTTGTGTGGGTTTGATTACTCTTGCTCATCACTCTTTGCTGTTTGGAAACATACAGGTTTTTTAAAAAGTAATTACATGGGGCAAACACGTTGTCTGACGTAGTATTTGGCACTGTACTCTGGGTATCTAAACCTAAAGTTTGGGCCTTTGTCGGCATGTAACCTATTGTTCTGTTAAGTGGTTTTCCATGTCAGCCCCATTAAACAATTCTACTGCCTTTGATACCACATTAAGTAATTAGTTATGGTACTCTATTCGAATTCACAAGTTTTTGAAGGCCATTTCTGGCGCACTTTTCTTTGTCAGCCACCCTGTTAAACTATTGTACTGCGTTTTACACAACAATTATGTAAATTAACCTAGCTTTCTGCAATTAACCTGCTTTTCTGCTCCATGTCACCCACTCACACATACCCTCCCCTTAACTGTTGTACCCCTAACGTATAAAAAATTTATGCAAATTAAATAAATCGACACTCTTCGCATTTGTGGGGTAGTTTTCTTAATTTGCAGCATCCTATTTTTGGGTGAAATTGATGGAATATAGTTTAAACAAAAGATTGCTAGTAAAAAACACATACCGCCTCCAGACACAAACGTCAGCTACTAAGCCACACACATGTGTCTATTTGAGCCCCACAAGCATGAGGTGGCAGCACCCATTTCATACTTGACACTTGAGAAATTCCCGCCGAAGTACGTGTTCACCTAGGCACCGTTGCTGGCACGATGATGCATAGTGCACTGCGTGTCCAGCACCAAGAGATGTTTGAAAAGCAGCTAAAAGGTTCTCAGTGTTAAACCGACATGACATGTCTATGTACCTACAGCCAAGTCCCCCCCTCTACATGCGCTATAGAAGTCTGTAGCAATGCTTCCCAGAATAACACAGGTTGCGTTTCTCATAGAAATCTTAACAAGACATCCTGTTTATCATTCAATTTGCCTATCACGCTGCTGCTGCTGCCAGTGGAGAGCACCGTCCACGCGTTGTTTTCTGCAGATGAGACTGTCAGCGGCAAAACTATTTTGTACAGATCGCCACAATGCACTGACAGTTAAACCCGGCGAAAGTTGCCTACAGGTCATCAAATACATACAATACTCACAAGAATATTGGGAACTAGGAACATATTTAGCAGTGTAACTACAATTAAATACAACATTTGCTGCTGCAGTCTATCACCGATTGATGTGCAGGTAATATCTCCTCTTGACGGCTGTGGTTCTGGAACGAATCCCAGTATCTATACATTCCTCATGAAGGACACACAGTCATTTTCTCTGAACATGCCACACTATAAGCCCCAGTACCATTACACTGCACTATATACACATTTTACACAAACAGTCAGATATCTTTTATATCTGTACAGCACCAAAAAAAATTATGGTATGCTTACACTCACACCAGCTATATGTCTCGATTTCCCCAGTCCTAGTAAACTGTCTGACAAAGTCTTCGAATCAGCCCTTCTGGAAGCTGCTGCATCCTACCAAGATTCTCTCAAACAAGTGTTTTGAAAGACAGGCGTCCGGCATTGTGTGGTAATGAATACTGCACCGCGGGCATAATGCTTCGAAAGATATCCCTGACGTGGGTTGGTGTGCTGCAATCAACATCATTATCGATAGAACAACGAGGTAAATGCGAGGGTAGTCTTAGGGAAGCCGATGAGAGGGCATATTGTTGCAGCCATATTGCCTGTCATGTTTGTACACTATAGCAGGTAATTTGAGCATTTGCTTTGCTGTATTGTGCAGCTCTTCACGAAATGAATCTATCACCACTTACGTTCAGATATACACCTCAGTGCATTCAAATCACAATTCACCTTGTCCAATCTATCCTTACATTATGACTAGACATACGTAATTGTTTTCTTTTTACATTAATAGTAGTTTGATAACTTCGAAAAAACGTACTTTGGAACATAAGCCACGGAACCTTTACGTTCCAGCAGCAGCATAACATTTTGACTATCAATTATAGGTGTATAAAAAAATGATGATACATCCTCAGTTGCATCAGCTGGGTGTCGTTTTCGCACTAGAAGAAAGCCTCCAGCCATTACTTATTTGTCGATGATTAAAGGATGTAATTGCAATTCAAAAATACCCTAGAGTATTTCGGTTTATCGATTTCACCAGTTCCGTTAAACCTTTTGGTAATTTCGAAACTTGTAAATCCAGCCAACACACAGCTTCCCCTATGTTTTTTTCGAGTTTTCACGTAAAAGTCTTCGCAGATGGGATAAATTTTTTGTTACTCAATGGCAGCGCCATCTAGGGGGCCACCCTTAGCGCCATCTCGTTTCCCCCTTCAAGCTAGACGAGTTTCGTTCTTCGTAGTTTTTTTTTCGTTTGATTCTTATTTCGTGAGATATTTGGCCCAGTCGCTATCAATGGACCACCCTGTATATTCACACCGCCAAGTCGGGGTTTGTCTCATTGCACCCAGATCACAATTTTCTCCTGACTAAGAAATCATTGTGAGCCATTGAATAACAAAAAATTTATCCTATCTGCGAATACTTTTACGTGAAAACTCGAAAAAACATAGGGGAAGCTAATATTTCTACTCGCGAATACCGGTGTCGGTGATATAACAGTTTCCCATTCCATCCTTATAATTTACAAAGTCAACTAAAGTGTTTCTCACGTCTAGAGAACAAATAAACGTGTCCTCCACCGGTCCTCCACTTTCTAGATGAACTCAGCACTCACCGAAATCGACCTTCTCTCAACCAAATGCAGAGGGGAAATGTGAAGAAGCAGTCAATCGGACAATCTACAAGGGAGAGAATAATGGTCCAGCGCAAACACATGTCCATATGGAATCTTCTCAAATTTCCACACGATCACTAAAGCTTTCCAACACATACTAAGTATTAGTCCGCTATTCGGCCGTCTAGAAGACGACATGGTTAAGTCAACTACATTCCTGCACGCCAGCAGGCCTCCCCATTCGGACGGCACCGGCCGGAAAATGTAGCACAAGAGACCTGGAAAGCTAGTGTACATTTCTTACGACCTCAATCAGCACACCATCTAGTGTCTGCTATCTTTCTCAATCAACTATCGCCCATAACCCAGTCGATATATCACGAAACCTCTGACGTGGTATCGAGACAGAATGAGTTATAAATACTGGAAAAATGTCTTGCGGCGTCATGAGGGAGTTGCAAATATTGTAAATACCGGTTTCATACCACATTCCTTTGCCGAATCACTTTCCAAATTCGGTAATTTTATTTTGAGGTTTCACGGTTGGCGACGTGGAACCGCACTGTTGGTTTGATAATATACACTCTGCCGATCACCGTCTATATTCAGTGTCATGGTATTTGTCTGGAAAAACCACTTCATTCGAAGGTAATGCCATACCTCGCTTTATAAAGCCAGTATAGCTTTTAACATCGATACTTGTATGCACTTGTAGAACCAAGACCGCTTGTAACAGTAATATACAGAAGTTGATGCGATCGTGTTTTTTAACATCTGGCGGTTTGTAAGACCATTACACCTCTCTTTCTAAAACAAAATGGTACCACTCGCAAGAAAAAAACATGTCCACCCATACCTGATTTTCAATCAGTATTATTCCGTATCGGCAGCAATCAGTTATTCAAATGGTTAAAATGGCTCTGAGCACTATGGGACTTAACATCTGAGGTAATCAGTTATTCACAAATATTATACTCAGTAGCAGGAGATGTGTGAGAGGTTCACCTTGAGCATCAGGCTTATAAAGGATGTGTTTGTGTTCCGGCATGTGCAAAGGAAATGACTATATCCAGTCGGAAGGAAGGTATGAATTTGATGTGGAATACTGTGATAGCAAAGGGAAGAGTATGTCAAGTGATAAGAATGGTACAGATATTTCTATTTCCAGAGCCACAGCCATCAGCAGGGTGTATTTCCGATACTTCGCTTATTATCGCATGTTGTGCACTGGACCATTATTACCTCCCCTTGTAGATTGTCCGATTTACTGCTTCTTCACATTTCCCCTCTGCATTTGGTTGAAAGAAGGTCGATTTCGGTGTGTGTTGGGTTCATCCAGAAAGTGGAGGACACGTTTGCTAGATCTCTAGACGTGAGAAACACTTTAGTTGACTTTCTAAATTATAAGGATGGATTTTGAATCTGTTATCTCACATACATCGGTATTCGCGAGTGTAAATATCAGTTTCCCTTTTTTTCGTGTTTTCACACAAAGGTCTTCGCAGACCGGGTAAATTTCTTGTTACTCAATGGCTCACGATTATTTCTTAGTCAGGGGAAAACTGTGTGATCTGGGTGGTGGAAACTATGCATGGAATTCACTGAGACAAACCCCGACTTGGCGGTCTGAATATAATATATAAGACGCCTCTGTTTGTTGGCTGGATTTACAAGTATCGAAATTACCAAAAGGTTTCATAGAACTGGTGAAATCGATAAACCGAAATACTCTAGGCCTTTTTTATATTGCAATTACATCCTTTAATTATCGACAAATGCATAACACCGGGAGGCTTTCTTGCAGTTCGAAAACGACACCCAGATGGTGCAATCGTGGATTTTTTTATACACCTATAATTGGTAGTCAAAAATGTTATGCTGCTGCTTGAACGTAAAGGTTCCGTGGCTTACGTTCCAAAGTACGTTTTTTCGAAGTTAACAAACTACTACTCATGTAAAAAGAAAACAATTACGTATGTCTAGTCATAATGTAAGGATAGATTGGACATGGTGAATTGTGATTTGAATGCACTGAGGAGTATATCTGAACGTAAGTGGTGATAGATTCATTTCGTGAAGAGCTGCACAATACAGCAAAGCAAGTGCTTAACTTACCTGCTATAGTGTACAAACATGACAGGCAATATGGCTGCAACAATATGCCCTCTCATCGGCATCCCTAAGTGTACCCTCGCATTTATCTTGTTGTTCTATCGATAATGATGTTGATTACTGCACACCAACCCACGTCAGGGATGTCTTTCGAAACATTATGTCCGCGGTGCAGTATTCATTACCACACAATGCCAGACGCCTGTCTTTCAAAACACTTGTTTGAGAGAATCTTGGCAGGATGCAACAGCTTCCAGAAGGGCTGATTCGAAGACTTTGTCAGACAGTTTACTAGGACTGGGGAGAATCAAGACATATAGCTGGTGTGAATGTAGGCATACCATAATTTTTTTGGTGCTGTACAGATATAAAAGATAACTGACTGTTTGTGTAAAATGTGTGTATATTGCAGTGTAATGTTACTGTGGCTTATATTGTGGCATGATCAGAGAAAATGAGTGTGTCTCCTATCTTGAGGGATGTATAGATTCAGTGCATCGATAACTGTGAGAGTATAAGAGAGATTTTTACTTGGAAAATTATGTGCGCTATAGGTACGGAGATTCGTTCCAGAACCACAGCCGTCAAGAGGAGACATTACCTGCACATCAATCGGTGTTAGACTGCAGCAGCAACTGTTGTATTTAATTGTAATTACACTGCTAAATATGTTCCTAGTTCCCAATATTCTTGTGAGTATTGTATGTATTTGATGATCTGTAGACAACTTTCGCCGAGTTTAACTGTCAGTGCAATGTGGCGATCTGTCCAAATTAGTTTTGCCGCTGAAAGTCTCGTCTGCAGAAAACAATGGCAGACAATGCTCCCATACTGGCAGCAGGAGCAGTTCCACATGAAAATTCAGTAATGAACATTCTGACCCGTTAGGGATGTGTATTTTACTAGCGATGCTGCGAATTAAATAATCTACCCCATACATGTGAAGGATATCGATTTGATTAATTTGCATAAATTTTTTATATCAACGTAGTGTTAGTGGTACATTAGTTAAGGGCAGGGTGTGCATGAGCGGGTGACTTGGAGCTGAACAACAGGTTAATTGCAGAAAACTAGGTTAATTTGCATAATTTTTATTTAAAATGCAGTACAATAGTTCAAGGGTGTGGGTGACAAATAAGAATGAGCCAGAAATGAAGTTCAATAGCATGTGAAATAGTGCACCACAAAATGGTGGGAGGACATACCTAATTACTTAACGTGGTATCAAATGCGATAGAATAGTTTAAAGAAATAGAGGTGACATGGAAAACCGTTTAACAGAACAATAGGTCACGTGCTGACACAGGACCAAACTTAGGTCAAGATATTCAGAGTACAGTGTCAACCATTAGATTATGCAACATGTTTGCCCCATGTAATTACTTCTTACAGGACCTACTTGTTTCCAAACAGCAGAGAGTGATGAACAGCAGAAATCCAACCCTCACAAACCGAGTTTTTTTATAAATAAACAATATACAATTGAATTTCCTGTTATGAGTTCTGTCCTCTCCACCAAAGAACGACCAGTTTCCATATATCCCATACACTGAATTAAATCCCCTAAATTGTTTAAATAAATACTATTCCACACATTGTCTAAACTATATAAACAATATTCCATACTCAGCAATCGATTTCAGGTCAAATTCATTAACTAAATAAATAAACTAATATTCCATACATTGCCATAAACAATTAAATTATATTCTATACATTGTCTAAAGTGTTTAAACAATATTCCACACACTACAACCGAATTCTCTCCAAATGACCGATCAACTAAGTCTTTTCCCCACCAATTTCCTGGGTGGGGAGGGGGTTACTAGAGGTGTAGGCGTTAATTAATTGATGACTTTAATTAAATAGTTAATCAAATTGATAAGACTGAGAGGGGGCTATTCGAATAACTCAGATCTGAAAGTGTACCTGTAGCAGTGAGGGTGAAGGCATGGATTGGCGGTTTTCTTGGTGGGGGTGGGGAGGGAAGAAGAAGAAATGCGTTAAGGACCTGTCAATCAAAACGAAGGATCCTTTTAGCACAACAATAATTGAAGGACCTGTCAATCAAAAGAGAACAATAGGTTTGCCCCTGAGTGCACAGCTGAACCTGATGTAGACAACCCACACTAACAAAATGCGCTGGAACATAGTTTGTTCCACTACTGCTGTTACCAGATCTACAGCTTCTCTTGTTAGTTCTTATCCCGTATTATTGATCTCTGCTACATCTTTAATAGTACCTAAGTACTGATCATTATGATTAATTTCTAACAGCCTGCCACCTATGAATGTTGTTTTGTAAGGCATGGATTTACACTCAAAAGGTTCCATAGGTTTACTGTTTGCTTTATTGAGTCTGATTTCTCATTCAGCTTCTGGCTTTTGTAATCTTGGTACCAATTCATTCATGACTGGTGATACTGGAGCAATATTCTTGTTTGTACACTTCTGTAAGACGTCTTTAATGTACAATAAATCACCCTCTGAAATTTGTATTCTTTGTATTAATCTGTCTTGGTCAGATTTTAATTTACGTGCATGCTCCAATTTATCCTCTACTTTGTTCTCTACGATATCTAACCGTTGCTCCATTTCATCAACGTGATTGAATCCTAAATCTAATAGTTTTTCCAACCAGTCCATTCTGCCACGAAGTTGGGAAGGAAAATCATTTAGTTCTTATCCGTGTCATCTAATCTTTTCTCGAGTTTCATAAAAATTATTGTCTATTTCCGTAAATCTGTTATTCGCTTAAGCAAACTGCTGATCGCATAAACCCCTCTCTATTAAAGCCATGTTATATTATTTGTTTGTATTTTTATGTCTGGAATCCAGAGATGTATATGTATATCGGTTGTGACTACGCTCGAGCTACTCTTGAGACCAAAATAGTGGATGAATTGTGGTTATTACATTCCGGTTTCGTACTTTCTATGTCGTATTTTACACAAACGTCTTTCCAGAAAAAAATGCAGTAAAATCAGTGCATTTCGCACTAACTAAAAATTCACCCGCCGAGTATAAGTCGCGTCAGACGCGTTTGCATCTCACTGATTTTGTCGGCTGCTGCTGCTGCCGTCGCGCATTGTCTACATCTACATCTACATGCATACTCCGCAAGCCACCTGACGGTGTGTGGCGGAGAGCACTTTGAGCACCTCGATCGGTTCTCCCGTCTATTCCAGTCTCGTATTGTTCGTGGAAAGAAAGATTGTCGGTATGCTTCTGTGTGGGCTCTAATCTCTTTGATTTTATCCTCATGGTCTCTTCGCGAGATATACGTAGGACGGAGCAATATACTACTTGACTCCTCGGTGAAGGTATGTTCTCGAAACTACAACAAAAGCACGTACCGAGCTACTGAGCGACTCTCCTGCAGAGTCTTCCACTGGAGTTTATCTATCATCTCCGTAAAGCTTTCGCGGTTACTAAATGATCCTCTAACGAAGCACGCTGCTCTCCGTTGGTTATTCTCTATCTCTTCTGTCAATCCTATCTGGTACGGATCCCACACTGGTGAGCAATATTCAAACAGTGGGCGAGCAAGTGTACTGTAACCTACTTCCTTTGTTTTCGGATAGTATTTCCTTAGGATTCTTCCAATAAATCTGTCTGGTATCCGCTTTACCGACGTCCTAATTTTATATGATCATTCCATTTTGAATCACTCCTAATGCGTACTCCCAGATAATTCATGGAATTAACTGCTTCCAGTTGCTGACCTGCTATGTAGTAGCTAAATGATAAAGGATCTTTCTTTCTATGTATTCGCAGCACATTACACTTGTCTACATTGAGATTCAATTGCCATTTCCTGCACCACGCGTCAATTCATTGCAGATCCTCTTGCATTTCAGTACAGTTTTCCATTGTTATATGCTCTCGATATACCACAGCATCATCTGCAAAAAGCCTCAGTGAACTTCCGATGTTATCCACAAGGTCATTTATGTGTATTGTGAATAGCAACGGTCCTAAGACACTCCCCTGCAGCACACCTGAAATCGCTCATTTCGGAAGACTTCTCTCCATTGAGAATGGCATGTTGCGTTCTGTTATATAGGAACTCTTCAATGCAATCACACAATTGGTCTGATAGACCATATGCTCTTGCTTTGTTCATTAAACGACTGTGGGGAACTGTATCGAACGCCTTGCGGAAGTCAAGAAACACGGCATCTACCTGTGAATCCGTGTCTATGGCCCTCTGAGTCTCGTGGACGCAAAGCGCTAGTTGGGTTTCACACGATCGTCTTTTTCGAAACCCATGCTGATTCCTACAGAGTAGATTTCTAGTCTCCAGAAAAGTCATTATACTCGAACATAATACGTGTTCCAAAATTCTACAACTCATCGACGTTAGAGATATAGGTCTATAGTTCTGCACATCTGTTCGACGTCCCGTCTTGAAAACGGGAATGACTTGTGCCCTTTTCCAATACTTTGGAACACTACGCTCTTCTAGAGACTTACGGTACACCGCTGCAAGAAGGGGGGGGGGGGGCGGCGGGGGGGGGGGGGGGGGGGCAGGTTCTTTCGCGTACTCTGTGTAAAATGTAACTGGTATCCCATCAGGTCCAGCGGCCTTTCCTCTTTTGAGCGATTTCAATTGTTTCTCTATCCCTCTGTCGTCTGTTTCGATATGTAAGATTTTGTCATCTGTGCGACAATAAAAAGAAGGAACTACAGTGCAGTCTTCCTCTGTGAAACAGCTTTGGAAAAAGACATTTAATATTTCGGCCTTTAGTCTGTCACCCTCTGTTTCAGTACCAATTTGGTCACAGAGTGTCTGGACAGTTTGTTTTGATCCACCTACCGCTTGGACATAAGACCAAAATTTCTTAGGATTTTCTGCCAAGTCAGTACTTATATCTTTACTTTCGAATTCATTGAACGCCTCTCGGATAGCACTCTTCACACTACATTTCGCTTCGCGTAATTTTTGTTTGTCTGCAAGGTTTTGGCTATGTTTATGTTTGCTGTGAAGTTCCCTTTGCTTCCGCAACAGTTTTGTAACTCGGTTGTTGTACCACGGTGGCTCTTTTCCATCTCTTAGTATCTTGCTTGGCACATACTCATCTAATGCGTATTGTACGATGGTTTTGAACTTCATCCATTGATCCTCAACAATATCTGTACTTGAGACAAAACTTTTGTGTTGAGCCGTCAAGTACTCTGAAATCTGCTTTTTGTCACATTTGCTAAACAGAAAAATCTTCCTACCTTTTTTAATATTTCTGTTTACGGCTGAAAACATCGATGCAGTAATCGCTATATGACAACTGATTTCCTGTTCTGCGTTAACTGTTTCAAATAGTTCGGATATGTTTGTCACCAGAAGGACCAATACGGTATCGCCACGAGTCGATTCTCGAATTAACTGCTCAAGGTTGTTTCAGATAATGCACTTAAAAAATTTCACTGGGTTCTTTATCTCTGCAACCCGTTATAAACGTTTGAGTCTTCCAGTCTATATCCGGCAAATTAAAATCTCCACCCAGAACTATAAAATGGTGGGGAAATCTACTCGAAATATTTTCAAAATTTTCATTCAGGTGCTGCGCCACAGTAGCTGCTAAGCCAGGGGGCCTATAGAGACATCCATTGACCATGATTGAGCCTGCTTTAACCGTGACCTTCACCAAAATTATTTCACATTTCGGATCTCCGTCAATTTCCTTCGATACTGTTGCACTTTTTAGCGCTACAAACACGCCTCCCCCTTCACTGCCCAGCCTGTCTCTGCGCTATACATTCCAATCTGAGTTTAGAATTCGTCAGCTACTACAGTCGTCGCGTAGTCCGGAAGTGATTGTCGGCTGCTAAATTCATTAGCTCATCCCAATATATTGGCTCTTGTACCGTCGGAAATATTACGTAGTCCCAAAATATTTATATCTGGACACTGTAGAATGTCAACCACATAATTTATTCTCTTGATTCAGCCTTCTTACAACGTTAAAATTGGTCATCATACATTTTAAGGGCGGTAGTAATGCTTTTGTGACGTTCGAATCAGAGCGTGACAAATTTGCATTTTAAAGTTGAGCACGCTTGGGCAGTGTAGTTCCGCTGCACAACTCGAAATTATACAGCGTGAGCTTTTTTTGTTTTTACAATGATTAGTCGTTATAGGTTCTTGATAATGTCTGTTGTCTTATTAGCACTGGTTGAAGAACTTTAAACTCATGACTGATTTTTCTGCCTGCGTTGTACTCGCGCTGTTAAGATTGCCGTAATTTCGATACCATGTCTTTTTTGACAGTTTTTGTGGCATGGACTTGGTTCGTTGTGGCAGTATTCTTCACTAAACGGTCACCACATCATTAAAAGTTAGCCCCTTAAATGGAGATTTTTCAGCAAATGTGCACATTTTTCTAATTTTTGGCAATAGCTCTCACAGATTATCACGAGGGAATGTATTGAAGAGCGTGTATGAACTCAAGAATGAGCTTTACCCGTATCTTGTTCAAGAGGACCATTTGAGTTTCGAGAGGCTGACTTTTTTTTGAAGAGGAAGTATCTTTCAGCATGTCTGAAAAACTCAGTTCATTGAATATATCCCTTCAAGATAATGAGGTCAACATTCTGCAATTGTCAGACAAAATTTCAGCCTTCATAAAGTACCTGCTATAGTGGAAGAAAACTTTGGATGGTAAGGAAATACATTACGTTTCTTGCTCTTCCGTTTTAAAAGACAATTGCTTATAACTGAAGAATTGAAGTGTGTGTTTGTGGATCATACATCTCAACTCAGTGACTTCTTTCTGAAGTACTTTCCAAACGAAACTGATCAACACAACTGGATCAAAGCTCCTGTAGGTACAGAACTTCTATTAACACGTTCACTGAAGAACAAGTGTGATTTGTTGATATTCCTTCAGACTCCGCTTTGAAATCGAAGGTGGTTTCCTCATCACTGCTTGAATTTTGGAGCTTAATGAAGCAAGAGTATCCCTAAGTTCATCGCAGGTCTCTATAAGTTTATATACGTTTTGAAACAGCAACTTACGTGTGTGCGTAGGCATTGGCCGTCATGTAGATCGGGGATGACTATGGGGAAAGAGATGCGAGTCGCAATATCCAGTCTTGTGCTCAGCAACATTTCGAGACTATATTTCGATACAAGCAGCGTATTAACGCCCCCCCCCCCTCCCACATTTGTTCACAATAGTGACATATAATTGCGCGCCTCTGCCCTTTCTTCCTTCCCACGTACACTAGTTGCTAGTCCTTGGACACATGGCTAGACCTTTAAAAGTAGGGCTAAATCAAGAGAGCGTGGAAACGGATTGTTTGCACTACCAAATAAGATACACCATGTGTGAACATTATTACTTGAATGTTAGAAAGTCTCTTCTGAATTTAGTTCTCTCAAATTTCGCCATTATGGAAGTGAAACACGAACGATAAACAGTTTAGAAAAGAAGATAACAGAAGCACTTGAAATGTGGTGCTACAGAAGAATGCTGAAGATTAGACGGGTAGAATACGTAACGAACGGGGAGTTACTTAATAGAAATATGGAGAGAAGAAATTTGTTGCACAACTTGACTAAAAGAAGGCGTTTGTTGATAGGATGCATTCTGAGACGTCAACGAAACATCAGTTTAGTATTGGAGGGATGAGGAGGGGGAGGAGATAAAAATTGTAGAGAGAGACCAAGAGATAACTACAGCAATTACACTCAGAACTATGTACGTTGCAGTAGTTAATCGAAGATGAAGGGACTTGCATAGGATACAATAGCTTGGAGAATTTAATCAAATCAGTCTTTGAAGACCACAATAACATAACAATGTTCTCAAAATTTCTCATTCACATGCATGGGGCACAATTTTTGTCCCTACTGACATAAGAATCTGTAGGCGCCCCTAATTCAAATACGCACTATTTCATAATCGCAACAATGGATTACCGCGCAATAATTTATTTATATGACAAGGGTGCAGTGTACTGAAACTTTCGCTTTTATACTAAATCAGTGCTTGGGCCTCACAGTAAATGGCTTTAACGAAACGCTGCACCGTTCTAAGACTCTTTTCAGGAATGTAAATGTTCATTTAACTGTTACCTCCTATTCGTATCGCCCATTGTCGCTCTAGCTCTACAGCACTCTTTTCCTCTCGATCAAAAGAAATATCTATTTCCTCTTCATATACAGTCCCTTCTTTTGTTCCGTGTGCTCAGTTCCTTTTGGCAAAAGTCCGCAAAATTCTCGTTCTTTCAGCACCTTGATTTCTTCGTCTTAATAAACTTCTGCGTTGACTCTCACTTCGTCTTAATAAACTTCTGCGTTGACTCTCACGCAAAATCATCTGTATTTTCTATTTTTTATACTTTGTTCTTCAGTTATTCTCCCGTCTCTCTTCCGTTTTCTCCCTCGTCAGGCCCTCTTCTCCAATGAAATTTCAAAAACCTCGATATTTAGTCATAAAAATTAATATCTCATTACAACAATGACGCAATCACCCACCTGTGGCAACTTCCTCATTCCGCTCTTCCCTAAATTCCAGAAAATGCTTCGACTCTCCTCTCCATACTTCTCTATACAATTATTGTGACAGAGAAAACATCTTCGTTTCTGTGAAGAATAACTTATTTGTCCTCTAATACGAGTAAACCACAATGTCCTCTCTATCCATCTTTCCCCCCTAGATCCCCCTCTTCGACTGTTTCTTTCTCCTCGCTGAAATTACAGAGGTCAATGTTTACCTACTTTACTGGAGTACTTTTCACAAAATGATTATTACTCTGTATTTACATTTGAACATAGAGGAAATACAATAAACGTACAGTATATTTACATACAACATTGGACTCATGTATGTTTCTATTTATGCTATAATTTTGAATTTGTGTAGACATACACAAAAAGAAATGATGGAATACAAGTTATATTGAAGTAATGGTAAATTAATCGTCCTTTTATTGTGCTTATTTACAGTGGAGAAAATCACCACCACATCATACTATGTATGAAAGGTGTAGAATGAGAAATTATCCACGACCCACATGTGCAAAAGGTTCTAATAAAAAAAAAGCAAAAGTATGATTAGAAAAACGAACAAGTAGCTCAATACCTCCCAAAAATTAAGAGTTAATGAAGCAATGAAATAATAACTTGACTGTAAAATAGCATATCTCTTGAGATGTCATTGTCACTGAATGTAAGCGATGCTACAGTTAGAAATGACCTCAATTTAAAGCAAATAAAGTTATGTTAATACAAAATAATTAAAATTCTCGAGGTTAACAACAGCACAATTAAAGAGACGTTGTGGGTTGCAACTTTGAATCTGGAAAGCCTAGAGCCGATTTGCGCTACATTGTTGCTATAGCGCCTCCTTGGTGGCATGTGGAATCTGAGGATATCAAAGAGGTTGCCTGCCTGCCCTAGGAATCAGTCAACGGTTGTATCGACACAGGTAAATTTTTAAAGTGCTCAGCAAAGGTGTGCAGGTGGCACCAATGATGTTGTCAGACTGGGTGAGAGGCGGGGGGGGGGGGGGGGGGGGGGGGGGAAGGCTCTTAGGTGGACCCTTTTCCGTTTACTTCATACACGTGTCACATGTCAATGTTGTACCCCACGTGGTCATTCCACAAAAGGGCTGAAAACGCATAACACCCTTTGCTGCCCCGGATCACGTTGACATTTTGGCGAATGGATTTGAACGATCCCTAGTGGTTGGTCCTCTTTTACCAGAGAAAAAAGGTCTTGCAGACAGGGGCTCTAAATTGCATACTTTAAGACGCATGAACGTTTGTTCACCTTCACTAATTTGAAACACATCCGCTCTACTGCACAAGTTGGAGATTTTCTGTTTAAATTTATTGTAATAAAAGTGGATATGTAATATTGATTGTGTTTTTAATGTTAAACGGTGTCTTGGATGCTAAGCTTTAGGCTTCCTGTTTTCAATGATCCACATACTAGACAAAGCTGAATACTTGCGAAACGCTAATTGTGAGCGACAAAATTAATTGCGAGAATTATTAGAAAATCATGCCCTGTCTGGAACTTATTATTATCACAAAATCTGACTATCAACTTTGATAAACTAATTGTTCTGAAACTAAAGTTGGTCCCTGCGAAATTCCATTAAAGAAAAAATATGTTTTCTATACTGTTTGGCTTACCTGGGTCGCACTGGATAAACTGCTGTCGTAGCCACAGCGCGTCTCGATAACAGAGCTGCAAAACGTAACTACTGAGTTGCGAAAGGTGCAATGCATTCTCTGAAAGCACTGCTATCATTCTTGGTTCATAATTTTTGATAATGGTTGAAAATAAATTGATCTTTGGGATGTGTACAGTGACTCTGGGTTAAATGTACCCAGTAGCAGTCTCATATCATTTAAATTAATAACATTTAATGAAACATTAACAGTAGTTAAACTTTCTAGGAAAACTCGTAACTTTAAAACAAGAATTACAAAAATTAAACTTCCTGGAACAAAATTCAAAAATCCAGTTCTTAAATCAATTTCTATCACAATGATCGAAAAATCTCAACAAAATAATGAACAGCAAAAAGATTCCTGATCTGGAGATCTGACGAACCAAGAATGCTGCAGTATCAAACCACTGCCGCAAATAAAACGAACTTAATCATTACCGGTAATCCATTCTACACAAAGTGTATAATCGTACCAATGAAAAATCAATTCCTTTTCTCTCCACAATGATACTTCCATTAATCCATGATATAGTTCCCAAAAGCTTCCATTTTTTGCTGCTTACCGCTACCAAACCAAAACTTGACTAGTCACATCTAACACCAAAGCTCAACTGTCTGTCACCTCTCCTCTCCTCTCGAACAACAGATAAATCTGGGGCGCATCTTCGCAAAGCTAAGATCATCTCTAACTCATCTCTGTGCAGCGCAACTTTCATGGCGTTAAAAAATGGGATTGTCATTATGTCACAAACTTGAAGCCGATGTGCGCCATCTTAAGTAGCACAAAAGGTTAGGTTCTCTGCATTCATACCTCCATGGTTCATTGCGGTGTAACTTCCCCGTAACGTCACTCTGACGTGCCTTTGCTCAGTTTCGACCGTGTTGGGTGCTTACTTCATGCGTAAGTGAAGCCGTTCAAGCAAAATTTTCATTTTTATGCATGAATTATGGTTGCACTGTTTACTTTTACCGACTTTTATCGGAGTGGTTTTTTCTGTCATTTGACTTTTGGTTTGCCTTACTTAACTCAGTGTCCGTTCTTTCCCTCCTGTGTTTTTCATTGCCACCCAAATCGTAAACGCGCCGACATCCAAGCCATTCTGTATGAACAGTCTCGTCCCCGCACAACACACGTCTGCTTAACCGCTCTGATTGTTGGGAAAGAATCTCATGTCTTAAATTCTTCCCGCCGGTAATTATTCATCGTTCACATCTCCTGCCCCTTTAAGAAAAATTCTGGCTTGAACAGTCGGAGACAGCGGTTATGTGAGTGCGAGTTGTGTATGTATGATTGTATGAATGTATATAAATTCCTTTCTGAAGAAGGCTGAAAACTTATGTGAACACTCTTTTCGTTGTACCTGCCTGCTGGTTGGTATGCGAATAGCAATCTATCGGTTTCACAGTATAGTTATTCCCTCATGAAGTTTAATGTAAATAACCCACTGCACTTCAACAGGAACAATGTTGTACACACGAGTACTTACAGTACCAGAAGGAAAAGATGCTATTCATTACGCCACATTAAGTTGATTGTCTGCAGCACGAACTGTGGTTCTCAATTTTGTAACCAAAAGTCTTGATCACTTACCCGTTGATACAAAATGCCTTATCAGCAAAGTAAAATTTGAAATTAAACTGAAAAAGTTTCTCTTTTATTCTGCAGAAGATTATGGTGACGGGTAGCAATTACGAACTAACATCTATTTGTCTTTAATTTAAAAAATAATAAATGGCCAGGATGGAGGCATATTTACAAAAACAGGTTGATTTCAAAATAAAATTACTCATTTCGCTTCATTACGTTTTATCTCGAATATGATACATGGAACATAAAAGTAAACTAACTTAGTACCAAAGTGAGTATTGGTATATCACAAAACCTCCAAATGGAATTCAAAAGTAAAATCAAGCATATGATCAAAATAGATGTACATTCCAATTGTACTGTGCTTGGTTATACCTGAAAAACTGAGTGAATTATTGGCGAGAAATAATCCGGGAAAAGAATCAAATGTTGGAAACGTAGACCTACACCTTACATATGTTAGGCAATCATTACTAAATAAAATACTTACATACATATCAAAGTAAAATATCAATTTCATGGGGTCTTAAGGGTTTGAGATCATTTCCTTAATCACATTAATTTCACAATGCTGAAAGATGTTTAAAAAGCTATATACTGAATGTTTCTCGGTGGTGTCTTGTTTCACCATGTATATACAGGGTGTTACAAAATGGTACGACCAAACTTTCAGGAACCATTCCTTACACACAAATAAAGAAAAGGTGTTATGTGGACATGTGTTCGGAAACGCTTAATTTCCATGTTAGAGCTCATTTTAGTTTCGTCAGTATGTACTGTACTTCCTCTATTCACCGCCAGATGGCCCAATTAAATGAAGGTAATGTTGACTTCGGTGCTTGTGTTGACATGCGACTCATTGCTCTAGAGTACTAGCATCAAGCACATCAGTAGGTAGCATCAACAGGTTAGTGTTCATCACGAACGTGGTTTTGCAGTCAGTGCAATGTTTACAAATGCCGAGTTGGCAGACGCCCATTTGATGTATGGATTAGCACGGGGCAATAGCCGTGGTGCGGTACGTTTGTACCGAGACAAATTTCCAGAACGAAGGTGTCCCGACAGTAAGATGTTCGAAGCAATTGATAGGAGTCCAGCCTATGACTCGCGACTGGGGAAGACCTAGAACGACGAGGACACCTGCAATGGACGAAGCAATTCTTCGTGCAGTTGACGATAACCGTAATGTCAGCGTCAGAGAAGTTGCTGCTGTACAAGGTAACGTTGACCACGTCACTGTATGGATAGTGCTACGGGAGAACCAGTTGTTTCGTACCATGTACAGCGTGTGCAGGCACTATCAGCAGCTGATTGGCCTCCACGGGTACACTTCTGCGAATGGTTCATCCAACAATGTGTCAATCCTCATTTCAGTGCAAATGTTCTGTTTACGGATGAGGCTTCATTCCAACGTGATCAAATTGTAAATTTTCACAATCAACATGTGCGGGCTGACGAGAATACGCACGCAATTGTGCAATCGCGTCATCAACACAGATTTTCTGTGAACGTTTGGGCAGGCATTGTTGGTGATGTCTTGATTGGGCCCATGTACTTCCACCTACGCTCGATGGAGCACGTTATCATGATTTCATACGGGATACTCTACCTGTGCTACTGGAACATGTGCCTTTACAAGTACGACACAACATGTGGTTCATGGATGATGGAGCTCCTGCACATTTCAGTCGAAATGTTCGTACGCTTCTCAACAACAGATTCGGTGACCGATAGATTGGTAGAGGCGGACCAATTCCATGGCCTCCACGCTCTCCTGACCTCAACCCTCTTGACTTACATGGGGGCATTTGAAAGCTCTTGTCGACGCAACCCCGGTACCAAATGTAGAGACTCTTCGTGCTCGTATTGTGGACGGCTGTGATACAATACATCAGCGCATCAGGGATTTCATGCGACGGAAGGTGGATGCATGTATCCTCGCTAACAGAGGACATTTTGAACATTTCCTGTTACATAGTGTTTGAAGTCACGCTGGTACGTTCTGTTGCTGTGTATTTCCATTCCATGATTAATGTGATTTGAAGGGAAGTAATAAAATGAGCTCTAACATGAAAAGTAAGCGTTTCCGGACACATGTCCACATAACATATTTTCTTTCAGGGTTTACTCGCATACTGTAATGCGGGTTGCTGCGGAGACAGCGACCTCAGCGCTGCGTGGACACGACGTCGGAAGCAGAGGCACATCTTTTCTGAAGACGTACGGCACGTCTTTTCTCTAGTTGTGTCCATCTCTATGCCCGCTTGTACGGCCACGAAAACGCTGGCCCTTCTTCGGTGAATGACTGCAGAGAATTTCCTGCGATGGCTCCAGCCATGTTGCTAACATAATTGGCACGCTGCTCACTCAAGAACGACAAAATGGTTTATCTTTTACCTTTGCTGGTAAAATCAATTTTACACTAGACTTGTGACTGCCTTTATACTTGTCTTCTTCAACGGGTTTGAACTTAATTGTTTCCACCTCGGCCTAGCTCTCTCTGCATGTCCCAAGAAGCACCCATTTTAAAAAATCGTCACGACACGTCCATAATGGCCATGTGACGCCAAGTGTGCACTGTCCTGTTCCTATTTTATCTCGCTCTCTCTCATTGTTTATTACTTTAGAACTATATATACAGGGTGGTGAGAAACAGTCTGGAAAGCTTATACACTGAAGAGCCAAAGAACCTGCCTAATATCGTGAACGGCCCCAGCGAGCACGCAGAAGTGCCGCAACACGACATGGCTTGCACTCAACTAATGTCTGAAGCAGTGCTGGATGGAACTGACACCATGAATCCTGAAGGGTTGTCAACAAATCCGTAGGAGTAGGAAGGGGTGGAGATCTCTTCTGAAGAGCACGTTGCAAGGCATCCCAGATATGTTCAATAATGTTCATGTCTGGAGAGTTTGGTGGCCAGCGGAAGTGTTTAAACTAAGAAGAGTGCTCCTTGAGCCGCTCTGCAGCAATTCTGGACGTTTGGGGTGTCGCATTGCCCTACTGGAATTGGCCAACTCCGCCAGAACGCACACTGGACATGAATGGATGCATGTGATCAGACAGAATGGTTACGGACGTGTCACGTGAAATAGTCGAATCTAAACGTCTATAGGCGTTGCCGACCTCAGTGCCGTGTTCTGCCAGTTTACATATCTCTGTATTTGTATACGCATGCCTATACCAGTTTCTTTGTCGCTTCAGTGTAAGATTGTTGCAGGGTGGGATGAGAAATAATTGTTAAGAAAAAAGTTCGATACGTTGGGCCGAGTTAATTACTATTGAAGTTAACCGATCAGACAGATTCAAACGGACCGCCAGAGACAGTGTCGCCGTACGTGTTCTTCGTTTGCTTTCCTAAAACCGAACAAGAGAGCGATACAGAAATTCGATATGGCGGTGGTACGGATCGAACCCAAGCCAAAGGCTGAGAAGTCTAACGCGGCCGGCCGGAGTGGCCGAGCGGTTGCAGGCGCTACAGTCTGGAACCGCGCGACCGCTATGGTCGCAGGTTCGAATCCTGCGTCGGGAATGGATGCGTGTGATATCCTTAGGTTAGTTAGGTTTAAGTAGTTCTAAGTTCTAAGGGTCTGATGACCTCAGAAGTTAAGTCCCATAGTGCTCAGAGCCATTTGAATCATTTGACGTCTAGCGCGCTATCATCTACATTCTGCGCTATGAGAACAATTGACCGCTTGAATTTGGCCACGCAACGCTCTGATTGGCTAAATTCAACGCTAATTAACTGGAAAATACGGCGCAACCTATCGAAACTTTTTACTAATGATTATTTCCAGCGCAGCTTACCCCACAACGATTAAAAGCTTTTCGCATTTTTTCTGACCACCCTGCACAAACACGTAACAATGTCTAAGACACGACTTGCATTGTGAGCTATTTGAAAATAGTGGTATCAAATGGTCAAATGGCTGTGAGGACTATGGGACTTAACTTCTGAGGTCATCAGTCCCCTAGAACTTAGAACTAATTAAACCTAACTAACCTAAGGACATAACACACATCCATGCCCAAGGCAGGATTCGAACCTGCGACCGTAGCGGTTGCGCGGGTCCAGACTGTAGCGCCTAGAACCGCTCGTCCACTCTGGCCGGCATAGTTGTATCACTGCAACGTCAAATTCAATGCATGTGTTCAAATGTGTGTGTGAAATCTTATGGGACTTAACTGCTAAGGTCATCAGTCCCTAAGCTTACACACTACGTATTCTAAATCATCCTAAGGACAAACACAGACACACACACACCCATGCCCGAGGTAGGACTCGAACCTCCGGCGGGACCAGCCGCACAGTCCGTAACTGCAGTGCCTTAGACCGCTCGGCTAATCCCGCGCGGCAGAACGTCACATTCAAAGTGTAGTTGGTGACAAGAAATTGCTTCAGTAAGTTCCATTACTGGTCGCATGTAACTACCCATCGCTCACCGCTGATTTGCTTTTATGAGTGGAACCGCGTGCACTCTCCTACGCTAAGACAGATCGCGCTGGACAACAGGAACTTCAGGCTCATAAGAGACTCCACTGTTATTACACGTTCACACTAGGTCTGAAACACGAGGCTATGAACGCGCAGCGTGTCTCGTGATGCGAGAGAGCGCGGCCAGTCCCGGAGCCTTCGGGGAGCCCAGTGCGAGTGTTCGTCTGGGCGGACAGTGCCTGACGCGGGCCCATGTAGGGCGTCGCGTCGCGGCGCAGCGGGGACACCGACGATCGATGGCGACGCTTGTGCAGCCCGAGGGCCTTGCTGGGCCGCCTCTCCGACAAAGCGGTGCGGTTACCATGGATACCACAAGCTTCTTGTCCCTCCATGTCTCTGTCTGTGCCGTCCTCAGACGACTTCTCTCAGCCACCAGCATCTGAGTAAGTTATTCAAACAATTTACCTTCCTCTGCACAGGAATTAATCACTGATGCTAGGGTCTTACTCTCGTACGGTTTGTAGTGTGGAACTGATTCGGCCGAGTGCCCAGTGGGAACAAAGTCCGAAAATGGGGTCAGTTCTGGTGTCTGATTCCACGTGTCAGCTTTGAACAAAGACGTCACATCCAAGGCAAAGACGCTTCATAGAGGCAGTCTTTGAAAGCAACTGACCGTATACGTAAACAAACAAATGTAGCACAGATAAAATTATAATCACAGCTCACATGATTAATTACTTAGCTACGAATTATACCAAAAAGAATTAAAGAAAATAAATAAGAAAACAAGAGAAGAGAAATATACAAGTCTGAAACAAATTACTATAATAATTTATGCGAGCAAGAAAAGGGCAGAGAATCTTTAAATCTGTTGCCGTGTGGCAAATGGTAACTTCGTAATATTATGAAATATCATTAATTTTTAATAATGATTATTGAATCTAACAGGACTACAGTGGGGAAGTGAGGGTTTTGTACAGAGAGAAACTATAATGTAACACCTAACAACTATAAAATAAATAGTACCATATGAAGCATAAATAAAAAAGCAGCATGAAATGTGGAGAAACTGGCACAGAAATCCTAAAAGAGAAGCCAGCACACATGTGAAAAAACTGACAAAAAGTAATTAACATTGGAATTTCATACTTCTTTTAGGATTTCTGTGTCGACTTTTCAACGTTTCATGCTACTGATTCATATACGTTATTATTTGTTTAATTTTCCCGTTGTTATGTTACATTTTAGTTCCTCCCAGCACAAAACCCTCACTTTCCTGCAGAAGAAGTTAGATTCAATAATTGTGTTCAAATGTGTGTGAAATCTTATGGGACTTAACTGCTAAGGTCATCATTCCCTAAGCTTACACACTATTTAATCTAAATTATCCTAAGGAGAAACGCACACACCCATACCCGAGGGAGGACTCGAACCTCCACCGGCACCAACCGCACAGTCCATGAGTGCAGCGTCCGAGACCGCTCGGCTAATCCCGCGCGGCTAATTCAATAATAATTATTATTGTACATTAACGCTATTTTATAGTATTATGACTTCATCATGCACTATACTGTAATAGAATTTGTAGGTTCTCTGTGCTTTTTTTTTTTTAGTCGAGTAAATTACGACAGTAATTTATTTCACATAGGTATATTTCTCTTTTGTTTTGTTCTTAACGAGGGTTGCCCAGAAAGTAATGCACCGCATTTTTTTTCTTCAACAATTCTTCATTGTACATAATGAGAATTACACACATGAAAAAAATGGTGTTTTATGTACACACCCTATTTTTCCACGTAATCGCCAGCCTTCCTTTTCTGGCCTACCTCCAGCGCAAAACAAGGTCGTGTATTCCCTGTCGGTACCAATCCTTATCCTGGTGGTGGAGCCAGTGCTTCACTGTGTGAACTTCCTTTGCTGACTGACAGATGCAGCGCCAAATGCCGAGTCGTTAATGCGTATGTCCTCGCGAATGTCAACAGCAGCTCGCTGCAACGTGTTGCGTGTGACAGCCGTGGATGGTCTCGCCGACTGCTGCGAATCGTGGACCTCTGATGAACAGCTTTCAGATGACCTCACCCTCTGTGCCCAGCGACTAACTGTATTTCTGTCGACAGCAGATATTCCATAGACTTTTCCCAAGCGTTTGTGAATATTCCCTACAATTTCTTTCAGTGCAATGAAAAATTCAGTGACGGCACGTTGCTTGTAGCGTACATAACCTGCAGACGCCATTTCGAAACTTTTCTGCAGCTACGCTATCTGTCGGAAGTGACGGAAACATGGCGCGCTCACTCAGCAGACCTCAAATAATACATACGTAACGATTCGCGTTCGTAGCATTGTTTTCGGATGAGAAAAAAATGCGGTGGATTACTTTCTGGGCAACCCTCGTATTTGTTACCGTTATTTTCAATTCGTTTCGGTATAATTCGTGGCTAAGTAAATAACCGTGTGAATCGGGATTGTAAATCTATCGTATGTTTCATTCCTTGCCTTACGAATATTATCAGTTGCTTTCAAACAGTGCATCTGTGAAGCGTCCTTGCCTCTGGCATGACGTCATTGCTCAAAGCCGATGAGTGGAGTTGGTGACTATAATTTATTCCGAAAATCTGCGTTTTGCCATGGAAACAACAACAAAGTTTGACTTCGTATTTAAGTCTCCTTTTACTGGTATCAACAGCGTCATAGGCAATACTGTGAAATGTGTACAAAATGCGTAGAATTGTTCTGCTTCGTAAAGACTAGATGTGACTACAAGATTGGGTCAACTCGATTTCTCGATACCATCCGTCAGCTTTGAGCTATGGCGTAACAGGTGTAGTTACTCGTCAACAATACGTAGTTTCTAAGCGTTCGGGGACTAAAAAACTATTTTCTTTGTCCTAGTAACGAGCGAAAACATGAATAAATTAAGTCAACTTTGAATTATAAATAAATAAATTTTTCTTTCGAAAATAAAATTTTTGTCCTGCGAGCTGATTACTTCAAGAGATCGTCTCAATTTTTGTCTTATAGTTAGGCAACATATTAATCATTTCGTTTTCTTTTTAATTAGCTAGTTCTCATGGTTCCCGATCTGGCATTGTAACTTTTGCAAAACGGATTCAAAATTAATATTTAATACTCGTATGTTGTTGCAAGAGGCGGAAAGGCAGGAGTCGACCATTAAATTTTTGCAGAAGGTAGGTGTAGTCGGAAAATAATGTAGATACCGTGTATATGGTGTTAATATGAGTTTGACGAAGGTTTCGTCTCAGCCGTCATCCGAAGACTACACGTGAAGGTGTCGACATACTTCATGGCGGACATTCAGGTGCGGTACATGGTTTGAGAGATCTAGACTCAGTCTCACTCTTACAAGTCATTAACATGTTCTTTTTGTTGACAGTCCTTTGCAAGATATGCCATGAATGAAACTAGTGTTTGTGAACGAACGGTAATAGGTTGGTTTCCATTTTTAAGGACGGTATGTGATAGTTTCATTAAATATAACTGACCCATAGGGGGCAAGGAGTTGTAGGAGAAAGTGACGAATCCTGTTTTGGTAGGAAGAAGAATGGGGATGCGCATGATGCACAGGGTCTTTGTGTTTAGGATGCTGTCGTTTCGGGCAAGGATTCTTCTGATACTGTGTTTCGTGTGGTTGAAACTCGTACTGGGCTGGTTTTAGTTTCTCCTATGGAATAATATGTTGCAGGGGATCTGCTGTAATGTCAGATGGGTTTGTTTCTTAAGCTGGATTGAGCATGAAAGGTCACGAACACTTGATTGTGAACCACAACCTGGAATTTATAGAATGTGAGACTGGGGCCTGCACGAGTACTATTGAGGAATGCTGAGCGGGGACCGTGGCTGTCAAATCTGTTGTAGGGAGGGCCAAAGGGCGCGTTCAGTCATGCCGGCTCGGCCTTATGACTACTGCTGGGGGAAGAGTTTTCCTTACGGCTTCTCTATCTTCCAGGGGTTCATGAAAATAATAGGGAAAAAGTATTGGCCTCATGGAAGTGGATGGCAGTGGGCGTTCAATTTTTTTTATTTTTTAGAATGGGAGGAGAGAGGTTCGTTGACTTTGTTTCTTGTTTGGCATAGATTTTTATTTAGGTTTGTTTTTTAGTTTTTAATTCTTTCGGTTTATTAAAAGTGATTACTAAACTGTATTATGTTACCTTTCATGGTCTTTCTGTAGCCTGTGCCTTTATGACAAAGTTTTCGTCCGTCGAGTTAAATTTTTTGTTTTGTAAAAATTGTTATTACTGGGTAAGGTACGATTTCTAAATTTCGTAACTGGAGATGTTTGTGTTGTTTATTTTTTAATACTGTTATGTTTTTGTATTGTTTACCTTGTTATATTGCTGCCACATTTACATCAAATATAATGAGTTCCGTAGAGACTGGTTGTCCTCATTAGTACCGGTATTTTCAGTTGAGCTATACAAGTAAAGTGATGTTTCCATGCCACGCTTCGTTAGTCATAGCGATTTTTGGCTTTCTGTGTTCGTATCACCTTTTGCTTTTTCTCTACTGCTATTTAAGTTTAGCTATACAGCTCAACGTCAGTATTTCATTCCGTCTTTCCTTAGTTTTCGCGATTGTTTGCTGTGTGTACCGGTATCGTCTTTTGGCTTCTCTACTGGTTTCCGGTTTTGTCTTTATTGTTAGAGCTATCTGACGAACAAGCCGGATTTCGTAACAGAAGAAGGATCGGATATCAAATTCCCAACATCCGATGGATTACGGGAAAGGCAATAGAATTCCATTAAACTGTGTGACTATATGGTGACGCTGAAGCCTTTGGCTGTGTCCATCACAATAAATTATGGTAGGTACGCAGAAACATGATAGTACTACATAACCTCATTTACCTCACACGGAGTTTATGCGCTGACAAAGAAGCCACGGTGAAAACACTATTTGGAGCAACTAAATGGGTCAAGATTCAGAAAGGAGTACGGGAAGGCTGTGTCACCTTATTTGTTCAATCTGTATGTAGAGCACATTGTGAGGAATTCCGCGTTAGATGAAGAAGAAACTAGAATTAAAATAGTTGGAATAAATATAAATAATCTTAGAGCAAACTAGAGTCCGGCCGCAGCGGCCAGAGACAGTGGTCATGTGTGTGAGTTGTGATAGTGTGGATGCATATTTTCTACTTTCTAAGAAGGCCGTTTGGCCGAAATCTAAAATGTATAGCAGTCTTTTTGTTGTACCTGTCTGCGACTCAACGCATTCTGTGCATGGTGTGTAGCAATTTATTCTTTTCATAAAGTTGTTTTAAATAACCTTAGATATGTAGGTAATACCACCCTGATGGCGGAAAGCGAAGAACAGTTAAAGCCCCCTTTCTGAAGGTGAAAGAGAAAATACTAATGATGAAAATGAAGAAAACGAAAATTATTGCAACCCCTCCCATGAACCATGGACCTTGCCGTTGGTGGGGAGGCTTGCGTGCTTCAGCGATACAGATGGCCGTACAGTAGGTGCAACCATAACGGAGGGGTATCTGTTGAGAGGCCAGACAAACGTGTGCTTCCTGAAGAGGGGCAGCAGCCTTTTCAGTAGTTGCAGGGGCAACAGTCTGGATGATTGACTGATCTGGCCTTGCAACATTAACCAAAACGGCGTTGCTGTGCTGGTACTGCGAACGGCTGAAAGCAAGGGGAAACTACAGCCGTAATTTTTCCCGAGGACATGCAGCTTTACTGTATGATTAAATGATGATGGCATCCTCTTGGATAAAATATTCCGGAGGTAAAATAGTCCCCCATTCGGGTCTCCGGGCGGGGACTACTCAGGAGGATGTCGTTATCAGGAGAAAGAAAACTGGCGTTCTACGGATCAGAGCGTGGAATGTCAGATCCCTTAATCGGGCAGGTAGGTTAGAAAATTTAAAAAGGGAAATGGATAGGTTAAAGTTAGATATAGTGGGAATTAGTGAAGTTCGGTGGCAGGAGGAACAAGACTTCTGGTCAGGTGACTACAGGGTTATAAACACAAAATCAAATAGGGGTAAAGCAGGAGTAGGTTTAATAATGAATAGGAAAATAGGAATGCGGGTAAGCTACTACAAACAGCATAGTGAACGCATTATTGTGGCCAAGATAGATACGAAGCCTACACCTACTACAGTAGTACAAGTTTATATGCCAACTAGCTCTGCAGATGATGAAGAAATTGAAGAAATGTACGATGAAATAAAAGAAATTATTCAGATAGTGAAGGGAGACGAAAATTTAATAGTAATGGGTGACTGGAGTTCGAGTGTAGGAAAAGGGAGAGAAGGAAACATAGTAGGTGAATATGGATTGGGGCTAAGAAATGAAAGAGGAAGCCGCCTAGTAGAATTTTGCACAGAGCACAACTTAATCATAGCTAACACTTGGTTTAAGAATCATGAAAGAAGGTTGTATACGTGGAAGAACCCTGGAGATACTAAAAGGTATCAGATAGATTATATAATGGTAAGACAGAGATTTAGGAACCAGGTTTTAAGTTGTAAGACATTTCCAGGGGCAGATGTGGACTCGGACCACAATCTATTGGTTATGACCTGTAGATTAAAACTAAAGAAACTGCAAAAATGTGGGAAATTAAGGAGATGGGATCTGGATAAACTGAAAGAACCAGAGGTTGTACAGAGTTTCAGGGAGAGCATAAGGGAACAATTGACAGGAATAGGGGAAAGAAATACAGTAGAAGAAGAATGGGTAGCTCTGAGGGATGAAGTAGTGAAGGCAGCAGAGGATAAAGTAGGTACAAAGACGAGGCCTGCTAGAAATCCTTGGGTAACAGAAGGAATATTGAATTTAATTGATGAAAGGAGAAAATATAAAAATACAGTAAATGAAGCAGGCAAAAAGGAATACAAACGTCTCAAAAATGAGATCGACAGGAAGTGCAAAATGGCTAAGCAGGGATGGCTAGAGGACAAATGTACGATGTAGAAGCGTATCTCACTAGGGGTAAGATAGATACTGCCTACAGGAAAATTAAAGAGACCTTTTGAGAGAAGAGAACCACGTGTATGAATATCAAGAGCTCAGATGGCAACCCAGTTCTAAGCAAAGAAGGGAAGGCAGAAAGGTGGAAGGAGTATATAGAAGGTTTATACAAGGGCGATGTACTTGAGGAGAATATTATGGAAATGGAAGAGGATGTAGATGAAGACGAAATGGGAGTAGACAACATTCCATTAGAACTACTGACGGCCTTGGGAGAGCCAGTCATGACAAAACTCTACCAGCTGGTGAGCAAGATGTATGAGACAGGCGAAATACCCTCAGACTTCAAGAAGAATATAATAATTCCAATCCCAAAGAAAGCAGGTTCTGACCGATGTGAAAATTACCGAACTATTAGTTTAATAAGCCACGGCTGCAAAATACTAACGCGAATTATTTACAGACGAATGGAAAAACTGGTAGATGCGGACCTCGAGGAGGATCAATTTGGATTCCGTCGAAATGTTGGAACACGTGAGGCAATACTGACCTTACGACTTATCTTAGAAGAAAGATTAAGAAAAGGCAAACCTACGTTTCTAGCATTTGTAGACTTAGAGAAAGCTTTTGACAATTTTGACTGGAATACTCTTTTTCAAATTCTAAAGGTGGCAGGGGTAAAATACAGGGAGCGAAAGGCTATTTACAATTTGTATAGAAACCAGATGGCAGTCATAAGAGTCGAGGGGCATGAAAGGGAAGCAGTGGTTGGGAAAGGAGTGAGACAGGGTTGTAGCCTCTCCCCGATGTTATTCAATCTGTATATTGAGCAAGCAGTAAAGGAAACAAAAGAAAAATTTGGAGTAGGTATTAAAATTCATGGAGACGAAGTAAAAACTTTGAGGTTCGCCGATGACATTGTAATTCTGTCAGCGACGGCAAAGGACTTGGAAGAGCAGTTGAACGGAATGGACAGTGTCTTGAAAGGAGGATATAAGATGAACATTAACAAAAGCAAAACGAGGATAATGGAATGTAGTCAAATTAAATCGGGTGATGCTGAGGGAATTAGATTAGGAAATGAGACACTTAAAGTAGTAAAGGAGTTTTGCTATTTAGGAAGTAAAATAACTGATGATGGTCGAAGTAGAGAGGATATAAAATGTAGACTGGCAATGGCAAGGAAAGCGTTTCTGAAGAAGAGAAATTTGTTAACATCGAATATAGATTTATGTATCAGGAAGTCGTTTCTGAAAGTATTTGTTTGGAGTGTAGCCATGTATGGAAGTGAAACATGGACGATAAATAGTTTGGACAAGAAGAGAATAGAAGCTTTCGAAATATGGTGCTACAGAAGAGTACTGAAGATAAGGTGGATAGATCACGTAACTAATGAGGAGGTATTGAACAGGATTGGGGAGAAGAGAAGTTTGTGGCACAACTTGACTAGAAGAAGGGATCGGTTGGTAGGACATGTTTTGAGGCATCAAGAGATCACAAATTTAGCATTGGAGGGCAGCGTGGAGGGTAAAAATCGTAGAGGGAGACCGAGAGATGAGTACACTAAGCAGATTCAGAAGGATGTAGGTTGCAGTAGGTACTGGGAGATGAAGCAGCTTGCACAGGATAGAGTAGCATGGAGAGCTGCATCAAACCAGTCTCAGGACTGAAGACAATAACAACAACTATGACTTCGTGGCATATAGGAAGAAACACATGGATGTAGTTTCTATGTTCAGTTATTTCGGCTATCGGAGTTCTGCTGATGGTGACTGCAGCCACAAAATCAAGAGACGCTTGTTGCTTGGTAAAAAGGTAGTGTCCAACCTTGACGATGTTTTCAGGTATAGAGGCATAGTAAGGGCTACGTCTTTCAATTGTGCTGTACGGATGTCAGATCTGGACCATAAGAAATGATGAGCGGTGTAAAATAGATTCTTTTGAACTGTAGTGCTGGAGGAAACCCCTTGGAGTCCTATGAAACGCAAAGAGAACGAATAGATCAGTCTTACAGCTATAAAATGTTATAGCTATAAAACTAGATTGTTCCTTGGAAATTCTGAACTGAACAAAAACTGACCTACTTTGGGTACATCAAGAGAAGATATGATTCGTTGGAAAGAACCTTAATGCTGGATTTTCGTGTGCGTAACCGTGCTTTAAGTTGGTGTATATAACTCAGCTAGTGTTGTCGATAGCGCCTTTTGTTATTTTCTGCGATTTCGCGCTATGTGTATTGATGTCACTTTTAGACATTCTGTATTGTTACTCGCCTTTGGCTTTGGTATTGGTAAAGATTTTCTGACCTGGGTTATACAGGTCAAGTAATGTTTTCAATACACTTGAAGTTAGTTTTCTCGGTGTTTTTTGCTTTTTGAAACTAATGTCGTGTCGTCTTTTTCGGGTTGTTTCCTGTCATATATTTTTCTATTATCGTGACTTAGCGGTTCTTATTTTAGATTTCAGTTTGTCCCCATCAAAATCCCCTAATTTCCTCCAGTTTTCCTGTTCAGTATTTATTATTAAGAATTTGTACTATTCTGTATTTGATGTTTACATTTTCACGCCATGGCAACGTGTAATGTTAATGTTCTCAATTCTGAAGTCAAGTTCGTGTAGCATTTTGGTGCTTATATGATGTCATTGGTAAAAGCCTGCGGGTGGTATCGAACGCTCTTGTTTATCCACATTCGTCTTACAGACACTGTGACTGAAGCATTTTCTTGAACTCACTAGATATACTTAGAAACTCTGTTCGCAGTCCCACTACCATAATTCATTCCTGATTATCTGACTCAACGGTTGGCCCCACAAAACCTAGAGTAAAATCTGGCAACCATGGCGCTCAAAACGTAGGATTATCTCGCCCTTCGCCTCCTCCTCCAGAAGTCTGATGCAGATTCTCTCTGACGGCAAGTTCTAAATTGGTGCACCATCATGCTGAAACCACATTTCACGGCGTTGTGCAATGGAACACCTGCTAGTAACCACAATATTGAATTTCTCACATAGATATACATGTGTCACCTGTGATGTAAGGTATGAAACCCTCAGTTTTGATGTTCATTTCCTTACCTAAGTGCGTTCTACATTTCCCTGTGGCTTCATGTAACGAGTCTCATCGACCAGTCGCAAAAGAAGCTACATAAACGCATTATCGGCGTAATAGCTAAGGTCTGCAGGAGAACGTGCTGCATAATCGCTGTTTGTACCATATGGCTGGTAGTCACTACATCGATCTGCTCTGGTAACGTTCTTCACGCGGTGATCATCTGAAAGACTTCCTGAATTTCGCAATAATTTTCTAATGGTGCGACCGTGTGCAACTGACGTCTCTAATAACAATTATCAGAGCTGCTGATGTTGCTTACCATAACGTGGATATACTAGATGTTCCACCAGGTTTTAAAATTCCAAAAATGATAGTTTCAAGTAAAGTAATTTATTCTTTTCGCGACAGGTGCGCGGGTTCTGTCTTCTTTGCCCCCAACATCTGTGCGCTGAATATCTTTGCTACCATGAAATGCACCGTTGAATGAGCGGTTGACTTGCTTGTTGCGACAGTAATAATACGAGCGGCTGCAAATATGTCAAAGTGTGTCGTCAGACAAGTCTTACACTGCTCAAGCATTTGCTGAAAGCGCCACGGGATTCTATAACGTTGAAAATATTGATCAGGTGTATCGTTATTGCTTTTACTATGATGGTACTCCCCCTTAGGTTAAAGAATGCTGGCTGACATTTCGAATCCGCGGGCGAGTGGGGTGACGTAGTGGTGAAGACACTGGACTCGTATTTGGGAGGAGGACCGTTCCAGTCTTGCTCTAGCCATCCCGGATGAGTTTTTATGTGATTTCTCCAAAACGCTTAAAGCAAGTTCCAGGACGTTTCCTTTGGAGGCGCAGAGTCTATTTCCTTCGTCATGCTTGTCCAGAACGAATGTGCACTCCGTCTCCAATGATCTCAACATGTATGGGGCGTAAATCTTCAATCTTCTTACATTCTTCTTTCCTGTCATCAAACAAAAAAACTTTTCCCTGTAATTATAAGAAGGAATAGGTCACGCACGTCTGTAGCAGAACTGATCCACAAAAATGCCGTGTCATCAAACTGCATGGGAGTTGCGATCAAAATCAAGAACGCCTGAGACAGAAATTGAGACCGAGACAGAGGAAGAGAATCAGAAAGTCATTCACCTATATTATGCTGATATAATATCCAGAAATATTGGGAAACTCCTACGGAAACATGGCACATAGCGTATTTTGCTTGCTTCAGTGAAGATAAAAAGCACTTCATTTGTAAATGTCTGACCTAATCACATATGCTATATACTTTACAGCGACCGGTTACGCCCTAATACCATCATCATATAGGAAAAAAAATTATCTGACAAAAATAAATTGAACTGGTTGAGCGCTAAGTATACAGAAAACCTAGGAATACATGTCGAACAGCTGTACCTTCTAGCCATATCATCAAAATTATCTTCTGATAAAAGTATCATCGTCAAACATTATGTACAAATGGGTACATAACAAGTGCTGATGATGGCGTGGGAGCGTCCTATAGCTACGCAAAGATAATTATAGCCAGTAGAGCGCACTTACGCTGTGGTAGACAAGTGAGCAGCATCGTAAATTCAATACCTTAAAATATAAATAGTCATTAATTAATATGATTTCATATGACAAATTGTGTATCCAACAACACAGTAAATGAAATACAATGTATAGAAAAATCCGAATAAAACTTGTGAAAGGTAATAAAGATACTATTAGTCTATGACTCCAAACCTCATAGCATACCAGGGCAAACAAAGTAACGTTGTGTAAAAGTTGGAATAAAATATGTAGAAAGTAATGTAGAACGTATCAATAGGAAACCTTTCAGCATGACAAAGCAAAAATAACAGCATTGTGTATAAGACTATTTATTGTCGTTAAAACAGAATAATGAAACTTTAATAAATTTTATTGTTTTCATTTTTAAAAGTGACATTAGTTCAAGCGAAGCCAAATAGCGTAGTAAATTTGAAATCATATTTATAATGAAATTACGCCTATAGCACTGTGTTAATATCTATTTAAACACAACATTTTGCAACTATAGTTGTCACTGTAAAACTTTATCTCTAAAATTAACAAATTGTAAATGTTATATAGCGTTGTGGGACGGAAATCCCACGGGGTGGGTTTCAGGCACCTGCGGAAAGGGTAACTGCCACCACGCACTTCGCCTCCTTTCGTTACGGATACGTAAAGGTTGTATTGTATGTATACCAGTAAAACGCAGGTTACTATAATGCGTGCAAGTACCAAGAAACACTTATCAGGCACTTGTCACAGCAAATCAGTATTTGGCCAGCATTTAACACATCACAATCATTCAGAAGGGTCTGTTACTAATAACTTGAGAATTCTCCACACTGCACGGAAAGGACTTTTATTAAGTATCTGGGAAGAAAGAGAAATTCATGCTCATTATAAAAACAAACCTTTGTCCTTCTTGAAAGAACAGTTAGACAGAGAAAGATATATTTTCTCCCTCTTCCATGACCTGCTATAGCTCGCTTTTGCTCTCTTTTTTGTCTCAACAACCAATTATTTTTTGCTTTATATCTCTACATTTTAATTATATTGTTATTCTCCTTCTCACATGTCTTTCAACTGCTTTGTTTTGTATGTAATTTCAGCTTCATTGCTGAAAATGACACTATTAATATTAGTTTAATATTTTGACCTATTATTTTGTAGTTTGTGACATTTCAGCTGTAATCGCGTCTGCTTCGTGTTCTTACGGCAGTCTACCGTTCGACACTGTTAATTTGTACGTAATATACTGCTTATATCTTACATTACGTACAATTCTTTTGTCAGTCATCATGGCACTGCTAATTCCTACGTATTTTTTCTCTCACTAATCGTCACGATGGCTATTCCACAATGTTTTTCGATGCTTTTTATGCTCCTCAACAGCTCCTCTTGTCTGCATACTGACGTAGTGTGGCGTCCAGTTGCTGTCACAAATTTGACATTGTCTTCTGCCGGCTCTGGGTGGTGCATAACGACACATTCACTCCATCTCCATGGAAATCAATAGTATGACATAAATATATCTTCACTATGACTACGTTCTACGAATTTTCTTCAATTTCCCATAGAGAGCAGCTGATTACGACTGTACAGCTTTCTCCTGTATATTCTCCTGTATTTATTGAAATGCATTTTGATAAATTGCGTTAAATAGCAACCATTTATTTGATGTTATGTAAAATTTCCATTAATTTCTGTTCAGATATTTTATAAATACATTATTTGCACAACGCTTTTCACATACTCTATGTCTGATTGATACTGACGTAATGCGAGAAGCGGTGAGCAGAGCTTCAACTATTTAATCCAATAGCCCCTCAATCCTGATCAGCAGTTGACTTTCGTACATGGATGATATCCGCTCCGTTTACCGTCTCTCACTGCCTTCATGGACATAAATTATTTTAATTGTTGTCATATCCTTTCTATCTTGCATTGATTGTGGTTTCTATATTTCCCTCTGGATCTACATTGTACTCACATTTCAGTGTGTATGATATGAAGATGGTCGCTATTTGACCGAAACCGATTGTCATCTTAATAGATCTTTTATTGTGACCAAGACTGTTTTAATTTAAAAATATTCAGTGAAGATGTCTGTTTTAGTCTCCATAAAAATGCTTCAAAAATTTGATGCCACTGCCGAGGTTGGCAGCAGACTACTTTTTAGAAAGATGGAGGAACATTACATGGACAATAAAACAATAATTAATCAACCAGTTCGATAGGTCTTATAAACGGATGCATTGTAGTTGAGACCTGCACCTTTAACAACAAATCATACCACTAAACAAATAACCCATCTTCGAAAATGAGATAGGAGTAGATTACTGTAAATGTGGTATCTTATTTGTGAGGTTTAACAGGCTTCTCCGAAATCTTCACGAGACAACCCTAAAATATAATAGTTCCCACGAAGAACCATGATTAGGCTTTGGAAAATCCACCTTTAGGCTTGCTTGTACCTGTAGATAAATAATCAATAGGTAGAAGGACAAGGCCTATTTGAACTGGTATCTGTGGGGCTCTAAATAATGTGAATCAAGAGATGGAGCAAAGTACAAAATGATGAACGCTAGTGCGTGTTAGCTTTTAAATTCTTCCGTTCTCTGAAAGATCATAGGCAAACACGATGTGCGTTATGTGATTCTACAGTAGACTTAAGTCATTGTTATATTTCTGACACTGTGCGTATTTGTCCTCCAGTTGTTCTTTACCAGTGTTATGGATCGTACCTAAGATCTTTTCTCCGCATACTTTTTGTCGAATCTAGCGGGTATCCAATCGAAGTTCTCCCTAATCCTTTAGCTCTGTAGCTAAAAGAATACAACTCTGTTTTTTTTCTCGTCGTCGTCAATACTATATAACGTGTAAGTAGTTGTTGGATCTCTTCTACGCTTCCTTCTCTTCTTTTTCTCTTTCTGTGCCAAATGAGGTATTTACTTAAAGTTTAAGAGACGTGTCTTCAGTTCTCTGCTGAAGACATTCAAGTTTAGTTTGATTATTTTGAGCTATAGTATTATCATTAAAAAACGTTCACACACAATTTGTTACTTAATTCTATTCCCCTCCCCCCCAAGCTTTCCTTTAGTCTATGGTGGTTCGGTACAGGCACAGCGCAGCCACCACTGGTAACACTGATATTATTCCGTGGAAATTTTTACCTTGGGTATCATGGTCTATGCCACACAATAACAGCTGCCCTGATTTGATCTGTCTTAATTAATATCCTACTTTTCGACATACGTCATAACAGTATCTCTTTTCTGTGCATTGCCTGGGTGCGTCGTAAGTGCTTTGTTAGTGTGATCAGTATGTTTTTAATAATTAACTAAAGCAGCGAAAGCAGACACGTAGCGAATGCAGGGGTATAATATTACCTATCTTGCAGGCACACGGCCAGCGCTCAATGACCTGTGTATTTATTTACCTCTGATATTTTCAGTAACACATGAAGCACTACATTTTCGATGCTTATAAAAAAAAGTGTAATAATTTAGGATACAATTGTCGTGCAATTTTCCATATTCGTTCTGCCAATCACATCATAATTTCCCTCACGTTCACATTTCTCTGCAGCACTTTCTTCGCAAAATGCCAATGCGTTCCCCTTACCCTTCGATAGTCAACAACTGCAATGCAACAGTGATGCATATTAAAGTCTGTCGCTGACCTTTACAACGGTCTTGTACCTTGAGAATCCAGTTAGGTAAAATGTACCTTTACCATGAAATAACAGGAAACATGCCGTGAATGTTTCACCTCTATAGTATACTTCGCAGGACCATGTATGCTATGGTGGCTTCTAAATAACATTTTAATTTGTGATTCTAAGTCTCTTAACAGAATCCTTGACACTTCGATATCGATGATTATACTTTCCTGGGTCATAGAGTGTCGAATATATTTTATATGATTCTTCAGATCCTCTGGGCGTATTAGTTGATCGAAAAGTTTTTCGATAAACCACGGGTTTATACTCTCCAACGGCCACTATGAACCAGCAGTACACTCGTGGACTGTTCGATCAATATTCTCTATTTCAAACAAATGTACACAGACGAGGCGAATTTTGAGCACTCGCGCAAACTGTTGTTAGTTCAAAGCTGCGTTAGCTCTTCGCTATGTCAACAGTCGCCCTGCTCTGCTTACTATTTTCTATTTAACCAACTGGTGACGTTATACGAGCAGCACGAGTTTCGTTCTTTGCGGCGACTGTAAACATCGGAGGGCGCTGTTATTATTATGAAACCAACGGTGTTTCTCCACGGGATACAGTACACGAATGTCAACAGATCACAGTAGTTCTGTTTCTCTCAGCTTGAGTAAATAATTCCTTACACAATAAACGACCAAGAACAGTATCTCTCAACGTAGGAAATGTCCGTAGATAATACTTCTCCTTTTCATGGAAAATACATTCATTCTTGTGCGACAAGATGTCACATTCTGTATTACAGATAATTGAAAACATATTATACCACAAAAAATTCTTTTATTTTTCACCGGAAACTTTTTGTAATTATTTCTGTCACGATAATTACCTTATAAGCGAAACCTGAGAGGGCTTCATGTTTTATTGCATCTTCTGCTATACTTCACGATTACTAAACAGACAACAGCTGTTTACAGATCAGATTGTGATCCTATCATCACCCATTCCAGGTTAACAGTTTGGAGACCAAGCCCGAGCACAGATCGGACCACAGCTTAGTGTTAAAAAGACCACGCCCTAGTACAGGTCGGTTGCGATATTCTCAACAAACGAGGCACCTGTAACTTGAAAACTGGACTAATTTCGTATAAGGACAATGTACGGACATCTCACTGCCATGTCCTTGACGGGTGATGCCTTCTCTTGTCAATTTCTAGGATTATTTCAAAAGAAACTTTAGCGAATGAAACAGTTGCTGTCGCGAATGGCTGACCAAATATTATCAAATTGACGTTATTTCGTGTGTGTACTCGTTACATTTCGCAGTTTGCTCTATTTCTGCTGCAAATATATTATGTTTGTTTACTGAGCATGAAAATCTGGAAGCTCAAGAGGAAGAACTCACTATGTAACTCACCTTGCACGTTTTTCTTGGGAGGGTAATTATACGTTGTCATAATTATTTTATAATTTATGCTCTATCAAGGACCTAAAGTAAATCTGAAAAATAAATATTGAGGCTTCGTTCTTTTTTTGTACTATGTATTACTCTTGAAGGTACTCATCTACAAACGTGCCAGTAACGCTTTAAATAATGGCATAACCAGCTGGTTTCTTAGGCCCGACAGTTTACTAAGTGTTTGGTTCCCAAAGTCCTAACGTTTATGGTTCCTAGATGAACAGATGCACAAAATAAAACAATTTTTAACGGTCAATGATGTTCAAGATGTGTCACAATCTATTCTGTGTATAGCAAGTACCCCAAAGTCACACATGTCAGTACACAAATAATTACTTTAACAATTTCCTACTTTGTTTCTCTGTAATTTTTACAGATGTCTGGTGTCTATTCACTTAAGGGTCAACAGTGTGTGCATAGTAATTAGTAAATTATTAAAATAGTTGATTCCCATCTTGTATTGCCGCGCCGGGTAGCAGCGCGGTCTTGGACGTCTTGTCACGTTTCTCGCGGCTTCCTCCGTCGAAGGTTCGATTCTCCCTCGTTGTCCTTAGCGAAAGTTAGTTTAAGTTAGATTAAGTAGTGTTTAGGTCTAGTGACCGATGACCTCAGCATTTTGGTCCCATAGAACGTTAGCACCAATTTCCAAATTTTTCCATCTTCTATTAGCCCCTTTACCAGCCATGCGACCTACTTTTTACTAGTCGTCCAAATGTATTTTATGAAGCCAGTTTTCCAAGCTACAGTCTTCGAATTGTAATGAATGTTGTGTGTAGTCTCAACTGTATCCTTTGCAGCAATGTTAATTATCGCAAAACAATAACATGTCGGTACAACGGACCACTAGTTCTTGTCATGGGTAAAGGCAGACTGAGGCTAAGCACAGATAGTCAATAACCAAACAACATCCGCTGTGGCCGAGCGGTTCTACGTGCTTCAGTCCGGAACTGCGCTCGTGCTACGGTCGCAGGTTCGAATCCTGCCTCGGACATGGATGTGTGTGATGTTCTTAGGTTAGTTAGGCTTAGGTAGTTCAAAGTCTAGGAGACTGATGACCTCAGATGTTTAAGTCCCATAGTGCTTAGAGCCATTTGGACCATTTTGGACCAAACTACAGTTTCTCCTTACAGCGAGTTTTTCTGCAATGCAAAGTTATAAACATTGCAAAATGCGAGAATTTATCAGTTGCAAACTTTGGTGTAAAGTTATGTCAAACGTGTACCATAACATTTTGCGTGCGTGTAGAGCTCTCGAAGTGTAGCTCATGACCCGTAAAAATTAGCATTCCTCAACCCTTCGACTAGTCTTGAATCGAAGTAACGACGTAAAGGATTTTCTGGGACTTGCATTACTAGTTTCAAAGCCGGTACAACGCAGTTGTCCGCACATGATAAGCAAGTTCCTAATTTGACAAGGAGGGTGCCATAGAAAAATATTTACCGCGATTTACTACACTAGCGTGTAAAACTTAAGGACAAAAGGAACTTTCGTATGAAAATTAGACAATGCATAGAAAGAACTACCACAGCGTAATACGGAAGTTAACTGAAAGAAATGCACCGAGAGACGAAAAGAAGTTATGCTTTTATTCAAATTCACTGCGGGTTCCCATAGTCCCCTCGATGTTATAAAATGAGGAACATGGCTCCTAGTAGGGTGTGTGGTTGCCACGTTCTTTAACACCTGCTGCCATACTGGTCTCAGTCGGTGAGTTCTTGTGGTAAGGTGTTCCACTCCTTCATTACTGGATGGTCGTTAGTACATGTTGCCGTACTGCAGTACGTCTCCCTATCGGATCCCAAGCGTGCTCGATGCGGTTGAAGTAGGGAGAACGGACAGACCATCCATTCACCGAATATCCTCTTGTCCCAAGTGCGCCTCCACCTGAGCAGTTCGATGCGGTTACGCATTGTCATCCATAAAAATGAAGTCATGGCTGAATGTAGCTCTGAAAAGACGCACATAAGGAAGGAGTACAGCGTCGCTATAGCGGTGATCGGTAAGTGTACCGCGCTCAAAGAATTGATGGTCAGTATGCCTATGCAACTTTATATCTCACCACAACCTAACACCTACACCACCAAAACGCTCTCGTTCGACAATGTTTCTAGTTGCATTAAAGGGGTAGGACGTCAAACGGGCTGTCTTGGAGCTGGAGAGACACCACAGAACATTTTAATTTTCACTGTTTATACTTTTACGAATAAATTTATAAATTTTGTCAGCATTATCATGAAGGATTCAGGATTCACAATCATAGCAGTGGAAGTTCAAAAAAATAGCAAAATAATTATTTGTACATGTGAAAGTTCATCATTTTTTCACTTCTATTGGCTGGGTTTGTTGCTATAGGTACACGTTTCTTCATAAGTAAGAGAAACTCTAGAAATTATTTAATTTATGAAAAAATGAATGTGCTGTTACATTTTTAACTTCATGTTTGGAAAAAACTCAAATTTTATAGTTAATCATCTAAGTTTTTACCACAGTTTTTAATAGATTCGGAAAATTCTAGAGTTTCATACACCTGTAAGTATGGTTTGTATGCCGTGCAAAATTCATCGAAGAATCTCCCTTACTTATAAAGAAAAGTGTACCTATAGCAACAAATTCAGCCAATGGTAAGTGAAAAAGGTGAAATACAAATGTAAAAAAAAATTATTTTCTTATATTTTCAAACTTCCGCCACTACAAGTGTAATCCTGAATTCTTTTCTGGCCATTCTGACAAAGTTTTATGTATTTATTTTTAAAAGTATAGACACTGGAAATTAAAAATTCCTGTGATGTCTGTCCTGCTCAAAGTCGTCCCGTTTGACGTCCTACCCCCCTTAAGTGTTCCCTTCTCTATCCACGTGAAGGTACGGCCAGTATTGTCGAACATGTTCGTTTTGGTGTTCTATTGTAGGGAGCAATGAAGTTTCTTGGGCTTACTGACCTTCAAATCTTTGAACACGGTACACTCACCGTCGTAGTTATTGTGACACTGTACTCCTTCCCTACGTGTGACTTTTCATCTTTACATTCGGCGCTGACTTCGTTTTTATGGATGGCACTGCGTGATCACATCGAATGGCGCACATGGAGGCGTTCTTAGAAAGAGGGGATATTGAGCGAATGGGCTGTCGTGTCCGTTCCCTTGTCTTAAATCCCATCCTGCATGTGTTGGACACGTCTCGGGGATGCACTGCAGAGCGCCCACATCCACATACAGAAACGACATTACAGCAGTCATCCACCGCACTAATGGAGGAATGGAACGCCATGCCACAATCATTTCTTACCAGCCTTGTGGCCGGCTTTGAAGAAGTTGAACGGAATTCATTGCTATCCGTGGGGATCACACATCCTGCTAAGAAACATATCTCTCATTTTAATGCCCAGGGCTCATTATAAATCGCGCCGACCTTAGTCTAATTATTGTCTTTGAATAAAACTGTCATTTCTGTTCTGTTCGTGTCATTGCATATTTCTTTCAGTACCTTCTGTTCTATACTGCAGCAATTCTTTCTGTGTACGGTCCAACTTTCTACATAAAACTTACTGTGTAATGAGACACCATGCGAAAGCTACTTTTGCCTTTATGTTTTGCACACGATTTTAACGGAACAAAGCACCACAACGCACTGGATGAGATATCTGCCATTTTATAGCAGTTGAGGATTTCATCTATTGTGGCAGGCTGACTGGATGTTATTGAATTACTCACTTGCATTGATGAATTAGAATCATCCAACCCACTTGGCATAATCTGCGTCTTCGAACACCATGTGAACACTGGCATAGATGTGTCAAGTGTTGCAGGATTTAGATTAGCTTTTCACTTTAGTTGGGCAGAAATGGAGCAGCCTCCACATTTGTCAGGCACTGCAATAAAATTAATAACATGGACATTCATAAATTTTGTATAGAGCAGCATATGGAAGCATGTGCAACAGAAGTAGAATTTCATACTAAATCATCTTGATATTAAGTGTATACCTAGTACCAGCAGGTAATTTTAATCTGTTCATAAATCACTTTCAAGCTCCATTGGCCTATTTAACAACAAAAAATGAATTAGTGGTTACTGACGATTTCAAAGTAGATTTTCAAATTCAAATATCTCCGAGCACTATGGGACTTAGCATCTGAGGTCATCAGTCCCCTGGAATTTAGAACTGCTTAGACCTAACTAACCTAAAGATATCACACATATTCATACCCGAGGCAGGATTCGAACCTGCGACCATAGCGGTCGCGCGGTTCCCGACTGAAGCGCCTAGAACTGCTGGGCCACACCGGTCGACCAAGTAAATTTTCTTGGAACTCTTCCAGCAAGAACCTTTTTCAGTGAGTAGTATTGTCATTCCGCTTAATTCATAGTGTTAACTTTCCAACTGGAATAGCTAAGGGCTCAAAGATGGTCATTGATAATATCTTAACAGAAATGTCTACAGAACAAAACTGTATTATACAACCAATAATGAGGAACCTCTCAGACCATGACATGCAGTTACTTTTACTGAATGTTAATACTGATCAGCATACAAAATCAGAAGGTAGTCAGCAAGCCAAAAATTAATTGTCTTAGTAAACTCCTCAAAACATGAGTTGGAGTGACGTGTACAATGCTCATTAATGAATGAGAAATACAACACTTATTAATAATGTCCTTAACTAATTCTAAAACTGTTTTACCCCTAAACTCAGCTTAGACCAAAATCTATAACAATAGCCATGGACTACTCAATAAATACAGATATCCTGTAAGACGAAAAGGAAACTATATCTATGAGTCATAAAGAGCTCTGATGTAAGTGGTATAGATCATTACAAAAGATACTACAAAATATTGAAGATAGTAATATGGATATCATAGCAAATGTATTATCAAAAAATGGTTAAAATGGCTCTGAGCACTATGGGACTCAACATCTGTGGTCATCAGTCCCCTAGAAGTTATAACTACTTAAACCTAACTAATCTAAGGATATCACACACACACCCTTGACCGAGGCAGGATTCGAACCTGCGACCGTAGCAGTCGCGCGGTGCCGGACTGAGCGCCTAGAACCGCTAGACCAACGCGGCCTGCAAAAAATGCATTATCAGAAAAGGATAATCGCATCAGACAGTAAAACAAAGACATAGTGCGATATAATGAAGGAAGAGCCTGGTAGGTCCAGAGATGAAGAAGAGCACATACCATTAGGAGTAAATCTTACACAGTTGACATATGGGTGCAGTATTACTGAACTTTTCAATAAGCACTTCATAACTGCTACTGAAAAGATAGGGTTATCGGGTTCAGTAGATGCTGTCACGGAATATATCGTACCACTCACTATAAAAAACTATAATATATGAGTATGACCCTCACAACACTAGTAGGTCTAATGTACACCAAAAAAGAAACTTAAAATCAAAAATTATATTGGCTATGATAATACTTCAACAAAGCTGATTAAACAGTGTACCTCTGAGATTACTGACATTTTAAATTATTTGTGTAACCAGCATTTTATCAGTGGAACATATCGTGAGTGATTCACATATGCTGAAGGTGAGCCTTTGTATAAACAAGGAGATAAATAAACACCATCAAACTTCCGTTCAATTTCACTTTTGCCCGCATTCTCAATAATTTTAGGTAAAACTATATGTAATGGTCTTCTTAACCATATGACAACAAATAAAACATTATCAAGTCACAATCTGGGTTTGTAAAGGATTTCGATTTGAGAACGGTACCTCTACATACAGTGAGAATGCACTTAATTTGTAGACAGTAAATTACAGGCTACTGGTATATTTTGTGATCTGTCTAATACATTTGACTGTGTAGATCACAATATCCTCTTAAGTAAACTGAATATTACTGTGTGACAGGAAGTGCTGAAAAATGGTTCAAATTCTATACCTCTGACAAAACCAAAGGATATTAATACGAGAGACACGTGTATTAACCTATCAGGCATCATCCAACTGGGAACCAAAAACATGTAATGTCTCCAATGATCCATCTTAGGGCTATTACTTTCACTTGTGTATGCCAACGACGTTTTATCGGAAGTATTACAAGGTGCCAAGTTTGTTTTGTTTGCAGATGACACAAAAATTGCAATAAACAGTAAATTAAGTATAGCCTTCGAAAGGTCGGCTAATGAATTTGTAATGGACATTACTAAATGGTTCCTAGCCAATTCTCTGTCACTAAACCTTGAAAAAACATATTATATACGGTTCAGAACCTGTAAAATATTTCATGTCTAAAATATGACGACAAGCAGATAGAAGAAGTTGACAGTGTTTAACTCTTGGAATTACAACTTGATAACGGGAGAAACATCACAGAACTGATGAAGTGCCTAAACAAGTCTATGAGATTGTTGGCAGATATAGATGATATAAAAATAAAAAAGCTAGCGTACTATGATTGCTTTTGTTCCGTAGTGTCATACGGGATTATTTTTTGGAGTAACTCACCAAGCCCAGCCAAAGTTTCGTAAGTACAAAAACGTGTAATACGATTTTTGTATTTGTGGTGTGAACTTAAGAACGTCCTGCAGAGAGCTGTTAAAGGAACTGGGGATACTTACTACCGCTTCCAAATATATTTATTCACAAATGAAATCTGTCATTAAAGATATATATATATATATATATATATATATATATATATATATATATATATATATTTTCAGTCAAATAGTTCAGTTCATGGAATCAACACCAGATATAACAATAACTTTCAGGAAGATTTAAAGTCACTTGCTTTGGTAAAATATTCTCGGTTTTCAAGGCACGTCATGTGGTTAACTGCCCACGAGCTTTTGGCAGAGATCTTCACTACCATTGTCAAGTTGTTGACTGTCATGTGAATGCCGCGGCCATGATTATATAGCCGCGCCACCGACAGTGACGTCACTGGTGCCCAGTCCCGCACCATATATGGCAATGTTTTGGTGGCGCGACCACCGCAATCAACACCCCAAACACAAGATCCCAGCCGTGCTCAGCTGCAATCAACTATCTTTGCTCTCTATTGCTTTGTTTATTACGCTATTCGAAAAGCCGTTGATCCGTTTAATAGTAGAAGTATCGTTTAATGCAATTTCGTGTCCGTTTTTCGTGCATGAGCATTCTTCTGGATAGCGTAGGCGGCGGAAACACGTTACATGTTCTAAAGGCGCTGTTCAATAGTGCGGACAGTCTGACCGACATAAAGCTGCTTACATCCAAACAGTATTTTGTATATTCCAGGTGTTCTGAGGCCTACATCGTCTTTCACAGGCCGAATTAGTTGCCGAATCTTAGCTAGAGGTCTGAAGACTCTTCAGGAGTCGGCTAATCTTTCCTGTTATTGAGCCACAAAACTGCAGAAACGCAATCTCCTTTGTGTCTTGTTTGGACGCCTTCTGTTCTCGCGGGTTACCTGAAACTGCTTGCGAAATTTGTCTGTTGTAGCCATTTTCCCTAAAAACTTTACGTAATTGACTCAGTTCCCTCGGAAGGTTTTCGGCAAGAAACTTCGACGTGGGTGCCATCATAGCAATTAAGACGGAACTAGCTAATGCACCACGACTTGTCCTTTTCACTGACATGTTGTGTTGAACAGGCAGTTCGTGAGGTTTCCAATGAAACTACATAAATTCGTAGAAAAACAAGTCTCATTGTTTTAAAATCTAAGCGGCCAGCACCAAACATGCGTAGGGCTGACCGCGATGGCCTCCGTGCTCTACGCAACGATCCTCTCACCTTCGTCTTGCCAACTGACAAGTGCAGTGCTTCCGTTCTAATGGAACGAGCCGACTATGATGCCAAAATCCGACGGATGATCATGTAGATACGTACTAAAAATTGCCTCGGGATTCAGTATCTAGAGTAGTGAGGAAGACTTCGGCTCATCTCAAACGTTGCTCGTTGGAAGAGAGTGTTATTAAAAATTCCGTCCGTCAGACATCCAGATTACCTACGTTTTACGCTCTGCCAGAAGTGCAAAAGAGGGATATATCTTAAGGCTATAGTGAGCACCATCGGATCGTCGTCCTTTAGCATTTGGCTAGCTTCCTGTGGACGCACTCTGGGCATTGTGGGCACCATATGAACAATACGGTGGGTTTCATCGACCGAATTAAATGTCTACGGCTTGAAGAAGAGGGTATTATGGTTTCTTTTGATGTAGTTTCCCTGTTCACAAGTGTTTTCATCACAGACTCTATAGGACTTGTTGTACCGGCTCTCGTATCTATTTTTTTTTTTTACGTGGTAAAGAATGTTTTAACTAGACGGATGGCATCGCTATGGAATGCCCATTAGCTTCAGTTGTAGCCAACCTCATTATAGAGCATTTTGAGGACATTATCTTGGACGCGGCTCCTAAAAAGCCTAGTTAGCTTTTTTTTTAAAAAAAAAAAAAGACTTATTAAGAAACAGCCGCGATCGCAATATCCCCATAGGGGGCTCGCCTCTCTATGGCGGGTCCGCAGCTCGTGGTCTCCTGGTCGCGTTTCGCTTCCCGAGCACGGGGTCCCGGATTCGATTTCTGGCGGGGTCAGGGATTTTCACCTGCCCCGAGATGACTGGATGTTTATGTTGTCCTCATCATTTCATCATCATTCATGAAAGTGGCGAGATTGGACTGAGCAAAGGTTGGGAATTTGTACGGGCGCTGATAAGCGCGCAGTTGAGCGCCCCACAAACAAAACATCATCATCACCATCATCACTTTGGCGGGTTCGTACTTGGGTACCACGGGCCCAAGCCTTAGCATCATCTTCCCCCTTCCGTGATGCATGTCTATGCTCCTGCTTTTCTTTTTCCCCTCCCTTGGGGAACATGTCTGGGATGTTTTTTGGGAATGTGTTCTGCATTTTCAGTAGCCGATATCAAAACGTCTCTGCCCTGTTTGTCGTTCCCTTTCCCTTGCTTCGTCCCCCTTTTGCTATCCTTCCTCAACTTCGGCGTTTGAGGTTCGTCTTTTTCTGATTCCTCCCAGTGCGCCCCTGAAGACTGGCCCAAGTGTCTGATGCATAACACGTGACTGGGTAACGCGTAACTCCCAGCCCCTGGTCGACGGGTAGAGTTCGCACGTACCCACGATACAGGCCAGGCCCAAGGAGGGGTGATCACCTGAGCTGCTAACGTCCCAAATTTCCGATTGATCACTCTGTCAGGTGTTCGGGAGGCGTGACCTGAGATGTGAACAATCACCTAAGGAGGGTGCGCTCGCTGCTAACGGGGCCCCCCGTTGGAAGGAGCGCGCCATCGGAGATGCTGGCAGTCATGGGAGATTTTCTCGCAATGAACCAATCATCTTCCTCACAGTCAACGTCAACTAATCGTAACAGGAATGGAGCTCACGCTTCAAAGACCCTCCTACCTGCACCACGCTTCCTCGTGATTTCATGTACTGAAGACGGTCAGTTCTTTACCGCTCTAAATCCGTTTATTGTTCAGAAAGGTGTTGATGTAATTTCCGGCCCTGTGAAGTCCTGCTCTCGTTTACGCAATGACAGTTTGCTTTTAGAGACTACTTCTGATTCTCATGCACAACAACTGATTGCGGCTTCGCTCCTCCATGGATATCCTGTTCATGTCGAGGTCCATTCTTCCCGAGTTGTTATTTACACTATGCTGCTCGATGGTCTCACCTAGGAAGAAATCCAAACGTACTTCTCTGATCTGGGTATCATTGCAGTCCATCAGGTAATGAAAAAGGTAGATGCATCCTTAGTGCCCACATGTTATCTTTTTCTCACTTTTGCTGGAGTGCTGCTTTTGTCAAAGATTGAAGCAGTCCGACCATCCATTCCGAAGCTGATGAGCTCTACCAGTGTCATCGCTATAACCACACTCGAATGTTCTGATTACACCTGAACTAATGTGTAACCTGTGGTATGGATGCTCACGAAGGCGATTGTCCGCCTCCTTCTCCTTGATACAGCAATTGCAATGGCGACCATGCAACGTCCTAGCGAGAGTGTCCCGTGTACCTCGATCAGCAGACCATCCAGGAGGTCCGGGTGAAGAAAAAAGTAATTTAGCCGATCGCTCGCAAGTTTCTGGCTAGTCGGAAACTCTGCATTCTACCATTCAGCGCTTACAGTACTGTTCTTGATACGTCTCGTTCCACGAAGGATATGGCCACGCAGATACGCGACCTCAAGTTCAGCACGAAGGTTGTAAAATCTCCCAGTGCCACGGTAGCATCCCTGTCTCCTTCTCATCTGTGCAATAAACCACCAAACATTCGCCTCACTGGGTGAATTCATATGTTACACAACCGGTATGCTAGGAAGGACAAGGGAATACTCCTGCGAAGACTTCTTACGTCTCTCTAGCCAACAAACATCTGAGTCTTCCTCTGCCAACCGGAAAGGGCCCAAAAAATTAAACTAAGGCAATCGGTTACTTGGAGATCCTCTTCAACGGTGTCACAACATGATACCCTCACCCGGCCGACCTCTGCGTCGCCGGTGCCCTGGACTCCACAAAACGACAGAGGGAGGCTGCCGACGCCTCTGTAGATCTCATGGAGCAGGATCCTCCAGCCTCTGAGCCCTGTAGCAGTGAGTCTTCGAAGGCTGGCACTCGCTGGCCACCAGTGTGACACCCTTTCAATTTTTCCCTTCTTCCCTTTCCTCGTCATGACTCTCCTCCAATGGAACGTCCTTAGCTTCAACATTAGAGGACTTACGGCTGCTCTTGGAACCACAACTTCCACTTGTTCTCTGCCTCCTGGAAACCAAATTGCGTCCTCGCGACCACTTTGAGCTGTCGCATTTCTTCTTGGTTCACTTATCGCTTCCCCCAGAGAACGGCATTCCATCTCATGTGGGAGTCATGTTACTCATCCTGGATGAAGTTCATAGTCAGACTTTCTCCCAGACTACCCGACGTCAAGCTGTTACAGTCCACATTTTCGTTCCTCTCTTCACCTTTCCCCTTTGTACCGTTTACATCCCTCTGTCATTCGGTGTCACCAGGGCAGACTTCCTCCAGCTTGCTGGGCAACTCCCTCACCCCTTTCCGCTGTTCCGTGATTTTAATGTCCACCATCCCCTTTGGGACTCTCCCAGAACATGTCAGAGAGATGTTCTCTCAAGCAACTTAAACTCATCTGCCTTAACACGGGAGCACACACATTCATTCCATACTCAACGCACATCTATTCCCAGTTGGACTTCTCCTTTTTCATTGCCCACCTTGCCCATCGTCTGGAGCGACCATTTCCGTGTGCTATACGTTTGCTGACTCCTACCGCACCTACGTACACACACAAACGACTGCTTTCTAAAGCCAACTGGAGGCTTTACTCCACGCTGGTGACCTTCGACGAACAATATTTCCCCAGTTGTGATGACCATGCAGAACATCTTACAAACCTTATCCTTGTCGCCGCAGAAAGTTCGATTTATCGCACTTTACCGCTCCGTGTCGCGGTCCTTTGGTAGACTGAGGCTTGCCGCCACGCAATCCGCGCTCGGAGACGTGCTCTTCACGGTTTTAACCGTCATCCTACGATGTCAAACAGCATTCCTTATAAACAGTTGCGTGCACAGTGTCGTCGAGTTCTTCGGAATAGCAAAAAAGTCAGCTGGCTTCACAGAAGCTCTCCTGCGAACCTTGAAAGACTAGCACTCGAGGGAGAAAGGACATTGCGGAGATATGGCTTAACCACAGCCTGGGGGATGTTTCCAAAATGAAATTTTCACTCTGCAGCGGAGTGCGCGCTAATATAAACTTTCTGGCAGATTAAAACCGTATGCCAGACCGAGACTCGAACTCGGGACCATTGCTTTTTTTTTAAATCTCATTTTGTTCACTTTTGTTCGTTGCATCTGCTCGGGGCGGACGTCGTAGGACATCCGTTTAAGTTCGTTGTTGATCCATTAACTCAGGTTTTTTTTTTTTCTTTTTTTTTTTTTTTTTTTTTTTTTTTTTTTTTTTTTTTGCAGAGGGCATCTAAACTCTCTGACCGAACACGTGAGCTACCGTGCCGGCTTTTTCAGCGGCAAGTGCTCTACAAACTGAGCTACCGAAGCACGACTAACGACTGCTCCCCATAGCTTCACTTCACAGAAGAGCTAGGTAGGTGATGAGACATTGGTGGAAGTGAAGCTGTGTGGACGGCTTGTCAGACGTGCTTGGGTAGCTCTGTCGCAGCTGTCCGCGAAAGGCAAGCCTCATAAGTTCGAGTCGCAATCCGGTACAGAAGGAAGTTGCAGAATCAGCCAGCTTTGTATCTGTCTAATAAATGGGTTCGCGGTCTTATTCTGCCACTCTCGATATAACATTTAGGATGCGATCTGACATTGTGTACTTCGTATTTATTCATTATTTGCACTGCATATGGTTTTTGAGAATGAGTCTTTTACAGTACCCAAGCTGTGATTCGTTCTCGTAGCATCCCTATAGCAAAAAAGGTTTGATTTGCTAAACTGAAGCGAAATCGTTACACGAGACTTCATTTTATCGAAATGGCTGTCAACGACAGGGTTGTGTTAATTATTTGTAGGCATGATAATTCCATTGCGAAGACAACATTAGATAAAAACTCGCAAACAAAGAATAACAAAATATCTGGTGTCATATTCTTGACTATTTTTGTAGTCCGCGGCCCGTGGTCGTACGGTAGCGTTCTCGATTCCAGCGCCCGGGTTTCGGGGTTCGATTCCCGGCGGGGACAGGGATTTTCTCTGCCTCGTGATGTCTGGGTGTTGTGTGATGTCCTTAGGGTATTTTGGTTTAAGTAGTTCTAGGGGACTGATGACCATAGATGTTAAGTCCCATAGTGCTCAGAGCCATTTTTGAACTATTTTTGTAAAGGATAGAGACAACGTTAATTTAATCTGTAGCCTAACATAAATGAAATTTTGTCCAAAAATTGCAGGATACGTTGATTAATGGAGGGCTGCCTGCAAGTTAAGTGGGAACAATTTGACAATGAAACACTGAAGACTATAACTCGCTATTTCTAAGGTGACCATGCTGGATCATTTCGCTGCACAAATTCGTGATTGTTTCTAAAAATATGCCTCGAATGAGTTTTGAGAAAGCTAAACGGTAATTACTGGGAAGACCGAGAACATGACAAAGTGAGTTTCATGATAATGATCTGCTGGAAAGTACTGTCAGCGAGTATAGCAAACAAAGTGGTAGGTTTGTGACGTAACTCAATGATCACGCATGCACATTTGCAATGCTTACCTTTAACAAAACTTCCACTTTCTGTAACGGTATGATTGATTTTCTAGGTTTAACCCCTAGGACTTGCCTTAAATTATCACAACGTAGCATTTTAAGCAAATGGAACTTTTCCAAAAGATAGTCAAGAGCCATGTAAGCATTTGTTTTGATTCAGAGATTTCTTTATCAAGTTCGCTAGTGTGATGCAGTATGGTGGCTATCTATGCACGGCTATATTGATAAAATCTTGATAGTGGAATCTTGATCTTGAGCTTGATCTTGCCAGCAATGGGAGTTAGTTGTGCGATTCTATGAATACGATGATCTCGAAGAATGTATCAGCTTTAATAAAACATCTGTACCTATACTTCAATTATTCCTCCAGACTTTACGAGCACATAGCGATTTTTTTATGACTTGATAGACGTTAATTGTTATTTAAGTGATACTCGAAGAAAGGCGTGACCACAGACATCACGAAAACGCAAAAAATAAAGAGTAACAGCCAGATACGTCAAAAAGTGTGTTTTATACCTCCAGAATTCGCTCAGGTGAACATCAAGCCTAAATGTCTCCTAAGTGAAGGGATTTTTCATTTTACAGTACATAAATATATAAATACACTCCTGGAAATTGAAATAAGAACACCGTGAATTCATTGTCCCAGGAAGGGGAAACTTTATTGACACATTCCTGGGGTCAGATGCATCACATGATCAGACTGACAGAACCACAGGCACATAGACACAGGCAACAGAGCATGCACAATGTCGGCACTAGTACAGTGTATATCCACCTTTCGCAGCAATGCAGGCTGCTATTCTCCCATGGAGACGATCGTAGAGATGCTGGATGTAGTCCTGTGGAACGGCTTCCCATGCCATTTCCACCTGGCGCCTCAGTTGGACCAGCGTTCGTGCTGGACATGCAGACCGCGTGAGACGACGCTTCATCCAGTCCCAAACATGCTCAATGGGGGACAGATCCGGAGATCTTGCTGGCCAGGGTAGTTGACTTACACCTTCTAGAGCACGTTGGGTGGCACGGGATACATGCGGACGTGCATTGTCCTGTTGGAACAGCAAGTTCCCTTGCAGGTCTAGGAATGGTAGAACGATGGGTTCGATGACGGTTTGAATGTACCGTGCACTATTCAGTGTCCCCTCGACGATCACCAGAGGTGTACGGCCAGTGTAGGAGATCGCTCCCCACACCATGATGCTGGGTGTTGGCCCTGTGTGCCTCGGTGGTATGCAGTCCTGATTGTGGCGCTCACCTGCACGGCGCCAAACACGCATACGACCATCATTGGCACCAAGGCAGAAGCGACTGTCATCGCTGAAGACGACACGTCTCCATTCGTCCCTCCATTCACGCCTGTCGCGACACCACTGGGGGCGGGCTGCACGATGTTGGGGCGTGAGCAGAAGACGGCCTAACGGTGTGCGGGACCGTAGCCCAGCTTCATGGAGACGGTTGCGAATGGTCCTCGCCGATACCCCAGGAGCAACAGTGTCCCTAATTTGCTGGGAAGTGGCGGTGCGGTCCCCTACGGCACTGCGTAGGATCCTACGGTCTTGGCGTGCATCCGTGCGTCGCTGCGGTCCGGTCCCAGGGCGACGGGCACGTGCACCTTCCGCCGACCACTGGCGACAACAACGATGTACTGTGGAGACCTCACGCCCCACGTGTTGAGCAATTCGGCGGTACGTCCACCCGGCCTCCCGCATGCCCACTATACGCCCTCGCTCAAAGTCAAGTCCGTCAACTGCACATACGGTTCACGTCCACGCTGTCGCGGCATGCTACCAGTGTTAAAGACTGCCGTATGCCACGGCAAACTGGCTGACACTGACGGCGGCGGTGCACAAATGCTGCGCAGCTAGCGCCATTCGACGGCCAACACCGCGGTTCCTGGTATGTCCGCTGTGCCGTGCGTGTGATCATTGCTTGTACAGCCCTCTTACAGTGTCCGGAGCAAGTATGGTGGGTCTGACACACCGGTGTCAATGTGTTCTTTTTTCCATTTCCAGGAGTATATTGGAGCCTAGAGCTCTTCGTTCCACACACATCGCCCTCAGTTCTCCATCACTAGGGGGTCACTTACCAGACTGAGGATGAATCGTGGTTTCCACTTGAGTGTGTATCATCTTTTTCTAACTTAAAATCAGCTGCCTCAGTGGATACATTACTTTTTAAGCCCGACTGCATTTCAGAGCAAATCCTGAGTCGTAGCGACCGATAATAACAGGCGAACCACAGTCTATACTACGCCACCAGAAACTGCGTGTCGTCAATTCACTTTGTTATGACAAGACACCACAGAAAGACACGATATTTTCTGGAGCGGCCCATCAACTATCTGGACTGCCTGTATGTTTACCGTCGTGCCTTTATTCCCATTGATGACCTGCCAGTTCGCTAACCAACTGCCTCAATAGATATGTATTGTTGAACAGGTGACCAGAAAAATATACTGTAGTCAATTTTGAAAGTGATCGACTTCCATGGTACAAAATCTGACTTCTACAAGACATCAAGTGAGCAGCGAGGTGCACTGATGATGGAGATGAAAAGTGTGCAGATCGCCATACACCCTTTCACATTTTTCGTCGTTTGTGTAAATCATTAGCGAAAGCCGCATAGATTCCTTTAACAAGGTGGCGGCTAATTTTCTTTCCCTTTCTTGGCCGTTTGCACTAGCGGTCCGTCTGTTATGACTTCAAGGAGTGAAGGACACAGATTTATGCAGTGTTCAGATACTAGACTCATTTTCGGAAGAGGTGCTGTTCAGATCTGTCCGTCCATATCTGATGTTGGTTTTCCGCGGGTTCTCTAATACGTCGAATGCCATGTGCTCACTGCTGGGCATTTTGAAATAGCTCTGTCAGACCGTGTGCTCACTCGTGGTCATTCGAAGTATCTTACTTCAAGCCTCTGTGTATACCCGTGGGCATGTTTTGTGTGTTACAAGCATAAACCAGACGATAAAGCATAAACCACTGAGCGACAAAATCGTACGTGGACTGGTCAGAATGTATGTACTGATACCGAGTTTTGAGAATCAAGAATGGGAAACGTATTCTAACATTTTATGTAATTATATATTTTGTTCTGTTCTCATGACTACTGTGTAGAAAAATACAAAACAAATCGTACAAATTAGATAGATGCAGAAGTGACGAAGTGAAAGACAGGTGTCTTGAAACATTTCGCAATTCTACTTACGAATGGGGCATATGAGGCCATCTAGTCGGAGAGGTCGATAAAGGCCTGTCCATCGTTGTAGTAGATGATAGCAGCGGACTTATTTCGTTTTCTTTTTGTGTAACTTGGATCATTGAGACACCATGTTTCGTATTGAACATTAGCACGTCTCATTTATTCTTCCATCTTAAGACTATAGCTTTGTCTCCATTCGGTTGGCCTACAACGTACCGGCTTTTTTTTCTTTTTTCAATTTGGCCTTGACCACATCAGGGGGATTATTGTTCCGATTTAGACCTACCGTGCCTACCAGTTGTTGGTATACAGCGTTCTAGAGCTATCTACTCGTATGATTCCATCCATTAATTCTGTTACCACCCTCCTGCCGAAAGATATGTCGTCTGCTCTTTCTTTGCCAGGAAGGCTTTGAATGACCAATTATAACTTCCAATAAGACAAAGCCTGAAAACCTTAATTCCATTTTATGTTTTTTTTTTTTTTTTTTTTTTTTTTTTTTTTTTTTTTTTTTTTTTTTTGCAGGGATGTATTGTCGAAAGTAATACGTCCACGAAATGATATGTTGCTTCCGTCTGTAAAAACCACTTTCTCCTGAGTGTAGAATTCCTTGAATTTCTTCCCCATAATATCCAAAAGTTGTGAGATTTTGAGGAGCCTGTCTTCTGGATTCCTTTCTCACTCACTATTCGATAAATGCAACGTCTAAAGTAACGACTAAAACCTATTACGAGTCATTATTTTTGGAATCCCAAATATCAATGTAACATTATCGTCTATGAAATGTGGGAAGAAGAGTGGGAGATCATCCTTGAAGCTTTGCACTACATCTGGATTAACACCAGTGTTTGGAGAATAGAAAGTAGAATTAATTCTGTCCCTTGCTATAGCTTCTCATTTGCTCCGCTTCGAACGATTCACAAGAGGAACATCAGCATTAGGATCAGAATCGGTTGATACTGCGCTATTTTCATCGTCATCCTCAAAACTTGAACTGGAACCGTCATCTGGGCCTTCAATACGAGTCATTGGAAAAGCCTGTGACATCATCTTTAGAAAGATTAGACAGCATTTCAGCGATTTCTGCATCTGAGAGACCTCTGCTAGCAATTTCAATTTAAAATCTGAAATTAAATAAATGTGTTACGCTAAAAATAAAACGTCCACGTATTGTCATTTGATTCCACGATGTAAAATTACTTCCGAGCACCATGTGACCACAGGTAAACATGTAAATAAATACAAAAAAGAATATAAAACAACAATTTTAGAATAACAATGGATATCACATGTGATAAAGAGTAATCGGTTCAAATGAAAAAAATTGATTGAAGTGCATGGTCCCACACATCCAGTAGCCGAATGCAGCAAGGCGTTCAACGTGCTAAATCGTTGAAAGCAAACGGCAGGATGGCTCCTACTAAAGGGACACGCCCAATTTATTTCCCTATCCTTGGTCAGGCTGAGCTTGTGCTCTGTTTCTGCTTCGTCGGCGACGCTATGCTAGACACAAAACTTCTCTTCCCCGTTTCTAATAACTTCGGCCTCGATTGACATTGACATTTACTTTTTTTCCCTGTCTTATTTGATTAAATATTCCCCTGCCTTTATTGTAATGAACCTTAATTCTTCAGATCTCTTAAACAACCTTAGCAGGTAAAATTCCAAAGTATTGGGCCCACTCAAGTGGACAAAGATTCTTAATAGCAAACACTTCATATGATGGTCAAACAATGTCTTTGTAATCACCGAGTTTAAACTGTAACAAAATGGCTGACTGTGTTATCGTTATTCTGTATGAATCTTGTAGTTCTGTTTGGTGTCCAGAGACATCGTTCAGAGGAATTAAATAATTAACTATTTTACTAATCTGTGTTAATTTGTAGCTCTGGAACAAAGTTATAATCTCTGTCGTCATGTATCAGTTTCGCTCTGGTTATTCGTGCAGAAATCCTACCACAGACTTTTTCATTTGTGTCAAGATTGAGCATTAAGATTGCAAATTACTAGTTTCCGCTCCAGAAGTCAAAGAGAAAACTTGAGAGACGAGAAAATTACTTCGGGGACTGTCTATTCCCAGGACGTCTGTTGGTTAAGACAGGGTACTAGTCTTGAAACTCCATCTATTCTCGCAAATATTAGTCAGGTTTTTTTGGTGACAGTAATTTCTTATTTGTCTGATGGGACGACTATTCATGTCTTTTCCAGACACAAACAGAGATCTATAGAACTGAAACGGTGAAGTTTTGCCTGCAACGCTCAGTTGAGCTGCCCTTTCTCTGTGAAGCTTTGTATTAATAAAACGTAATGTCGCAAATGTGAGATTCGACTGGCGGGAAGGTATAACTGATTTTCATTAAATTGTGCACTATAGTTAGTTAAATAAGTCATTTTACTCCACCAAAAAGGTGTTACAATCTTAATTATTATGCAAGTAGCTTCGACCAGACGTCATCTGGCAGATTTCAGAACTTTAACATGGTGTGTACCACTTATCTATAATTTTTAAAAAATTTACATATAGTGCTTTGAAAATAAAATGGCCTAGAGAATGCCACGACGTCGCCTAGGACATAACATCTGCACTAGATACATGTGCGACACGTTTTAAAATTATATACACGTGGTGTACACCATTTTAAAATTGCAAAATCTGCAAGATGATGACATACTGTCGAAACTATTTACAGAAAATCTATTGTTTTGGGACATTTGAGGCGGACGTGTGTATAGCTTAATGTGTTCATAATGCGTATTGCTCACCTAAAACTCTGTACAGTAAACAAATCTGAGAACCAACATAATTTTTCTTCTTTATTATGCTATTCACCGGTAGAGCGTGTCTTGCAGTTTTCCTGCTGTTATTGCAACGCCTGAACTCTTCATAGGATGCACTAAAAGTGAATACTTGTTCAAGACCACCCCAACACTTTCCTTGTAGTGTCATTTTCTCATTACTACAGAGAAAACTATTAATGTTCTGATTCTGATGTATGAATTCATCATCGTAAATTACTTGTTTATTTGTACTGGTGTACGCACACATTATGACATTGTTTCTATGCATTGGTTTTTAAAGTACACTGTACTTGCAGTATATGTATCTTTACACGGATCTGGGTATCATCTGATGAACGATAACATCCAATTTCACAGGGTAGGCAGGTAACTGGAACTTGAGTATATCATGCAACTTGAGCAATAATCCCCCTAGATTAAACACTCATGTAACGTTTCGAACTGAAATACTGCCAGCCTGTCACCACCACCACAACCTTTGCTCCTGACCATGGTGCGTTTGTCCAATGATGGAGGCATTGTTGCAAGCCATGCTACATGGCAAAATCTATAACACTGAGAGCCGTTGTATTTTGAAAAGTTTCCATACTGACATTTGTTTGCACGATTAAACTTGCGTAGTTGCTTGGTTCAATGTTGTTATGTTTGTATACACTGTGCATCTGTGTTCCCTGAATGAAATGCGACTTGCTAGCCAGTTAGTGCGTGACAGTCCAAGTTGTGAGTGGAGGATCGGATTTAGATATGCAGAAAAAGCCGACACGCTCATCGTAGTCGTTATTCACGTTCTGTATGCCACTGGCGAAGGACCACCACACACAGTTAGTGCCACGTTGGTCCTGGCTGGTTTTTCATCGTGCTGTGTACGTGCAGGGATTCATGGATATGAGGACGGTCGAACAGAGAGGTGGGGTTAAGGACATAAGTCACACCAATAATGTCAATGAGACAGCATTAAATAACATCTATTCATTGCTGAAAGTTTTATAGGGATTCAGTCTCCTCTTTGGCGTGGCCTGGTAGCAGCTGTGCTGCGCCCACATTGCAGAAACCCACTGAATGGTTAGTCAGTGCCCACGCCTTCATATTTTCCCTCTAAGTAGAGTTAATTCCACAAAACATAATCCATTCCATGTAATTCCTTAATCTATTATATTAATTCCCAGACTACTCTTCATATTTTATTTACTAATACGTAGATGTATGATTCGACTAAATCACAGTATTACTTTCTAGCACATTACTGAACCAGGCAGCTGATACCTACTGCATGGTTAATTCCGGCTCTCATTGAGTCTTTCGCTTCCAAGAAGAGCAAATTACACAAATGGTGACCAGAAGTGCTGCAGTACTGGTAGCTGAAATGCTTATACTCGTAACAAGGCTACACTGCTTCTCTCAGTATAGCTAGATGTGTGTTCTGTGGAAATCCGCCCCTTCTGTCATGCCTATTTATTTATTTAACGAGTGAATGATATCCGCATTTAGGGTACCATTAAAAAAGGCCAGGTTTGGAACTGCCAGTATCCGGCGGTTTCTCTGACTAAATGAGCAAAGGGAGTATCAATTCAGTCATTTTCGTACCCGTAATTATGGCTGAAAGGCGGAAGCATGTTCTGGCTTCGTCACAAACAGTACGATTTAATAGGATGTCACTGTCCCTTAGTTCCATTTTAGTCACAACCTATGGGTTTTCCTTGTAACGATTCACAATTGTGGCCTCTGGAGTGAATACCGAATAAATCCTATGCGCGCCCATGGAATGCGGGTAGGGAATTATCGCTTCCCTCTGACACTCTGTTGCTTCTGATTTCCCCAGGATCAGGTGCACTTAAACATGCCTGAGTGCCAATGGAGACCGCTCCGGTTGGACAGACTGTGAACGCCATAGCAGTTCAAAGGACGTTAGAGCGTAAGTTTTCCAGTTATCCGAGACTACTAATACTTCACTGATTCATACCCTTAAGCACTTTAGTTTTCCAGTTATCCGAGACTACTAATACTTCACTGATTCATACCCTTAAGCACTTTGTTACTGCACCCCATTTCACCAGGTAAGAGTGTGGAATAAAACACTGATACTGGGAATTCAAGCCCACTACTGTGAAATGTAGACCATCCGTATTGGCTTCGACTACCGAAATGAAATAAAACAACGCCAAACTGCAATCAGTTGGTTCCATTATAAGCCGCAACTCTGTTGTAAAGTCCATTTTTTTCTACATCTACATCTACATTTATACTCCGCAAGTCACCCAACGGTGTGTGGCGGAGGGCACTTTACGTGTCACAGTCATTACCTCCCTTTCCTGTTCCAGTCGCGTATGGTTCGCGGGAAGAACGATTGCCGGAAAGCCTCCGTGCACGCTCGAATCTCTCTAATTTTACATTCGTTCAACTGTTCAACTGTGAGTGAAATCTTATGGGACTTAACTGCTAAAGTCATGAGTCCCTAAGCTTACACACTACTTAACCTAGATTATCCTAAGGACAAACACACACATCCATGCCTGAGGAAGGACTCTAAACTCCGCCGGGATCAGCCGCACAGTCCATGACTGCAGCGCCCAAGACCGCTCGGCTAATCCCGCGCGGCTTTACATTCGTGATCTCCTCGGGAGGTAAAAGCGGGAAAGCAATATATTCGATACTTCATCCAGAAACGCACCCTCTCGAAACTTGGCCAGCAAGCTACACCGCGATGCAGAGCGCCTCTCCTGCAGAGTCTGCCATTTGAGTTTGCTAAACATCTCCGTAACACTATCACGCTTACCAAATAACCCTGTGACGAAAAGCGCCACTCTTCTTTGGATATTCTCTATCTCCTCCTTCAACCCGACTTGGTACGGATCCCACACTGATGAGCAATACTCAAGTATAGGTCGAACGACTGTTTTGTAAGCAGTCCGACTAGGAACTGCGGCGGTGACAGTAGTGTGGCACTCTATTGCCCATGTATGGCAGGAAAAAACGTTTCCTGTAACGTATTTGCTTCTAAACTTGAATGATTTATACTGTCTGTCAAAATCCCTGGCACTGTGGCTACAATTGTTCGCCCAGTAAACCTGTTCAGTTGCTTCTCTGCACTTACATCATCACTGTTTACAGTCTGTTTGGTGCTTCGTGCAAATTGTGTCAACCCTGTCGCTGACTCCGTCGTGGAAAGCACCACATGCGGCCCCCAATTCGTACCTTTTCTTAGAAAGCCCCTTGCTTCTCAAACTGTGGCTGTAACGTAAATGCACGAAAGTCTACGTTTGCTGCTTGTACTTTCTGTCACTCTGGCAAGCTTTTACTTGGTGTTTGCGGGCCCCTAATTTTCCTGCTTACCACGCCGGCATTTCTGTGTTTTTTTCCCAGGTCTATAAACCACTTGAGGGAAGGATGACCCATAACTACTTTACACATTTGTCTACATAAATAACACCGAATGTAATACCATAAATCATTCACTCCTCTTCTCAATAATCTATTCAAGGGCTTGGAAATTTTCACAGAATCTCTCATAAATTTTCTATAATGATTAGAGAGGCAAAAGAATGATTGCATTTGTTTCATACTATGCAATGGAACAAAGTCACGAACAGATATAGATCAGTTTTTATTCCGTCCTGACTAATTAATGTGTTTGTCCTTATCCTTTGAATATACCATAACGTTGTCAAGATAAACAATATACTCTCTAGATTTCTTCTAGAACTACTTCGAGCTGCTGGTAGATATTCTTCAATACATAGCTCAGAAATACACTACTGGCCCTTTAAATTGCTACACCACGAAGATGACGTGCTACAGAAGCGAAATTTAACTGACAGGAAGAAGATGCTGTGATATGAAAATGATTAGCTTTTCAGAGCATTCACACAAGCATAAGGTTGGCGCCGGTGGCGACACCTTCAACGTGCTGACATCAGGAAAGTTTCTCATATACATACAGCAGTTGACCGGCATTGCTTGGTGAAACGTTGTTGTGATGCCTCGTGTAAGGAGGAGAAATGCGTACCATCACGTTTCCGACTTTGATAAAGGTCGGATTGTAGCCTATCGCGATTGTGGTTTATCGTATCGCGACATTGCTGCTCGCGTTGGTCGAGACCCAATGGCTGTTAGCAGAATATGGAATTGGTGGTTTCAGGAGGGTAATACGGAACGCCGTGCTGGATCCCAACGGCCTCGCATCACTAGCAGTCGAGATGACAGGCAGCTTATCCGCATGACTGTAACGGATGAGGACGTTTGCAAGACAACAGCCATCTGCACGAACAGTTCGACGACGTTTGCAGCAGCATGGCCTATCAGCTCGGAGACCATGGCTGCGGTTACCCTTGACGCTGCATCACAGACAGGAGCGCCTGCGATGGTTTACTCAACGATGAACCTGGGTGCGTGAATGGAAAAACATCATTTTTCGGATGAATGCAGGTTCTGTTTACAGCATCATGATGGTGGCACCCGTGTTTGGTGACGTCGCGGTGAACGCACATTGGAAACTTGTATTCGTCAAAGCCATACTGGCGACTCACCCGGCGTGATGGTATGTGGTGCCATTGGTTACACTTCTCGGTCACCTCTTGTTCGCATTGACGGCAATTTGAACAGTGGACGTTACATTTATCCAGATCTCTGACCAATTGAAAACGTCTGGTCAATGGTGGCCGAGCAACTGGCTCGTCACAATACGTCAGTCACTACTCTTGATGAACTGTGGTATCGTGTTGAAGCTGCATTGGCAGCTGTACCTGTACACGCCATCCAAGCTCTGTTTGACTCAGTGCCCAGGCGTATCAAGGCCGTTATTACGGCCAGAGGTGGTTGTTCTAGGTACTGATTTCTCAGGATTTATGCACCCAAAGTGCGTGAAAATGTAATCACATGTCAGTTCTAGTATAATATATTTGTCCAATAAATACCCGTTCATCATCTGCATTTCTTCTTGGCGTAGCAATTTTAATGGCCAGTAGTGTACCTACTTTTATCCAGACTGTCGAGTTTTCCGTAATGTTAGGAATAGGATATGCGTCAGTGATACTCCTTACAGTGAGGTACTGAAACAGCAAAAGAACCTATATATCTCGGTAAATTTAGATGATTTTTTGGGGATGATGACAATGCTATCAGATAACTGCTGGTCGATGAATTCCTCCATCAATAGTCTTAAATGCTTTGGGACACTGTATGGCTTACTGTACACTGCATAATTGCTCCCTGTTGGTATCGACGTTCTGTCAGAGGACTCACTTGTAACCTACTCGTCGTGAATCTAAACAATAAACCATCCATGACTTCGCTATCATTCTCTTGCAAATGTTTAACTGTCTCACATAGAGCAGAATTCCTAACAGTGTGACTGTGGCTATGGTCGTCACTCGACATGCTCTTTTGATTCCATTTATCCTGCTTCTTACTTTTGCAGGCACGTGCCCAACTCACCACAGGCAAAACACAATGGCTAGCGCCATTGCTTATTTGTGTGGCACACCTGTCCACATCTGTAAAACATTATGTCAGAGGAGAAGACACCACGATCACTCCGTTTATGAATCACAATACGAATATTTATATCTTCCAGCTGTATGGCAACCCTGACTGCAGAGGACAAATTATAGGAATTTTCCATTCTCACCTGCTGCCACATACCTGCTGAAATATCCCTTACGAATACGTCCGAAGCCCTGTTCTCTGCTTACCGCATGGAGAATATCTGCCTCTGCATTGAGCATCAATCAGTAAGCCTGTAATAAAATGGCTCTACCGATTCAGTGTACTTCTGCGTTAAACCAATGAGTTTTTCTCTGAAAAACTTTGCGCTACTTTGCTTACGATATCGCTGTACCAGTTGTTAAGCCAGCTAGTCAAATGTCTGTGCCTTACTCAGTATTTCACAATACATGACATACTTTTCAGAGTCACCCTGTAACTGTAGATACAGATACGTTTTCTCAGAACAATACTCTAACTTAGCTGCCGCCCTCACATCACCAACAGAGACCGACACACCCTCGAATGTCTTTCGAGAAAGATGTGTTATCAGACTGGCTGCCATAGGGTCAATGGACGGGACTGGTTCAAAATGGTTCAAGTGGCTCTGAGCACTAATGGACTTAACATCGGAGATCATCCGTCCCCTAGAACTTAGAACTACTTAAACTTAGCTAACTTACGGACGTCACACACATCCATGCCCGAGGCAGGATTCGAACCTGCGACTGTAGCGGTCGCGCGGTTCCGGACAGCAGCACCTAGAACCGCTCTACCACAGCGGCCGGCCATGGCGCAGATATTTTCACTAAGATCTTGATGTCCCCTCCCTGGGATTGCGTCTGACCACTCTCGATTTGTAGCTCTATCAGTTCCTTCTGCAACCCCTCATTATTCTGGACTTTTTCCGCCTTGTCCTGAAGTAACGTGGCAACCTGATTCTTCAGAACTTCAATGGCTTCGCTTAAAGTTGCTGCACGTGTTTCTGATCGTTGTGTGATATCCATTCTGAATTATGCCCTAGAAAAAATGAGAAACAAGTGCACTGAGACTACATCAGTAAGCAAAAAATTACACTAAACTTTCCTATGTATATGGCCCAGCGGGATTCGCTGCACCGCTGTGCTTCTTGGCCACGCCCGCTCCAAACATCATAATTTACCGGCACTGCCCTAGTACAAGGTAATTCATATCCCGACAAATTACAACACCGGCACTGAGTCGGCCGTAAATATTCCCCTCCACAGTTACCCCTGAAGCGTGACAGATCTGCAGATTCCTGTGTTCTAAATAATGACATTCTAAAATTAAGTTGCACATTCTGTCGAATCAGTACGGTCCCAAAATAAAACAAAAAAAAAATCAGGTCAACAAAAGCTGGTCACTCACTGCATCGCACAATAACAGATATTGATGGTGGCTACTGATGTACAGGAATGGTTCCTCTATGGCGGAGGCGACTGGCACGGTCACTTCAAATTACAGCGGTTCACTGATTGTGAACCCCTGCAAGGTTTCAGGAGAGGCCGTGATGAAGATCTACGTCACACAGAAGGCGTGAATGTGACAGCATTAAATTAACAACCATTCATTGCTTAGAGTTTTACGGTGATTCAGTCTTCTCCTTGGTGTGGCCTGGTAGTAGCGGTGCTGCGTGTACTTGCAGTAACACAGTGAATGGCATGTCAATCCCCGTTGGGAATGTGTTGTTACACCTCCTTTCGTTGCCTGCTGTCAATTCCACAGGATTGTACAGCGCGATGAGGCTGGTCGGATGTACCCACAGTTTAGCGTGCCTGCGTACGTCCGCCGAAGCCTCAGCAATCTTCCTGAACGATTAGGCTTTCCCACAGAGACCTGCGTAGCCCTAATGATGGTTGTCGTGATGGCGAGGAGGCGGAAGTCGCAATATCGGCACTGAGGACAGTCCGATGAGCGG